>NC_135182.1:644166-975833 GCF_041146795.1 Maylandia zebra
AATGTAATAACGTGGTTAGCCTACTGTTAAGGTTCACAATTGAGGAGGGAGAGTACAAACCACTCATGGTCCAGAGGATCTTGGTCCAACAATGATTTTAATGAACACACGTGTGGGAAGACACTCTGTACGCAGACAGCCAGTAGTCCTCGACTTAATCAAAGCATGAACAGATATTTTATAGCATCAGGGTTTGATTTACTGACGCCCCTTCATGCGTCACAGATACATTTTATACATAGATCAGACTTTTAACCCAGAAGATCATCTTCTATTTTCATGGCTGGTACTTTCCGTTCTTTGTCTCAAAGTGAATTGTTCCTCTTTCTTGTCGAGACATAACTAATCTCTCCTCTAAATAAATTTAACTCATGTGTGTGTGTGTCACGACCTCACATGCTCTTTGTGTATGTCTTCTACTAAATAAATGTTTTAACCAAGAACCTCTACTTAAAAGCTTAATATAAAATGATCTGATATATAAGTGTTTTGTAAGCATGTATTGCAATTCCTTCTATGGCTCCAAGTCACTTGCACAATAGATTGTCCGAACATCGCGCCGAACAAAGCTTCCGACCCCCAATTAATTGACCGAGCTCCAACTCTTTAATAAGCACAGATATGCATTGTGTATAAAATAGTCATAACTGCTTAAGGCCTTCTTAAAGCTATCTGTTACATTGTTAAAGCAATGATCATTTTGAATAACCTAGTAATTCAAATGGCCTCGTCTGGCCTGCTCCTGAAAATAACTATCTGCTTTCACTTCTGCATACAACTTCCTGTCAGCCTGCAACTCAGTCTTTCTGAAAGACACACTGTTCAACCCCTGAATGCAATATAAACTCCAGATTATATTATTAATGCAATGGTACTGTTGATAATTATTTAACAATAGCAGTAAAATAATTTCCCTGCTCCACACTACTCAACGTAAATTAGCTACTCACGCAGAGAAGAACGGCTGCTGCCATCATCATCCGTCATCATTTCTGCTACACTGGCAGGGCTAGGGGCCAGGACTCTCCTCTTCGTGTTTTTGGGGGATGTTGCATAACAGGCAACCCACCCGCAGTAGATGTGCTCGGTGTGAGGTCTCGCAGCAAGCTATCAAATACGGCGCATTTCTCGGCTTTTAAAAAAAACTCTATGTGTCTCCAGGTGTTTCATCGGATTCGAGGTGTTACCTCCTTTGACAGTATCACAGTATCAGCTTAAAGCACTTGTTGCAGGCTGCTGAGTTTACATATTTTGCTGTGAAGTACAGCCAGACTTTTAACCGCTTCGCCTTGGACATTTTTAATCTGTAGCTCTGCTCTAACAGAACGTACGTACCTGGCCCCGCCTACTATCCTCGGAAACGTAAAATGATTGGCTAGAATCTAAAGTGTATCACAGCTCAGGAAAAAAAATCACCGAAATAAAGCACCGAAATGTGCGCTGCTTTTCGGTCTGGTTACTACCATTTATGTCAGAACCGGTGCCATCATGGCACCGGACACCGGTACCCATCCCTACTCCCGCCACAGATTTTCTATGGGGTTGAGGTCTGGAGACTGGCTAGGCCACTCCAGGACTTTCAAATGCTTCTTACGGAGCCACTCCTTTGTTGCCCGGGCGGTGTGTTTGGATCATTGTCATGTTGGAAGACCCAGCCTCGTTTCATCTTCAAAGTTCTCACTGATGGAAGGAGGTTTTGGCTCAAAATCTCACGATACATGGCCCCATTCATTCTGTCCTTAACACGGATCAGTCGTCCTGTCCCCATGGCAGAAAAACAGCCCCATAGCATGATGTTTCCACCCCCATGTTTCACAGTAGGTATGGTGTTCTTGGGATGCAACTCAGTATTCTTCTTCCAAACACGACGAGTTGAGTTGAATTCAATTCAATTCATCCATCCATCCATTCGCTTCCGCTTATCCTTTTCAGGGTCGCGGGGGGCGCTGGAGCCTATCCCAGCTGTCATAGGGCGAAAGGCGGGGTACACCCTGGACAGGTCGCCAGTCTGTCGCAGGGCCAACACATAGGGACAGACAACCATTCACACTCACATTCACTCACACATTCACACCTAGTGGCAATTTGAATTATCCAATTAACCTATCCCCACAAGCTGCATGTCTTTCGACGGTGGGAGGAAGCCGGAGTACCCGGAGAGAACCCACGCAAACACGGGGAGAACATGCAAACTCCACACAGAAAGACCCCGGCCTGATGGTGGAATTGAACTCAGGACCTTCTTGCTGTGCGGCAACAGTGCTAACCACCGTGCCACCGTGCTGCCAATTCAATTCAATTCAATGAAATTTTATTTATATAGCGCCAAATCACAACATAAGTTGCCTCAAGGTGCTTCATAGATACAGAGAATAACCCAACAATCATATGACCCCCTATGAGCAAGAACTTTGGCAACAGTGGGAAGGAAAAACTCCCTTTTAACAGAAAGAAACCTCCGCCAGAACCAGGCTCAGGGAGGGGCGGCCATCTGCTGCGACCAGTTGGGGTGAGAGAAGGAAGACAGGATAAAGACATGCTGTGGAATAGAGACAGAGGTTAATAACAGATATGATTCAATGCAGAGAGGTCTGTTAATACATAGTGAGTGAGAAAGGTGACTGGAAAGGAAAAACTCAATGCATCATGGGAATCCCCCGGCAGCCTATGTCTATTGCAGCATAACTAAGGGAGGATTCAGGGTCACCTGGTTCAGCCCTAACTATATGCTTTAGCAAAAAGGAAAGTTTTAAGCCTAATCTTAAAAGTAGAGATAGTGTCTGTCTCCTGAATCCAAACTGGAAGCTGGTTCCACAGAAGAGGGGCCTGAAAACTGAAGGCTCTGCCTCCCATTCTACTTTTAAATACTCTAGGAACAACAAGTAGGCCTGCAGAGCGAGAGCGAAGTGCTCTAATAGGGTGATATGGTACTACAAGGTCATTAAGATAAGATGGGGCCTGATTATTTAAGACCTTGTATGTGAGGAGCAGGATTTTGAATTCAATTCTGGATTTAACAGGAAGCCAAAACAGGAGAAATCTGCTCTCTCTTTCTAGTCTGTTAAGAGAATTTTTATTTTAGTTAAATCATTAAAGTATAATCAAGTAGAAACAAGTATGCCTTATAATCAAGTGTTTATATATTTTCACACGGTAAAGCTTACTGTTGAAAAGAACACAATGTATTCCTTGCTTAAGTGTGTGGGATGTTTGACAAAGACAGGATATATACATGCATTCTTTACTTCAGTGTCTGCGATGTCAGATAAGCATGAATACTGCTGTGTCGTTGTTTTTCAGTTTGTGTGCAGAAGTTAGATAGCTAAGACAATGCCTGAGCTCTCCCCTCTTCAGTTGAAAGAGGAAGTACTATGTAACCCATTTTGCCTTATAAATAAAGCGAGTAAACGGTGCTCGGTGTGTTAGTCTGCTCAGAGACTCTCACCCGTGCGCACGTCTTTGAAACTCTGAGTCGGTCTGCCAGTGTCTCATTTCTCTCTTACTGTGTTTGAACAAATTGTCAACCCCTTGACATTTAATTGGTCCTTCGTAGCCGGAGAACTGACTGTTATTTTTAACGTCTAGTTTTCCACAGACGGTCTCCATCGGATCCTGACGTCGTGACGCCTGCGCTGGAAGAAATCTGATCAGTAAAACGAAAAACCCGGGAACGTGAATTCGATCTCCGGTCAGCGTTCGGCCTTCACGGCTCCAGGACCCGATGAGCACCGGATCTTAAAACGCAGCGCCACAGTAGAGGTGAATATGACACGCATTCCACCAAGCGCTAAAATACGTTGATATTGAGATTTTCCTTTAAGTAGTGTGTAAACCTAGGTACGCCGACAGATCTCAGTGTCCATGCGGGACTAGGAAGACGACAGGCAAGAGCGAAATTCTAGAAAAATCGCTATTAAAAGTTCCGGTCGCTCTGGGAGTGGCTGTAACGGAACAGGTTTCCGGTCACTCAAGAAGAGTGGCTGAAGGTGAAGGTGTTACACAAATAAATAGGCCTACGGAAAATCTCAATAAAAATCATAGAAACGCGCTTTGTTTGTGAGGAGTGAGTTGTTTTTACGACCCAATACGCGGTCAAACCACTTCTCAAACTGTTTTCCTGTGTACACTCACGTATTGGTAAAGGTGGAAAAAAGGGTTGTGCTTCATCACGTAAAATTGATAACCGCTCTCTCAATTAGTGGGAGAGTAGAAGGCTGTTATCGAAAACCCATTCTCACTTTTTCATGCCAAAGAAGGTGTCACAGTTCTGACGTAATTAGTTCAAAATGGGTAACTCTAAAACTAAAGTAAAATTAACAGCAGATGAAGGATGGTTGGAAAAAAACTGTCCAAATGCAGGAAGAGTCAGTGCAAATAGGTGGAGAAATCCACATAAAATTTATTGCCCAGCCTGGCAAGGCAAATGCAATCAAGAATCAATAACTGCTTTAAAGGCTGCTTTACAAAAAGAACTATTTGAGGAAAAGAGCCAAAAGAAAAAAGCAAAACGCTTAGCAGAATGGCACCTTTTCAAGGCGTGGATGGTAGAAAACGATAAACGCATTGCTAAACGTGCCCAAAAGCAGGAAACTAAAGATAAACAGAAAACTGCAGGAGAAGAAAAACCGTACCCCCCTCCTTATGCTCCTCAGCCTGCACAGCCTGCAGCAGCTGCACCTAACCCTACGTCAGCACTTCCTGTAAGCTCTCCTCACAAACCTTTTGTTTCAAATCCCTATACGGAGGCCAGACAACAACTTGATCTTATGACTAAGCATGGTCATTCCAAAAAAACAGAAATTGTAGGTCAGTTTCCAATGGTAGCCTTATCTAACCCCAGGTACGGTCAACCCACTGGTCCCCCAGACGCCCAAGGAGTCATACCAGTAGACGGTGAGCCTTTAATTTATGCATTCCGACCCTGGTCTCATAAAGACAGAGAGAATGTACTAAAAGATGTGCCACCCCTTAAAGAAGGCTTCCGGCCGTGGCGAGATGCAGTGGAATTGATCCGTCAGGGGTGGGGTTTAAATGGTCATGAGATGCATCAAGTTTTTCAAGATTTATTAGGTTTAAGTCTTCCTAGAGCTAGAGGTCAATTTACAGGAAATGATCTAAACGGTGACGTGTTGGGGCCAGACACTCCCCAATTAATACAGGAGCTTAATAACTTGTATGGCAGAATAGAAGTTATTTTAGCCCCAAGGCCAGATTATGGAAAGATAGGAGAGTGCAAACAAAAGGAAGGAGAGACAGCATCAGACTATTTGGATCGCCTACGCCCAGTTTTCAGACAAAACTCAGGGCTAAATTATGATGCCGATCCACTGTCTGCTTTTCAACAACAATTAAAAAATGCCTTCCTAAATGGTCTACTGCCCAAGATAAAAGCACATGTAGACAAACACTGGGTCACTCAAAATACAGGAACCTTGCCTGAGGCCCTACAATATGCTGAGCATGCAGTCAAAATTCAAAAACAAAAAGAAAAAACAGAAGGAGTTTTCATGATTGATCCAGAGACAGGCTTTATAGCCTTCTCAGGACAGCAACACACGGCAGGTTTTAAGCAAAGTAGGGGAAAGCAAAAAGCAGGACAAAGAAGAGATAGAAGAGATATGAGATGTTATAACTGTGGTAAAATCGGGCACTTTGCTCGAAACTGTAGAAATGTAAGCCAAGAACAGGAAGGTGGAGATGACAGGCGCAGACGCCGAGATGAATGACTAGCACAAGAAAAGGGAAGTGAAACAAGTGAAGGGGAAGTTTACAACATTGAACAACTGCTGCTAGGATCAGAAGCAAAGCCCACCGTTATAGTGCACGTTAACGGGGTCCCAATAAAATTCCTTTGCGACACAGGTGCTTGTAAAACTGTCCTAACAGTAGAAGTCCCAAATTTAACCTTTTCAAAAGATACCTTAATCGTGAAATCAGCCTCAGGACATGTGACAAAACAGCATCTAACCGACCCCCTTTTTATTTCACATAGAGATAGTGGCCGTGCCTGCAAAAATCAGTGCATCTATGATCCATCTTGTCCACTAAATTTGTTAGGAAGAGATGCTTTAACAAAATTAAAAATAGGAGTTTTTCCTGAAGAAAGTGGCATGAAAGCCAGACTCCTACTCTCTGAAAGTCAGAGCCAAACTGAAGACATTTTTGTTTGTGAAGGTTTAGGTGAGCCAAATTATTACTGGGCCTTAGATTTACCAAAACTTGAACCATTAGAGGCCAAAGCTAATATGTACTTACCTGAGCACTCACATAGACAGGACCCAGCAAAATATCACAACACCTTGTGGTATAAATATGTCCCAGGTCCAGATAAAATTTATGATCAACAAGTGCACAGACTAGGACCGCAAAAACTAGTCCTACAACACCTGTATGTGACACAGAGTGGTAATGCAGTATGCTCAGTGTTACAGACAGATGCAGTGCAGCGCTTAAATAAGATGTGCAACCCTCATGTATCTGTTGCACGCAACGACCAAACGCCTTGGTCTGAGTTAGGCACAGTGCTGAGAAATGTAGAAATGGACAGATATGACAAAATAGAGTGTGAGGACTGGCAAAAAGGCCGTAGAACTGGGTGCATGAGGCTAACGCTGTGTTGGCCGGTGACAGCCACACCAGCCACACATTTAGCCACAACAGAGCAAGATGAATGACAAGTATTAACAATTGAAGCACATCCAGAACTAGAGAAGCTGCCACAAACATTATGGTCTCAAGGACCCACGGATGTAGGCCTAATAAAAGGAGCAGATCCAGTAGTGGTGAAAACTACAACCTCATATAGGCCTGTAAAACCACAATATCCCTTGAGTGCAGAGGCAAAAGAAGGTATCAGACCAGTCATAGCAGAGATGCAAAAAGCAGGTATTCTCGTGAAAACTAATGAAGCCACGTGTAATACACCAATTTTTCCAGTAAAAAAGGCTAATACAGGAAAATATCGCTTAGTTCATGATCTAAGAGCAATAAATGAGGTAACAGAGCAAATACCTCCAGTGGTTGCAAATCCACACACAATTCTAAATCAAGTAACACCAAAAGAACGGTGGTTCTCTGTAATAGACTTGTCCAATGCCTTCTTCTCCGTACCTCTGCACCCTGACTCACAGAAGTTATTCGGATTCACCTTTGACAATCAAAAGTATACTTATACAAGGTTGCCTCAGGGATTCCAGAATAGCCCAACTCTGTATGCAGAGGCTTTGAGAAAATCAATGTCATCTTGTACGCTCCCTGCCCCAGGGCAGTTCTTGTTGTATGTAGATGATATATTGATCACAGGCCATACAAAAGATGAGTGCAAAGAAAACACATTAACAGTTTTGCAACATCTCGCAGAGCAAGGCCATAAAGTGTCACAGCATAAACTGCAATTGTGGAGCCAGGAAGTAACATACCTTGGCCACAAATTGACAGGACAAGGCAGGCAGCTGTTAGAGAGCAGAAAGATAGCAGTCCAAAATGCCCCAAAACCAGTAACTAAACAACAAATGATGAGTTTTTTAGGACTGTGCAATTTCTGTAGATGCTGGATTCCAGAATACGCATTACTAGCTCAACCACTACAGAACCTCATTTATGGTAAAGATCTAGCATTAAAAGACAAAGTACAATGGACTCCAGAAGCAGAAAAAGCTTTCGTTGATTTGAAAATAGCACTGCAGACATGTACCGTCTTAGCATTACCAGACTATGGAAAACCTTTCGTTCTCCATGTTGATGGTGCAGGAGGGTATATGAAAGCAGTCTTAACTCAAGCTTTTGGAGAAAAACAACGTCCATTAGCTTTCTACTCATGCAAACTTGACTCTGTAGCTGCTGGATTACCTACCTGTGTTCAGGCATGCGCAGCAGCAGCAGAGGCAGTTAAAAAATGTGCAGACATTGTTCTAGGACATAAATTGATCATCAAAGTCCCACATGCAGTGACCTCTATTTTGCTCCAAGCGAACCTCTCTTTCCTCACGCATGCAAGACAACTTTCTTATGTGGGGATTCTACTTACACAATCACACATAAAAATAGAGAAGTGTGGCCAGCTAAACCCAAGTACACTTTTGCCGACTTCTCTGGACGGAGAACAACACTGTTGCATTCAAAAATTAGAGGAAGATACAAAACCTCGCACTGATATATACAGCTCCCCCCAGAGCAGTTTCAGTAATGTTTTTGTGGACGGCTCAGCGTCAAAAGACATTCACGGTAGAAATTGTGTGGGTTATGCGGTCACAACTGTTGATAAAGTGATAGAAGCAAAAGCTCTCAGCTCCTCAAACTCTGCTCAAAGCGCAGAACTAACCGCAGTCATCAGAGCATGTACTTTATATAAGGGTCAAAGTGTTAATGTTTACACAGACAGTCAATATGTCTATTCAGCAGTTCATCATTTCGCTAAAATATGGCATAACAGAGGAATGACAACTTCCTCAGGCAACACAGTTCAACATGCAAACCTTCTAAAAAAGCTATTAGAAGTAATAACGTTGCCAAAAGAATTAGCACTATGCAAATGTGCAGCTCATCAAAAGGATGACACAGAAATTACGAGAGGAAATAACTTTGCTGACAAAGCAGCAAAAGCAGCTGCAGAAAAACAAATTGATGTTTTAACAACAGAAACCATAGATCTAATACCTTTAGAAATACTAGCAGATGCACAGAAAACAGCATCGCTGAGTGAACAAAAATCTTGGGTGAAAGATGGAGCAGAATTAAAAGACAACCTCATGATGTGTAATGGCAAACCAGTGCTTCCAAAATCTTTGCATAGAACTGCTGCTTTAGTGACACATGGGAAAACTCATGTGTCATCAGGAGGGATGATTAATATTCTTAATAAACAATTCTATACAAAAAATTTTGAAAGTTCAGCACAAGAGTTTATCAGAACATGTATGATTTGCCAAAGACACAACGCACAGGGAAATCTACGTCCAAAGCGAGGGCATTTCCCTATACCACCGCATCCATTTCACACTGTCCACATGGATTTCATAGAATTAAATGAATCACAATCCTCCAAATATGCACTTGTGATAATTGATGTATTTTCCAAGTGGCCAGAAATATACCCAGTGAAAAAAGCAGATGCAATATCAGTAGCAAAATGTCTATGTAATCATTTTATTCCAACGTACGGTATTCCATCTCTGATAAGATCAGACAATGGCACACATTTTGTAAATGAAGTAATAAGTAAAGTTTCTGAAGCTTTAGGCTTCAGCATAAAACATCACTGTTCTTATCATCCACAAAGTGCAGGATTAGTCGAGAGAACTAACGGCACAATTAAACAAAGGTTGAGGAAATGTATGGAAGAGACTAAAAAACCTTGGCCTGAATGTCTAAGCTTGGTTAAATTATGGATGAGAATAACTCAAGGAACAGGTGGTCTAACGCCATTTGAAATCGTACATGGCAGACATTTTCCACTCCCCATAATGAGTGAGCCAATTAATAAATCTATTGCAGAAACAACAATGGCAGAATGGATGACAAAACTATTTGAGAATAAAGAAGTGAGATTAAGCAATCAACTGCCGAGTGACTTTTCTTCAGTTTCTTGCAGGTTGAACCCCGGTGATTGGATTCTGATTAAAGTCCTCCAGCGGAAAAACTGGAGTGCTCCAAAGTGGGAAGGTCCCTTCCAGGTGCTACTTACCACACCCACAGCGTGTAAGATAGCCGAACGAGTTTCGTGGATTCATCAATCCCACGTGAAGAAAGTGTTTGCACCACAATAAGACGCCGGTTCCCCTGACTCTTACGTGAACCCCTGCTGGAGGACAGGGCTGAACGGGTTTCCCGCCCTGTGCTTCCTCGGCAGTGCTACTCACGTGGGAGCTCGGGTGTGCCTGGTCGCCCTGAAGATCAGACTGACCTATCCCACCGAAGAGCAGAACCAATAATAACACCAGGGACGCCTGAATAAAATCTCAACAAGATGACTGAGGAAAACAACCTGATAAATCCAGAAGAAGAACCAGCTTCAGAATCAATGCTAGCACCAGTTCCAGCCCCAAAGCTGTTGTGCTTGGGCGCTTGTGACATCAAACGAAAACTACTCATGTGCTACATATTCTGTCTAATGGCTATCCTCCTGATGACGACACTCTTTTGGTTGATGCCCAGTGGAACCCACAAGACAGTACCAATTATTCTCCGACCTAAGAGGTGGACCCACGACAACTCGCACCTGAAGGAGATAGACAAAGAACACAACCACCCGTGGCTGAACAATGCATGGTACCGGTATGTCCATGACAGAGTGCACAGAGAAGACAATGCCGCAAACTGCTATGTCTGCTCACATATGCCCACGACAGCACTCCATGCCACAGTGTATGGAAAACCCCCAACCAAGGCTGAAGCACTCTGCATATATGACAAAGCCATTACCGGGACCTGCTCAACACCAGGAAAACCTGTGATGGTGATAGGTGGATCCATAAAGGACCAAAACAGCAACACATGCCACAACACTACACAATATATAGTCCCACAGAGTGTAAAGTCTTTAATCTACAACATAACAAACTGCACCCACCAGTACCCAAATATAAACTACACCTGCAATGAAGCCTACTGGGTGCATATAAACGTCAGCCATAGAAAACTGAAATCATTCTCAGTTGTTTTGCCACCTGACATACAACACCCAGTGTGCTTTAACTTCACAGGAGCAACCGGACAAACAGGTACGCCCCAGGGTCTGAAGAAATTAGGACAAAACCGAAACTGCTCCATGATCCTGGCGGCACCAGATTGGGATGGCATCGGCTCATCAACAGGTACATACTGGGTACAGGGCGCAGCTTGGGCGTGTGGCCTGAAAGTCTATTTCATGCTGCCACCAAACAGCACCGGACTCTGTGCCCCTGTTCTGGTATCTGACCACACCTTTAAGATGTCAGTGAACAGCAACACCAGAGCTAAACGTAACACAGGCCTCAAGCCCCATGATCCATATCTTGGTTCTGATGTACCAGATGACTTCAAACTCTGGACCAAGAGCCAGAAGGTAATACACGCTTTGTTTCCATGGATAGGAGTAGGGAAACATGCACTACGGATAGAAACCCTGGACTATCGTTTTGGATTATTTTTAAATGCTTCAACCCGCATTAATCAAGGACAGAATGAAGAAATTGATGCAATTCGCATCACTGTCATGCAGCACCGAGTGGCTTTAGACATCATTCTCGCAGAGAAAGGTGGTCTCTGCGTATTGTTTAACACTACATGTTGTACCTACATACCTGATAACATCCATTCATTAAACATGACAAATGCTTTGAATGTTTTGAAACAACTGAGAGACGCTCAGCAGCAGGACTACGTTACCGATACTCAAGGTTGGTGGGACTGGCTGCTGAGCGGCTCTTGGAAATCTCTACTGATTAAAGGCCTGTTGGCCCTTTTCAGTGTGATGTTACTATTTTGCCTTTTCATTGCTTGTATTATCCCATGTCTGAGAAGCATAATGACAAACATGTTCAAGCGTATGTTAGGAAACCATGTCTTGGCTCAGTCAGTTATGGAGGATCCCTATCGTCAGTATGATATGCTGAGTGTGGGAGAGAGAGAAGAAAATCTCTATGACAATCTTGACAAGCTTGTTGTTTAATTATTTCACTGAATGACGTGCAAGTTGAAAATGTGACTAACAAGTGACTATGCATTGAGTAAAACATGTGAAATATATTAACATCAGGAGGGAATGTTAAGAGAATTTTTATTTTAGTTAAATCATTAAAGTATAATCAAGTAGAAACAAGTATGCCTTATAATCAAGTGTTTATATATTTTCACACGGTAAAGCTTACTGTTGAAAAGAACACAATGTATTCCTTGCTTAAGTGTGTGGGATGTTTGACAAAGACAGGATATATACATGCATTCTTTACTTCAGTGTCTGCGATGTCAGATAAGCATGAATACTGCTGTGTCGTTGTTTTTCAGTTTGTGTGCAGAAGTTAGATAGCTAAGACAATGCCTGAGCTCTCCCCTCTTCAGTTGAAAGAGGAAGTACTATGTAACCCATTTTGCCTTATAAATAAAGCGAGTAAACGGTGCTCGGTGTGTTAGTCTGCTCAGAGACTCTCACCCGTGCGCACGTCTTTGAAACTCTGAGTCGGTCTGCCAGTGTCTCATTTCTCTCTTACTGTGTTTGAACAAATTGTCAACCCCTTGACATAGTCCCTGTCAGGACTCTTGCTGCAGCATTTTGGATTAGCTGAAGGCTTTTCAGCGAGTTTTTTGGACATCCTGATAATAATGAATTACAGTCGTCCAGCCTGGAAGTAATAAATGCATGAACTAGTTTTTCAGCGTCACTCTGAGACAGGATATTTCTAATTTTAGAGATGTTGCGCAAATGGAAGAACGCAGTCTTACATATTTGTTTAATATGTGCGTTGAAGGACATGTCCTGGTCAAAAATGACTCCAAGGTTCCTCACAGCGTTACTGGAGGCCAAGGTAATGCCATCCAGAGCAAGAATCTGGTTAGATACCATATTTCTAAGCTTTTTAGGGCTGAGTACAATAACCTCAGTTTGATCTGAATTAAGAAGCAGAAAGTTAGCGGCCATCCAGGTCTTTATGTCTTTAAGACATTCCTGCAGTTTAACTCATTGGTGTGTGTTATCTGGCTTCATGGACAGATAGAGCTGGGTGTCATCTGCAGAGCAGTTAAAATGTATGCTATGTTTTCTAATGATGCTGCCTAAGGGAAGCATGTATAATGTAAACAGAATTGGTCCTAGCACTGAACCCTGTGGAACTCCATAATTAACCTCAGTGTGTGAAGAGGACTCTCCATTTACATGCACAAACTGGAGTCTATTAGATAGATATGATACAAACCACTGCTGCAGAGTACCTGTAATACCTACAGCATGTTCTAATCGCTCTAATAGGATATTATGGTCGACAGTATCGAACGCTGCACTGAGGTCTAGCAGGACAAGCACAGAGATGAGTCCACTGTCAGAGGCCATAAGAAGATCATTTGTAACCTTCACTAAAGCTGTTTCTGTGCTGTGATGAGCTCTGAAACCTGACTGAAACTCTTCAAATAAACCATTCCTCTGCAGATGATCTGTTAGCTGTTTGACAACTACTCTTTCAAGGATGTTTGATATGAAAGGAAGGTTGGAGATTGGCCTATAATTAGCTAAGACTGCTGGGTCTAGAGATGCTTTTTGAGTAAAGGTTTAACTACAGCCAGCTTGAAGGCCGGTGGTACATAGCTGATTATTAGAGATAGGTTGATCATATTTAAGATCGAAGCATTAATTAATGGCAGGTCTTCTTTGAGCAGTTTTGTAGGAATGGGGTCTAAAAGACACGTTGATGGTTTGGAGGAAGTAATTATTGAAGTTAACTCAGAAAGATCAATTAGAGAAAAAGAGTCTAACTTAACATCAATGGTACTAAGAGTAGCTGTAGATAATACTACATCTGCGGGATTATTACTGGCAATTTTTTCTCTAATGATAAAAATTTTATTTGTGAAGAAGTTCATGAAGTCATTACTAGTTTATGAAGCGCCTTGAGGCGACTTTTGTTGTGATTTGGCGCTATATAAATAAAATTGAATTGAATTGAATTGAATTGAATTGAATAGTTAACGTTAAAGGGATGGTTGGCTCAACAGAGCTCTGACTGTTTGTCAGCCTGGCTACAGAGCTGAAGAGAAACTTGGGGTTGTTCTTATTTTCTTCAATCAGTGATGAATAGTAAGATGTTCTGGCTTTGCGGAGGGCTTTCTTATAAAGCAGCAAACTATTTCTCCAGGCTAAATGATGATCCTCTAAATTTGTGACACGCCATTTCCTCTCCAGATTACGAGTCATCTGCTTTAGGCTACGTGTTTGAGAATTATACCACGGAGTCAGGTACTTCTGATTAGAGACCTTAGTTTTCACAGGAGCTACAGTATCCAGAGTCGTACGTAGTGAGGAGGTGAAATTATAAACAAGATAATCGACCTCTGTTGGGGTAGTGTTCAGATAGCTGCTCTGCTCTGTGTTGGTACAGGGCATTGAAGCTGATAACAGTGGGTGGATTATAGTCTTAAACTTAGTTACAGCGCTTTCAGAAAGACATCTACTTTGATAAAATCTACTCTCCACTGCTGTGTAATCAATTATTGTAAATGTAAATGTTATCAGGAAATGATCAGACAGGAGAGGGTTTTCAGGAAACACTGTTAAATGTTCAGTTTCTATGTCATATGTTAAAACAAGATCTAGAGTGTGATTAAAGTGGTGGGTGGGTTCTTTTACATTTTGAGAGAAACCAATTGAGTCTAATAACAGATTAAATGCCATGTTGAGGCTGTCATTTTTAGCATCTACATGGATGTTAAAATCACCCACAATAATTATTTTATCTGAGCTCAGAACTAAATTAGATATAAAGTCTGAGAAATCAGACAGAAACTCTGTGTAAGGCCCAGGTGGACGATAGATGATAACAAGTAAGACTGGTTTCTGAGTTTCACAGCTGGGGTGGACGAGGCGAAGCATCAGGCTTTCAAATGAATTAAAAGTCTGTCTTGGTCTCTCATTAATTAATAGGCTGGTGTGAAAAATTGCTGCCACACCGCCCCCTCGGCCTGTGCTTCGAGATTTCTGGTAGTTAGAATGACTCGGGGTGTTGATTCATTTAAACTAACATAATAATCCTGCTGCAACCAGGTTTCTGTAAGGCAGAGTAAATCAATTTGTTGATCAATTATTAAGTCATGTACTAACAGAGACTTGGAGGAGAGAGACCTAATATTTAATAATCCACATTTCACTGTTTTATTCTTTGGTTCAGATGTGGATACTTTATTGTTCTTTCTTTGTGAGTTTTTATGTTTAAGTTGTTTGTTGCTGGTTTTTAGTTTGTTTTTTGTCTGTTTGGGAGCTGACACAGTCTCTATGGAGATGGATTTTTTGGGGGGTAGCAGGAGGAGAGAAGCTGCAGAGAGGCGTGTAAGACTGCAACTCTGCTTCCTGGTCCCAACTCTGGATAGTCATATTTTGGGGGGGTTTAATAAATTTGTCCATATTTCTAGAAATGAGAGCTGCTCCATCCAAAGTGGGATGGATGCCGTCTCTCCTAACAAGACCAGGTTTCCTCCAGAAGGTTTGCCAATTATCTATGAAGCCCACATCGTTTCTGGGACACCACTCAGACAGCCAGCAATTTAAGGAGAACATGCGGCTAAACATGTCACTCCTGGTCTGATTGGGGAGGGGACCAGAGAAAACTACAGAGTCCGACATTGTTTTGGGAAAGTTGCACACCGATTCAATATTGATTTTAGTGACCTCTGATTGGCGTAACCGGGTGTCATTACTGCCGATGTGAATTATGATCTTACTGAATTTACGTTTACCCTTAGCCAGCAGTTTTAAATTTCCTTCAATGTCGCCTGCTCTGGCCCCTGGAAGACAATTGACTATGGTTGCCGGTGTCTCTAGCTTCACGTCTGAGAACAGAATCGCCAATTACCAGAGTTTGACCCCCGGCGGTGTGTCGCCGAGTGGGGAAAAACGGTTAGACACATGAACGGGTTGGTGGTGTACCTGGGGCTTCTGTTTAGGACTATGCTTCCTCCTCACCGTGACCCAGCCGCCCTCTTTCCCCAGCTGCTTGGGGTCTGCCGGGGAACAGCTAGCGGGGCCTACGCTATCTTCGGCTGCACCAGCTACAGGGGCTGGCTAGCTATGGGTGAATGAAGGGTGTGAAGCCGAGTCTCCAATTCAGTAATCCTGGCCTCCAGAGCTGCAAATATGCTACATTTGTTACAGATATCATTACTTCTAAAGGAGGCCGAGGAGTAACTAAACATCTGACACAATGAGCAAGAAAGTGCAGGAGGGACAGGTGAAGTAGCCATGGTGCTAACGAGTCGGCTACGAGCTAAGCTAAGCTAGCGAAACAGTACAGAGACAGTGAGTGAATACTTTGGCTATAAATTAGGTAGTGAGTACAGAAAGTGTGCTTCGGATGAAGCACGTGAAGATTATACTATGAAAAAGAATGTATTTAAAAGTTGTTAATTAAATTGCTAAGCAAATAAGCTACTCAGAAACACCACTGTGTTTGAGCAAGAACAGGAAGTGATACTCTACCGCAGAGCGAGCGAACACCAAGTGACAGTGACAAAGTAGAACTTTTTTATACCAAAAAGTTCTACTTTGGTTTCATCTGACCACATGACATTCTCCCAATCCTCTGCTGTATCATCCATGTGCTCTCTGGCAAACTTCAGACGGGCCTGGACATGCACTGGCTTCAGCAGCGGAACACGTCTGGCACTGCGGGATTTGATTCCCTGCCGTTGTAGTGTGTTACTGATGGTGACCTTTGTTACTTTGGTCCCAGCTCTCTGCAGGTCATTCACCAGGTCCCCCCGTGTGGTTCTGGGATCTTTGCTCACCGTTCTCATGATCATTTTGACCCCACGGGATGAGATCTTGCGTGGAGCCCCAGATCGAGGGAGATTATCAGTGGTCTTGTATGTCTTCCATTTTCTGATGATTGCTCCCACAGTTGATTTTTCCACACCAAGCTGCTTGCCTATTGTAGATTCACTCTTCCCAGTCTGGTGCAGGTCTACAATACTTTTCCTGGTGTCCTTCAAAAGCTCTTTGGTCTTGGCCATGGCGGAGTTTGGAGTCTGACTGTTTGAGGCTGTGGACAGGTGTGTTTTATACAGATGATGAGTTCAAACAGGTGCCATTCATACAGGTAACAAGTGGGGGACAGAAAAGCTTCTTACAGAAGACGTTACAGGTCTGTGAGAGCCAGAGATTTTCCTTGTTTGAGGTGACCAAATACTTATTTTCCACCCTGATTTACGAATAAATTCTTTACAAATCCTACCATGTGGATTCATGGATTTTTTTTTTCACATTCTGTCTCTCACAGTTGAAGTGTACCTCTGGTGCAAATTACTGACCTCTGTCATCATTTTAAGTGGGGGAACTTGCACAATCGGTGGCTGATTAAATACTTTTTTGCCCCACTGTAGGTAGGCCAACCTTTGGACCGTCCAGTTGTCTGTATGACTGCCGCAGTATGTGCATCACATTTGCACACTATCAGTGCCAAACAGCCCTGGTGGAGCTGTAAAGAGAAGCGGATGCTCTGTTTCTAAAAATGTTTTAAGCTTGTTTCAAAGATTCTCAAACACGTACCCTAAAGCAGATGACTCGTAATCTGGAGAGGAAATGGCGTGCCACAAATTTAGAAGATCATCATGTAGCCTGGAGAAATAGTTTGCTGCTTTATAAGAAAGCCCTCCGCAAAGCCAGAACATCTTACTATTCATCACTGATTGAAGAAAATAAGAACAACCCCAGGTTTCTCTTCAGCACTGTAGCCAGGCTGACAAAAAGTCAGAGCTCTTTTGAGCCAATAATCCCTTTAACGTTAACTAGTAATGACTTCATGAACCCTATTGCCAGTCTTGGCAGCCGGGGGTCAGTCCGCCAGGGCCTCCGCTCCTGGCCGCCACCCAGCACACAATGCACCCGACCCCTATGGCGCCTCCTGCGGGTGGTGGGCCTGCGGGAGGATGGGCCCATGTCTCCTCTTCGGGCTGTGCCCGGCCGTGCCCCATGAACTAAGGCCCGGCCACCAGACGCTCGCCCTCGGGCACCCTCCCCGGGCCTGGCTCCAGGGCGGGGCCCCGGTAGCCCTATCCCGGGCAGGGTAAACTGTTCCCTCGGGTTCTGTTCATAATTTTTATGGACAGAATTTCTAGGCGCAGCCAAGTGGCGGAGGGCTTTCGCTTTGGTGGCCTCAGAATCTCATCTCTGATTTTTGCAGATGATGTGGTTCTGTTGGCTTCATCGGGTGAGGGCCTCCAGCTCGCACTGGAACGGTTCGCAGCCGAGTGTGAAGCAGCGGGAATGAGGATCAGCACCTCCAAATCTGAGGCCATGGTTCTCAGCCGGAAAAGGGTGGAGTGCCCACTCCGGGTCGGGGATGAGTTCCTGCCCCAAGTGGAGGAGTTCAAGTATCTCGGGGTCTTGTTCGCGAGTGATGGGAGAAGGGAGCCGGAGATCGACAGACGGATTGGGGCTGCAGCTGCAGTAATGCGGACGCTGCACCGGTCCGTCGTGGTGAAGAGGGAGCTGAGTGTAAAAGCGAAGCTCTCAATTTACCGGTCGATCTACGTCCCTACCCTCACCTATGGCCACGAGCTGTGGGTAGTGACCGAAAGAACGCGGATACAAGCGGCAGAAATGAGCTTCCTCCGAAGGGTGGCTTGCCTCTCCCTTAGAGATAGGGTGAGAAGTTCGGCCATCCGGGAGGGGCTCAGAGTAGAGCAGCTGCTGCTCCACATCGAAAGGAGCCAGCTGAGGTGGTTCGGGCATCTGACAAGGATGCCCCCTGGGCGCCTCCTGGGTGAGGTGTTCCAGGCATGTCCCACCAGGAGGAGGCCCCGGGGCAGACCCAGGACACGCTGGAGAGATTATATCTCTCGGCTGGCCTGGGAGCGCCTTGGTATTCCCCCGGATAAGCTGGAGGAGGTGGCTGGGGAGAGGGAGGTCTGGGCCTCTTTGCTTAGGCTGCTGCCCCCGCGACCCGGCCCCGGATAAAGCGGATGAAGATGGATGGATGGATGGATGGACTTCATGAACTTCTTCACAAATAAAATTTTTATCATTAGAGAAAAAATTGCCAGTAATCATCCCGCAGATGTAGTATTATCTACAGCTACTCTTAGTACCATTGATGTTAAGTTAGACTCTTTTTCTCTAATTGATCTTTCTGAGTTAACTTCAATAATTACTTCCTCCAAACCATCAACGTGTCTTTTAGACCCCATTCCTACAAAACTGCTCAAAGAAGTCCTGCCATTAATTAATTCTTTGATCTTAAATATGATCAACCTATCTCTAATGATCGGCTATGTACCACAGGCCTTCAAGCTGGCTGTAGTTAAACCTTTACTCAAAAAGCATCTCTAGACCCAGCAGTCTTAGCTAATTATAGGCCAATCTCCAACCTTCCTTTCATATCAAACATCCTTGAAAGAGTAGTTGTCAAACAGCTAACAGATCATCTGCAGAGGAATGGTTTATTTGAAGAGTTTCAGTCAGGTTTCAGAGCTCATCACAGCACAGAAACAGCTTTAGGGAAGGTTACAAATGATCTTCTTATGGCCTCTGACAGTGGACTCATCTCTGTGCTTGTCCTGCTAGACCTCAGTGCAGCATTCGATACTGTCGACCATAATATCCTATTAGAGCGATTAGAACATGCTGTAGGTATTACAGGTACTGCACTGCAGTGGTTTGTATCATATCTATCTAATAGCCTCCAATTTGTGCATGTAAATGGAGAGTCCTCTTCACATACTGAGGTTAATTATGGAGTTCCACAGGGTTCAGTGCTAGGACCAATTCTGTTTACATTATACATGCTTCCCTTAGGCAGCATCATTAGAAGACATAGCATACATTTTCACTGCTATGCAGATGACACCCAGTTCTATCTGTCCATGAAGCCAGATAACACACACCAATGAGTTAAACTGCAGGAATGTCTTTTTTTTTTTTTTTTTTTTTTTTTGCCTGTCCCGTTTGGCTCTTTTGCCATCAGAATTGTTGTCTAAAGGCAAAGAAAGATGCCCAACGGATTTACTTTACCAAATTGACCATCCCAGCCTTGCCGTAATGGTCCATTTGATTCAACTTTTATTGTTTATTTTATTTTCACTTACTGAATACGGGAGAGACTTGACTGGGGGAAAGAAGGGGAGAAAGAAAGAGGGAAAGAGAAACAGCTGAGAAGAGGGACGGGGGAGAAGGGCAAAAGACAAAAACCAACAGAATGAGCAGAAAAAAAAAGAAAAAAAATGCATATATCAATCACCTGGATTACCTGCTGAGAAAGAAAAAAGAAAACAAGCAGAAGAGAACAAGAGTAATAGAATAAACAACATCACAATGATATATGGGAATATGACAGTAAATACTAAATATTAAACATTATTGTGCAGCACATAAGATCAACAGAACACAGTGTGCTTTGAGGTAGGAGCCAAAAAGGGTGTAGTTTGTGGGTGTGATCACCCGTGTGTACACCTGTGAGCATGGACGCGCTTGTTTTTTGTTTTTTAAAAGGTTCCTTCATGTAATGATCTGCTAGAGGGTGTGGGGGGCCACAGCCCCATCCTCCAGGGCATGAAGCAGGTATGGAGGAGATCAAAACTCCAGACATCCAGAGGCCCCCAGAACACAAGAGACCAAGGAAGACCAACAGAGGGGCAGCTGCGCCACTGTCCCAGAAAGAGCTGAGGAGAGTCCCAGATGAGGGCTCACTCAGCAGCCGCGGAGCAGAAGCCAGGGGGAGTTGCAGTGACGCGCCCGTAAGCTCCGCCGGCAGCCAGCCGTGCCTGAGTGACCGACCCCCAGGCCGAGAGGCCGGGGGCACCCCACCTCCGAAGTGGCCCGAGCGCGCCCCAGGCTCCAGGCCCCGATAAGCGGCCGCCAAGGAGTGAGCCGGTGTGTACCTGGACGCCCATCCCCGGACACAAAGAACCACCAACGCATCGATGTCTGAGGGAGTCCGCCACTGGCAGGGGAAGTGGTGGTGGGGGGAGATAGACCTCCAAACCTTGGAGGGCCTGAGATGTCCCCAGAGAGGTGGCGCCTGACACCCAACCTGACATATAGACACAGACATACAGGCACACACAGACACAAACATCCATTCCCACCCTCATGCTCTCATATGCACTTACTCCACACTCAACCAACGTGGAGACAGACATAAAGAGACGCTGTACACACGATCACACTCCCCAAGCGTACTCTACAAACCGGGTCTAGGTACCCTTGCCCGTGGAGGGGGGAACTGCACCCAGACCCAGACCCAAGTGGTGTTACCCTTTTTCCCTGCGGTGGGGGGAGGCAGACCGCCCCGACTCCGCAGCAGCAGGGAGGCCCCACACTCCAGACCGCAGTCGGACGGCCAACTCCTCCTCCTAGCCCCCCCCCCGCTCCAGCAGGCCGCAGAGAACGGGGGTGAGAGAAGACTCCAAACCTCCCTCCACCCGCTCATTGTAGTGTTGATGCATGTGTGTTCTAAGGTGCATTTAAAACCCAGGAGGGCATGGAGCTACCTGCCAGAGAGCAGGAGGTAAGCGCATGGTCCCTCCTGCTAGCCCTCAATGTCTACGTGTATTAAACATTGAGAGGTGGGCGACGACGCCAGGGGTGGGGTGTACACCCTGATGGTACTTTGGATTCCGTGTATCGTGCCCACCCCCAAGATCCTATATGTATGTGTAATGAGAGTGTGAGTAATGGGAATGTCTAAGTTGTGGGATAAAATTGAGGCAGAGGCAGCCAGAAGGGGACGGGGGGGTAGCCTCCTCTGCACCCTGGTGACATACCCCTACTCCAAGGTCCGCTACAGGAATGTCTTAAAGACATAAAGACCTGGATGGCCGCTAACTTTCTGCTTCTTAATTCAGATCAAACTGAGGTTATTGTACTCGGCCCTGAAAAGCCTAGAAATATGGTATCTAAGCAGATTCTTACTCTGGATGGCATTACCTTGGCCTCCAGTAACGCTGTGAGGAACCTTGGAGTCATTTTTGACCAGGACATGTCCTTCAATGCACATATTAAACAAATATGTAAGACTGCTGGACGACTGTAATTCATTATTATCAGGATGTCCAAAAAACTCACTGAAAAGCCTTCAGCTAATCCAAAATGCTGCAGCAAGAGTCCTGACAGGGACTAGAAAGAGAGAGCAGATTTCTCCTGTTTTGGCTTCCCTTCATTGGCTTCCTGTTAAATCCAGAATTGAATTCAAAATCCTGCTCCTCACATACAAGGTCTTAAATAATCAGGCCCCATCTTATCTTAATGACCTTGTAGTACCATATCACCCTATTAGAGCACTTCGCTCTCGCTCTGCAGGCCTACTTGTTGTTCCTAGAGTATTTAAAAGTAGAATGGGAGGCAGAGCCTTCAGTTTTCAGGCCCCTCTTCTGTGGAACCAGCTTCCAGTTTGGATTCAGGAGACAGACACTATCTCTACTTTTAAGATTAGGCTTCAAACTTTCCTTTTTGCTAAAGCATATAGTTAGGGCTGGACCAGGTGACCCTGAATCCTCCCTTAGTTATGCTGCAATAGACGTAGGCTGCCGGGGGATTCCAGTCACCTTTCTCACTCACTATGTATTAACAGACCTCTCTGCATTGAATCATATCTGTTATTAACCTCTGTCTCTCTTCCACAGCATGTCTTTTATCCTGTCTTCCTTCTCTCACCCCAACTGGTCGCAGCAGATGGCCCCGCCGCTCCCTGAGCCTGGTTCTGGCAGAGGTTTCTTCCTGTTAAAAGGGAGTTTTTCCTTCCCACTGTTGCCAAAGTGCTTGCTCATAGGGCGTCATATGATTGTTGGGTTTTTTTCTCTGTATCTATGAAGCGCCTTGAGGTGACTTTTGTTGTGATTTGGCGCTATATAAATAAAATTGAATTGAATTGAAATTGAATAGATTCTGTACAGCAGCTTTAAATGTTTTCCAAAAGCACACATACACTTATCAATGTTTCTCACACTTTTTACAGTGTGGTCCACCTGATAAAATGTCAAGCTCTCCTAAGGACCACTATGAAAGCATGAAACCCATAAATCTTACAACACAAAATTATTATTTTTAAATTAGTAAAATTATTATCTGCAGCAAAGTTTTTTTTCATACATTGTATACATTCTACCACAGGCTGTCAGGGTTCCTGGGTTGGTGACCCAGTGTTTTCAGTTTTGTTCATGTTCAGTTTATTTTTCCACTTCCATGTGTTCACTTCCTGCTTTTTCTGTGTCAGCTCGTCTTGTGTCATTAGCCAGATTATGTTCAGCTGTGTACTCACCGGTCTCTCATTGTCATCCTCATCAGTCAGTGTATTTAAGCCCTCTGTTTCTACTCATTCACTGTCGTGTCATTGATGTTATATTGTCGTTTCCGCCTGCGTTCAGTCAGCCAGCCATTCAGTCAGTCCTTTGTTCATTCAGTCAGCTGTCCAGCCAGCCATTTCCTACCTCTGTTCTGTTTGTTCTCTCCATCGGCAATAAACACCCACCTTCACCTACCTACCTGTGAGTCCAGCATTTGGGTCCTCCCTCTCTCATCCACGACACTACTCCTGACACAGGCAAAGTTGCCTCCATTTTTATATATATATATTTTTTTAATATTTTGTAATATATTTGTAATAATTTATTCTTTTTCAGGAGTGTTTTTTATGCATCTCTATTATATTATACATACACATTAAAAGTGAATCTCTCTCCAAAAAATGCAGTCAGTTTACTTTTTACTTACTATGAGCATCATTCATTATTCTCCCCAGTAATTAAGGTTAGGATATGTATTTTTTTTATTCCAATCCATTCTTCGTTTGCAGCATTTAAATAACCAGATCAGATTTGATGTTTTTTTTTTACATCCATCCATCCATTCGCTTCCGCTTATCCTTTTCGGGGTCGCGGGGGGCACTGGAGCCTATCCCAGCTGTCATGGGGCGAGAGGCGGGGTACACCCTGGACAGGTCACCAGTCTGTTGCAGGGCCAACACACAGGGACAGACAACCCTTCACACTCACATTCACTCGCACCTAGTGGTAGTTTGGATTATCCAATTAACCTATCCCCACAAGCTGCATGTCTTTGGACGGTGGGAGGAAGCCGGAGTACCCGGAGGGAACCCACGCAAACACGGGGAGAACATGCAAACTCTACACAGAAAGACCCCGGCCTGATGGTGGAATTGAACTCAGGACCTTCTTGCTGTGCGGCAACAGTGCTAACCACCGTGCCGCCCTTTTTTTTTTTTTTTTACACCCATTCACACACACATCCACACACTGGTGATGGCAGCTACATGTAGCTACAGCCACCCTGGGGCGCACTGACAGAGGCGAGGCTGCCGGACACTGGCGCCACCGGGCCCTCTGACCACCACCAGTAGGCAACGGGTGAAGTGTCTTGCCCAAGGACACAACGACCGCGACGGTTCAAGCCAGGGGCTTCCGATTACAAGGCGAACTCCCGACTCTTGAGCCACGATCACCCCCGTTTTTTTACAGACTTTTCAAAAAAGTGTTTTGCTTTCCTTTCACAAATGTGGGATTAAATTGTGTTAAAATGTACAAAACAGTGATGTCATGCTTTGTGACGAGGACCAGGGCACAGAGAGACTTGATGAATTTAAGAATCTTATGATTTAATAAAGAAATTTGCAGACTTGCACGGAGATGGTAAAAGGTAAAAGGAGAGTAGAACAGTGCTATGTAAGAATCAGTCCATTTACCATAGGTCCAGTGATGGATAAGAGTTCTGGAATTTGGTGTGAGATTATTTTGTTATCATATGTTACCTTATATGTGGGATCAAAGTAGTTGCATTATGATATGGTATGTAGTTTTAGTTTGCCTTAGACCTCTGACTTTAAAGAGTGTGAAAATCATTAGATCTGTTGGATTGACCTGTATTATGTTGAATGTCTTACATTGTTTCAAAGGAGTTGATAGGATAAAGTATGTTATTTTAATCTCACTGATATCATTTACATGCACTGTTATTATTTCATTATTACTTCATTAGTCTGCATCAGTTTATCAGCAATATATCATTGTATCATTCATCATATCATTCTTAGTAAATCGGCTACAAGGTAATTCTCTACCAGCAATAGCTGTAGCTCCAGGCGGACCCAGTAAGTCAGATAAGGACACTCAACTTTCTTTGGCCTAAACCCACAATTACACAGAGTACACACATTTAAGTCCACACTACACGCACTTACATAGTCATGTAGGACACGCACACACTTATGGAGAACTGTGGGGTCGGCTCAGGACATGCTCTCTGTTTGACATACACACAATAGACACGAATAGAGATACACACCACACACACTGGTTTTCTCTGAGTGCTGGGCTGAGTGGAAACATCTGGAGGCCATATAAGGTGAACTTTTGGAGGGAACTTCCTGAGTTCTGAGAACTGACTGATACTTATCATGTGACTTGACGTCATCATTGCAATAAAAGACTTGGGAAGTGATTGTTCGGGGGAGATCGGCTCTAAAAGGCTTGTGATGCTCATCTTCCCCATATGTACATATGTATAATAAAAATCACTATTCTGACATCTACTGAGACCATGCAGTCGTTTGTCTTCTCCTCAAAACTCGAATCATGACATTTCTGGTGCCGAAAACCCGGTTTGAGGGGAGACTAATGGAGCTTGACTGACGGTCTAGTGGTGTCAGACGGACGGCCAGCAGGTCGACTGAGTGATGGGCCCCGAAATATGAGAGGTAAGCACCGCCTGTTGATGGATCTCCAAAGGTGCCGAATTGGAAATTGAAATAAATTAAATGTTCACTCAGTGGAGCTTCTGTTCTGTCCGTGGTGATTTTGGGGTAATTAGTGTTAAATGTTTGGGGAATATTTTACTGATAAAAGTTATGGCTGTTTATTGTGGGAATGAATTTTGAGTTAAGAAGTTATGTGTTTAAGTCAAGGTGTGACAGTGTGTGAAAACTGATGAAGGTTGACTGGATGCCAGCCAGTCGCGCGGTAGTGTAGGGATTTTGGTTTAATCGATCAGCAAAAACGCGGTTTTGGGCCTCAGATAATGAAACTGGATGGCAGAGTGTCCAACAGTGAGGCTTTTAAAACAAGTAAATTCGCTTAGGACTGAGAGCGAGGCTCTCTAAGAATGCAGTTGTTCAGCAGGTGGCACTGACCGGTAACCGTGGACGCGCGGTTATCTCTGGCGGCGACCAGATTAGCCCGGAGTAACCTTCCGCGGGGATTCGGACTCCCGTTAACAGGTGAGGCGGCCCAAGGGGGACGGCCTTTATACTGCATTGATTGATCGACAGGGTCGCGGACCCGGCCGGGACCACTCAACGTCGTTGGCCTGTGAGCTTTAAGTAAAGCTGAAGGCGTGGGTTTGATACTAGCGCCAGAGGTGGAGCTCCTTCCCAGCTGCGGGAAACGGTTATAAATTAATTAGTATTTAGAAATCTGACGCGGCCGGCGAGGGCGGTCCCGACGCGTGTAATTGATCAGTAAGGCGCGGCCTGGGCTTAGAGAGCTTTTAAATTTGTCTAAAAGTCAGGAATACCGGTATAAAAATAAGAAGTGAAATAAAAAGATAGGCTGTTCTGGCATATGGTGTTTATGTCTATGCGGGCCCGGGTGTAAATAGAATATAAATTACCTGTGTGTGTAAATAAGTTCTATAAATCTGTTAAATCTGAAACTCCTGCTGAACTTCCTCTCTACAAACTCTTTTCTCTTCTCTCCCTCTTTCTCTCAGAAGGGATTCTGTGTGTGTATCAGTGCTGAAAAAAGGAAAAGGGTCTTTCTCTCTGTCTCTGTGAGAGAAAAAAGGTGGGGGCCGAGTGAGCCCGCGGGGCCGAGCGGGTCCGCGGGAGCGAGTGAAAAGAGTAACCGAGTGTTTGGTGATTTTTTTTATTATTTCAGAGGCTGTGTGTAAGAGTTTTGACTATATTGATTAAATTCTGTGGTTTTGGAGTTGGTGATTTTAGCTGTGAGAGTTGTGATAAGAGCAGGTTTTTCCTCTTGTTGTGATGTTAAGTATAAATTGGATAGACTGTGATTAATCGGTGTTTTTCTGCCTAGTGTGCTGCGTGGAAGACATAGAAGTGTAGAAATGTCTGTGGTTTATCTTTGTTTGACGTTTTATATAGAAGGGAGTTGGTTGATTCAGGGTGATTTCTCCCGTTTAAGGGAGGAGTTGGATTATGGTTATGTTAAAGCTTTGCTGTAGGTGTATGAGTGTGAATTTTTGCTGGCTTCGCATGTTTAAATTGATGCATGGGAGTTTGTGAGTGGGAAATTGTTTCCAAGAGGGGGAGCAGTGATAGTAGAGGTCACATTCTTCCCCTGCTGGACACAAGAGAAAATATGCGTTGTGGAGGAAAATAATTAGTAGCAACATCAAGCAGTTTTTGTGTTTGCAGTCAAGAATATATGAAATTTTTACTTGTGGGGGTTTAAAGTTAGTAAAGAGTTAAGTCAACCCTCCTCAAGAGTAGGAGTGAGTGATAAATACGGGAAATGAAGCAGGATTATAAGGTCTTCAACTGACGCTTGGTTCAGTTCAATAATATAGGTAGTTATGTTTATACAAATACTAAGTGTACGTTTAGTGTCTTTATACAGGTGGTTTTTTCTTAACCTGGAAACCTGAGTACGGCAGCAGAAGACAGGCCAAGCTTTGGCTCAAAAATTCACGGCTGGACACCAGAGTTGTCCCCACCCGGGTAAAAGAGAGAATGAAGTTTTAGGCAAGTTTCTCTCGCTGAACTGCTCTTGGTGCTGTGTTCCTGAATCTCACCAGTGTTAACCTCTGGCGGAAGACATGGAAAAAAGGAAAAGATGTTCCTGGTAAATGACTGAAACAAATAGAATCACACACAACCAGAGAAAGGGATGAGAAGGGTGTGGGACAGACACATGTGCGTGTTAGAGAAATGCCTCGTTTGAGAAAAAGTTAAATTAACCCAAATACAGACGCACCCACACATGCAATGAAGAAAGCAGCTTACACTCACTGAACATTAACAAAATACATAGGAACTGCAATGGAGACCTGCTTACACTTATACACATGACATAAGCTGGCATTTCGGACCAGAGAAAGGGAACCTGGTAGTTTAAGTGCTCACGAGAGTAATCAAATGTCTCAGTTGTGTTTTTTCAGGGGCGAAACAGACCTGGATCAATTCTCCACATGCAGCGGTCGGAAGAAAAAACCTATAGGTTAACTTGACTGGATATGTTAAGGCAAGTTTCTTGTTGAATTGTTCACAGAGTCATTTCTCGATAAACCTGACAAGTGGGGCCCTAACCTCTAGCTGAGGGTCAGGAATGCTGTTAATAAGGTGGGAAATTAGAATTTGGGTTAGCAAATTGGGGAAAGAAAACTGACAGCTTAAGTGGAGAAGTGTGCAGGAGTTTGAAACGAGAGTTTGCAAAAACAACATATGCAAATTAACATAGACAAGCAGAAAATGCATTAACCTTATTAGGACAAGCTCATAATAATTAATGCAGAGACATTGATTAAACCTGGCTAAGAACACAAACATACGCAATGAAGAAACAGCTTACATACGTGTGCACGTACAAGCAGGGTTAAAGCAGCGACACTTAACATACACCTGTTTTTAGAGGATATAGTTTATCCACTGCTGACAAATAAACTCTCTGGGTTGCAGAACAACAACTTAACTTGGAATGAAAAAGACATTGGTCTGATGATTAAGTGTGGACACGACAAATTTAGTGGTTAAAAGGGTCGAATTGGGACATGTTTTTGTTGATTGTTTAAGACAAATGATTACTGAATGACAGAAAATTCCTTTTTAGGTTTCTAAACAGGATCTTAAGAATTTTAACACGTACCTGTGTTGTCCTGCCAACTTGGGGGGTTATGAGTTGATTATAGGGTGAGAAAAAACAAAAAGGGGGGAGAGGAGGCCCCGTTGTTTCTCCCCTCTCTGGATAATACAGCCAACACAACATCATTTTCCTGTTCGCCTGTTGTTGTTTTGTTTTTGTTTTTTCTGAAAGCCGAAGCTGGCCTGGACTCCTACCCTCCCCTCTATCATCGTTGCCCTTTCCGCTACCATCTTTGACCCTTTGACCCCTGAAGGCCACAGCAGTTGGACTCATAACAACAACTTGAGGATGTCAGCAGTGCTGCAGAAGGAGATGGAGAACGCTAAAGCTTCAGCTGACAGAGCTGTGACGAGACGCGCATGGAGCTAGGAGGAAAAGGGAGGGTGAGCAAAAGAATGCTGACCTCTGAGAAGAGCCGAACAGCAGAGCTGCAGAAGGCCGTGGAGCAAAGTAAGGACAACATAAATAGACTCCGATCTGACGTGGAAGGAAAAGACTCTGAGGTTTTTGCCCTCAGTGAGAGCTTAAGGTATCAGAAGCAGAAACTGAGCATGGCTCCGGAGGAGCTGGCTGCTAATTGAACTCATCAGTCAGATGTGGAGTTTCAAGTACAGGACTTGAAATCAGGCGGAAGCTTGCTGGAGCAGGAGGTTGCCAGACCTGACCCAAAGCTCCAACAGTAGGAGCAAACCCTGAAGGAGCTACAGAAGCAAAAGGGTCAAGTTACAAGGAGAAGAGGCAGGCAGCTGCAACAACGGATGCAAACAGACCCCAAGAGGAGGGCAGGACCCCAGGGCAGGCTTCAGGCCGCTGGTTTACCTAAACAACAGAACAGGAAGGTGATGAACACAAACATACACCAACACACAAACACACACTTCTGCATGCGCCGACTTAGAATGAAGAGAAACACACACATGAATACTTATGCACTCGATGAGTGAGTGAAAAGTGATACACACCCATGCACCAAAATCAAAATGTTGACTCAATTCACTAGGAAGTGACACACAATGCTCCAGCTGCTGCAATGAAGAATGCTTTACTGACAAAGGCTCAATGCTGCACACAACAAATTCAAATATAGAATCTGTTACAATAATAAGCCCAGAGGGCATTTGTGTGGTCTGGGGAGCAGAGTCCAGGGCGGTTTGGGTATGAAAACGATGCCTGTGCGAGATATCTGGGACTTAGGGCCTCGACTCAATTGTTTACTGTACACTAAAAAAGAAAAGAAAACAGCCTGAGCAGTGGTGCAGAGTGAAAACGATGAATTAACAGTGTGAGTCTTATTTCAGAGCGCCACATAATTGTGATGGAGATTGAATAAAAGGAGGAACACACGGACAAAAGAAGAAGAGAAAGGGGGTCCAGCCCTTGACCCCGATTGCCTGAGGTATTAAAGATCTGTACTAAATTCTGGTTTCCAGTGTGAGAAAAGTCACGCAGTGCCAGTAGTAGAGCTGGGGGGAGTGCTGATTCTAAATTACTGTAAGTAAATCATCGTAGACCCGTTTAAGTTTCATGATAACTAGGATGTAGACTGTGTTGAACCCTAGGCAATTTGAACAGGTAAAATTTGAGTGACCAAGTAGCAGTTGAAGAAAAGTCATTGAATAAGTGTTGAGACAAACTGGCAGAAGTGAGAAAATTAAAACATTTCAAGAGCTCGAATTACTTAATATGGAAATGGTTCAATTTTGTTTCACGAACACAAAACATATAGGTTTAGGAATATGAAAAAGTTGAGGTGGTGTTGATTTGACTCTGTGTAGGTTTAGGTTTGGCATTTTTACTGATAGGAGGAATATTCAGTGACAAGTCCTAAGACCCGGGCGTCTGTATTTTTGTTTTGTTATCTTTCATTTTATTTAGATTTATATTTTGAACAGTGCACTGATTTTTGTTTCTGAATCTTTTCTTTAAGCAGATCTGCACATCGGAAATTATAAGCATTACACGTCGGCGAGAAAATTGTTGTAAGTGAGTTTCTCCGCATTGAAATGGGTTTTGGAGGAAACACTTATGGGGACAATTAGAAATGAGAGTCCCTGCCTAAAAAAAAAGGATTCAGCGAGGTAATCCGATCTCAAGTTCTTGTTTTCTTTTTGAGATGACGTCATTTTGCTGAGGGCGGAAATCTAAATGCGGCGATGGTTTCCACTATCAGCAAAGGAAAGAATGAATGAATGAATGAATGAATGAATGGATGAAAGACTGGAAATAAAAACAAACGGACTGACTGGTAAAAGATGACAAGACTTGACCATGACTCAAGGTTAACCACCTCCACCTAGATAGGATAAAAGGGTGGATGAATCTATGTGTTTCTTTCTACAGGAGCAGAAAGAGGACAGCGACATCTGAGATTGCATGACGATTTAACTTTCTGTGTATGTAAAATTGTGTGTACACACCTGCGCAGCGTTAATATTTGCATTTTCTTCTTTACAGCTGACGCCTAACTCGAGATGGTCAATGTGCTGCTAATGTTTGCTTTGCTTTGGTAAGGATGGGTGCAGTAGAAAACAGACAAGTGACATGAAAACAAGTAATAATAACAAATAACTAATTTGGGGACAGTTTAACCTAGAGCTCACTAACTGGCCATTAGGGGGCTCTGAGTGATAAACTAGTGGAGTAACATTGCCCAAGTGTGAATAAAACAAATTGTGGCAATAATAGTGATTTAATGATCGGAGAAAACCTGAACATGATACTTGTCTGTTGTGCTGAATCATTTATTACTCTTATGATTTAAATAAGCTGTTTGATTTAACAGATCTGATTGATATATTGGAGCTATTGACTTCACGTGCAGAGGGTTAAATGCATGCACGCTTACACACATAAGCATAGCATAGGATTGGAATAAACAAAGTCAACAACATTAGGTTTGGAGAGCCAGCGAGGGAGAGGTGTTGGCTTTCTGTCTCTTGCAGAGAAAGGAACAGACACCAGACGGGGACACGGAGATATGAGGACCCTTCACAGCAACTGGGGTCAAGTGTCATGGCCTTTGGGCTCTTTGAGAAGATGGATCCCATAACCACAGCAATAACCAAGAAGGGGTTGGCGAAAACTAGGAACACCAGAGACCAACGAGGTTCGAGAGGCTCTGGGCAAAAAGGGGGACACGGCGGTGACAACGGATAACAAACACACAGATCTTTGTTTGAAAGTGGGGCAGAATAATCCCCAGATCTGTGTAACGACTAAAGGGTGGTCTAACCCCGGAAGTCGAAGAAAGAAGCTGAGAATCACCCAACTGGAAGATACTGGTAGCTGCACCAATAAAATAAAGGTTAAAAGCCCGTTAGACAGAGGGGCTATTCTAAGTACATTTGAAGGGTATAAGTGGTAAAAAGGGGGTGGAAAACCGGAGCACCAAGATAAAGCTGTGGGAGAATTGGGGACTGATGGGAGTGTCATCTGTAACTGCTGTCATGGGTGTAAATCTAACTTTGCTTGCATCTGAACTGCGTAAAGGCAGAGGTCATCCCCCATATGGTCCACCCGTTAAAGGGGGACAGAGGGTCTCAGGACCAAGGAGATGTGGACGTTGCAACATTAGAGTGTATGATGTAAGGAATCTCTTTGGGAGAAGAGATTAAAGGGGGAAATGTGAGATTATTTTGTTATCATATGTTACCTTATATGTGAGATCAAAGTAGTTGCATTATGATATGGTATGTAGTTTTAGTTTGCCTTAGACCTCTGACTTTAAAGAGTGTGAAAATCATTAGATCTGTTGGATTGACCTGTATTATGTTGAATGTCTTACATTGTTTCAAAGGAGTTGATAGGATAAAGTATGTTATTTTAATCTCACTGATATCATTTACATGCACTGTTATTATTTCATTATTACTTCATTAGTCTGCATCAGTTTATCAGCAATATATCATTGTATCATTCATCATATCATTCTTAGTAAATCGGCTACAAGGTAATTCTCTACCAGCAATAGCTGTAGCTCCAGGCGGACCCAGTAAATCAGATAAGGACACTCAACTTTCTTTGGCCTAAACCCACAATTACACAGAGTACACACATTTAAGTCCACACTACACGCACTTACATAGTCATGTAGGACACGCACACACTTATGGAGAACTGTGGGGTCGGCTCAGGACATGCTCTCTGTTTGACATACACACAATAGACACGAATAGAGATACACACCACACACACTGGTTTTCTCTGAGTGCTGGGCTGAGTGGAAACATCTGGAGGCCATATAAGGTGAACTTTTGGAGGGAACTTCCTGAGTTCTGAGAACTGACTGATACTTATCATGTGACTTGACGTCATCATTGCAATAAAAGACTTGGGAAGTGATTGTTCGGGGGAGATCGGCTCTAAAAGGCTTGTGATGCTCATCTTCCCCATATGTACATATGTATAATAAAAATCACTATTCTGACATCTACTGAGACCATGCAGTCGTTTGTCTTCTCCTCAAAACTCGAATCATGACATTGGGTTGCTCTTTTAGTTGGTGCTTGGGAGGGTCGAATCAATAAATATCCAGTTCATGAGCTTTGTGACAATTACGGTACAATATCAATATCAATTCCAGGCAACCGTGGCTCAGGGGGTTGGGAATCGCATCTGTAACCGGAAGGTCGCCGGTTCGATCCCTGGGCTCTCTGTCCTGGCCGTTGTGTCCTTGGGCAAGACACTTTACCCTACTTGCCTACTGGTGTTGGCCAGAGGGGCCGATGGCGCGATATGGCAGCCTCGCTTCTGTCAGTCTTCCCCAGGACTGTCCCCTCCACCAGTGTGTGAATGTGAGAGTGAATGAATAGTGGTAATGTAAAGTGCTTTGGGTTCCTTGAAAAGCGCTATATAAATCCAATCCATTAATATAAGTTTAAAATGTAAATTAATTATGTGCATAAATTTTTCAAATTTTCACTTTCATCTACTAAACTAAGAAGATGGAAAGAAAAGGGACTCACCACCATTTGGTTTAGAATTGAAGAAACGTCTTGGATGAGAGGCGAAACATCTTCAAGAAACTTAAATCAAAAAAATTGTTATTACTGTTCAAAAATAGGTCAGCTGTTCAAGTGTCTGATGGCAGTGGGGAAGAAGGAGTTGTTGAGTCTGGATGTTCTGGATTTCACACTTCTGAACATCCGTCCCGAGGGCAGAAGTGTGAACAATCCATGTTGGGGTGTGTGGGGTCTTTGAGGGTGGAGGCAGCTCTCCTCTGGACTCTGCAATGGTAGATGCTCTGGAGAGAGGGCAGTGTACTTCTGGTGATCTTCTCTGCAGTTGTTATCCCTCTCTGCAGGCATTTGCGGTCAATGTCAGTAGTGCTGCTGTACCATGCAGTGATGTAGCTGGTCAGTGTGGGCTCCACAATGCAGCTGTAGAACCTGCTGAGGATTTTGGCCGACATGCAGAATTTCCTCTGCCTCCTCACGTATTACAGCCGCTGCTGAGCCTTCTTGACTTTTAAGATAAAGACCCTATAACGATACACATAAGCCCCACCAATCACACAAACACCTATGTGCAAGCACGTGCCTACAATGGGAAGAAAAAACTCCATTTAACTGGAAAAAACCTCCAGTAGAACTAGGCTCGGGGAGGGGCAGCCGTATTGTAAACTCCTGAATCTCCTCTGAACCCTCAGAAAGCAAACAGAGAGGCAGCACATTATAACTTCTTAGCCAGTTTTAGGGCTTTGTCACCCTGGTTGCAGTGACCTTCCAGCTCTCAGAGGACCTTCAGAGCAGGTCAAGGGAGCCGATTAGGTCCAACTGTCAAGCCTTAACCACTCAGCCTTCCCTTTCAGGATAAATGACAGTTTGCCATCATCCACTCAATGGTACTCACCTAACATCCATATCACTGGACTATGGAAGTAAGTAAGAACACATGGGGCAGAAAAGCCCCAGTGGACCAAAAATTGAGAACTGTTTTACTATGAGGTGACAGTATGCTGTCACACAGTATATTATAGGAATAGAAAAACCACACCAGCAACAACAACAGAGGTGTGGAAGAAGGAGGGGAGGATGAATATAAAGACGGCAGACACATTTTAGTTCAGTTTGCCGTTCTTCCAGCAGTGATGGAGGAAGCTGAACTCTGCTTTCAACAACTCTTTAACACCTCCTGCATGAGGCCCAGGCGTCCACACTTTGAGATCATGCTGACTTATATTTTGCTGTCCTTCATTTCTCTGCTTACTGTGATTCTTAACCTGTTGGTCATCATCTCTGTCTCACATTTCAGGTAGAAAGATATCAAACTGAATTGATCTCAAGCAGTAAGAAAGACATTTCTTTTCACAGACAGTATTTCTTTTCTTTTTAAGCCTCTGCACTATATACTTAAATTTGAATAGCACTTGATAGAGCAAACTAAATATAAAATATTGTGTTTTCTCTCCCTATTCAGGCAGCTCCACACCCCCACCAACCTCCTGCTCCTTTCTCTGGCTGTCGCTGATTTCTATGTGGGCCTCCTCTTGTTCTTCCAAATTGTGCTCATAGATGGCTGCTGGTTCCTCGGTGACATCATGTGCACTCTGTATCAATACCTAGCATATGTCATCACCTCGGCCTCCATAGGAACCATGGTGATCATATCTGTTGATCGATATTTGGCTATTTGTTACCCTCTGCATTACTCCACCAAGATCACACAACAAAGAGTTAAAATTGTTGTCTGTTTGTGTTGGATCTGTTCTGTCATCTTTCAAAGTCTGATTCTGATGGATAACCTGGAGCAACCAGGCAGGTATAACTCTTGCATTGGAGAGTGTGTCTTTGTCATTAATTACATCGCAGGACTTGTTGATGTTACTTTTTCCTTTATTGTTCCCTTTACTGTGATTGTAGTTTTGTATCTGAGAGTGTTTGTGGTGGCTGTGTCTCAGGCTCGTGCCATGAGGTCTCAGCTTGCAGTCACTCACCAGCGATCAGTAACAGTAACTGCAAAGAAATCGGAGCTGAAAGCAGCCTGGACTCTTGGTATTGTTGTTGTTGTGTTTCTCATATGTATGTGTCCATATTACTGTGTGGCTCTCACAGGCCAAGACAGCTTGCCAAGTGCTTCATCACTGACATTTGTTCTATGCTTAGCCTACTTTAACTCATGTCTGAACCCCATTATATATGTCTTTTTCTACCCCTGGTTCAGAAAATCTATAAAAGTCATTGTTACTCTTCAGATACTGCAGCCTGACTCTTCTAAAGTCACCATGCGTTAGACCAAGATTTTGAAACTCTTCATCACACACAAACAAACACACACACACACACACACACATGTGCACACACATGCACGCGCGCGCGCGCACACACGCACACACAGACACACACACACACACACACACACACACACACACACACACACACACACACACACACACACACACACACAAATAAATAAACTACTCACAACTAATAAAGTACTCATTGGTTTTCTTATATGTTTTGAAAAGACCCAAAGCCGACGTCCTTTACAATGACAGCTGCACTTTTTCTTGTTGATGATTCTTTAAATAATAGATGAAGTAATGTGAATGGAGTGGAAAGAAGCCTTTGTAGTGCATATGTAGTATATCTTTACATTTTTATGTTAGCCTAACAAACATAGGGTACTGTTCATTTTCACTTGTTTGCCCAAAGCACAAAATGTTTAATTAATGTGTAGTTAACACATTTTTACTCATTTACTGTGCACTATTTTTTGTAGTCACCGTAGAAAAAAATGTATGCACATATAAGTAGTGTGTTGCTGCGTTGTGTCTGACAGTGAAAAGCAAAAAGATAGACCTCCAAGCAAATAACTTGCCCACTCCAGCTCCCATAACGAAATATAAACAGGTGGGACAAGAGATAGCTCAGCCCACTACAACTTCCAAGCTTGCAGGACTTATCTGTTCATGCTAACATTAGCAGTGCCTATACACATCCGTGGCAGACGTTCAATTCAGTTTTATTTATATAGCACCAAATCACAACAGCAGTTGCCTCAAGACACTTTATATTGTACAGTAGACCCTACAATAATAGATACAGAGAAAAACCCAACAATCACATGACCCCCTATCAGAGATGGGCAGTAACGCGTTACTTGTAACGCGTTACTTGTAACGCGTTACTGTAATCCGATTACTGTTTTCAAGTAACGAGTAAAGTAAGGGATTACTATTGCAAAAACGGTAATTAGATTACCGTTACTTTCCCGTAGGAACGCTGCGTTACTGCGTTACTAAAACTGTGAATTTTTGCGAGAATGTCTCACGACAGTGACGTGTGACGTAAGCGAGTGCGCCGTTCGTGACAACAGCTGTGTGCAGATCCAGCCAGCCATTTCCTAACTCTGTTCTGTTTGTTCTCTCCATCGGCAATAAACACCCACCTTCACCTACCTACCTGTGAGTCCAGCATTTGGATCCTCCCTCTCTCATCCACGACACTACTCCTGACACAGGCAAAGTTGCCTCCATTTTTATATATATATATTTTTTTAATATTTTGTAATATATTTGTAATAATTTATTCTTTTTCAGGAGTGTTTTTTATGCATCTCTATTATATTATACATACACATTAAAAGTGAATCTCTCTCCAAAAAATGCAGTCAGTTTACTTTTTACTCACTATGAGCATCATTCATTATTCTCCCCAGTAATTAAGGTTAGGATATGTATTTTTTTTATTCCAATCCATTCTTCGTTTGCAGCATTTAAATAACCAGATCAGATTTGATGTTTTTTTTTATATCCAGCAAAACACTGCGTTACTAAAACCGTGAATTTTTGCGAGAATGTCTCACGACAGTGACGTAAGCGAGTGCGCAGTTCGTGACAACAGCTGTGTGCAGATCAACAATGGATCATATATCGAGTGCGGGAGAGAGTATGAGCGTGCAGCGTTTAAAGCGTGGAAGTACTGACCTTACTTTGAGTTTGATTCCATAAAAAGTGACAAAAACATTAGTGTCCGCTGTGCGTGGGAAGAAAACTTCTTTTTACAGCGAAAAAACCCCCTAAACTTCCAACAAGCACCGAGTAGCTACGACGTAATGGGAAACTCACAGAGAAACTCGCGGATTCTTCCATTGACCGCGGCACACCTGCACCAGGGTAAACCTCCGCCTGCCCCACTCCTGCTTTACAGGTGAAAATAGATCAACAGGACCGCTGAGTCTTTGACTTTATTTATTTTCTGCTGTGTTTTACTTGCATCTATTTGAAAGACTGAGTGTAAACACACAAAATATTTTATTTTATGTGCTGGAATGTGCAGAAAATAAGTTTAAATGTTAAACTAATTTCTTCCAGTCAGAGAATGTTGCATATAATTAAATGTTTGCTTGATGCATAAAGTTAAAAGATTAAAACTGATAAAACAAATTAAAAAAAGAGACTTTTCCATTTGATTACATTTTGTATGATGGATTATGTAGAAAAAGTAGAATTGGGCTGAAAGATCTATTTATCACCTCTTCAGGTTGTAAATCGTGTTTTTAAAAGTAACTAAGTAACTAAGTAATTAATTACTTTTGAAAATAAGTAATCAGTAAAGTAACGGGATTACGTTTTTGGGGACGTAATCAGTAATTAGTTACTGATTACTTTTTTCAAGTAACTTGACCAACACTGCCCCTTATGAGCAAGCACATTGGCGACAGTTGGAAGGAAAAAATCCCTTTTAACAGGAAGAAACCTCTGCCAGAACCAGGCTCAGGGAGGGGCGGGGCCATCTGCTGTGATTGGTTGGGGTGAGAGAAGGAAGACAGGATAAAGACATGCTGTGGAAGAGAGACAGAGGTTAATAACAGATATGATTCAATGCAGAGAGGTCTGTTAACACATAGTGAGTGAGAAAGGTGACTGGAAAGGAAAAACTCAATGCATCATGGGAATCCCCCGGCAGCCTATGTCTATTGCAGCATAACTAAGGGAGGATTCAGGGTCACCTGGTCCAGCCCTAACTATATGCTTTAGCAAAAAGGAAAGTTTGATCTTAATCCTGAAAGTAGAGATAGTGTCTGTCTCCCGAATCCAAACTGGAAGCTGGTTCCACAGAAGAGGGGCCTGAAAACTGAAGGCTCTGCCTCCCATTCTACTTTTAAATACTCTAGGAACAACAAGTAGGCCTGCAGAGCGAGAGCGAAGTGCTCTAATAGGGTGATATGGTACTACAAGGTCATTAAGATAAGATGGGGCCTGATTATTTGTATGTGAGGATCAGGATTTTGAATTCTGGATTTAACAGTAAGCCAATGAAGGGAAGCCAAAACAGGAGAAATCTGCTCTCTCTTTCTAGTCCCTGTCAGGACTCTTGCTGCAGCATTTTGGATTAGCTGAAGGCTTTTCAGGGAGTTTCTAGGACTTCCTGATAATAATGAATTACAGTCGTCCAGCCTGGAAGTAATAAATGCATGAACTAGTTTTTCAGCGTCACTCTGAGACAGGATATTTCTAATTTTAGAGATGTTGCACAAATGGAAGAAAGCAGTCTTACATATTTGTTTAATATGTGCGTTGAAGGACATGTCCGGCAAGCCTCGCCTCTGTCAGTGCGCCCCAGGGTGGCTGTGGCTACAATGTAGCTGCCATCACCAGTGTGTGAATGGGTGGATGACTGGATATGTAAAGCGCTTTGGGGTCCTTAGGGACTAGTAAAAGCGCTATATAAATACAGGCCATTTACCACAGGCCATGTCCTGGTCAAAAATGACTCCAAGGTTCCTCACAGCGTTACTGGAGGCCAAGGTAATGCCATCCAGAGTAAGAATCTGCTTAGATACCATATTTCTAAGATTTTCAGGGCCGAGTACAATAACCTCAGTTTGATCTGAATTAAGAAGCAGAAAGTTAGCGGCCATCCAGGTCTTTATGTCTTTAAGACATTCCTGCAGTTTAACTCATTGGTGTGTGTTATCTGGCTTCATGGACAGATAGAGCTGGGTGTCATCTGCATAGCAGTGAAAATGTATGCTATGTCTTCTAATGATGCTGCCTAAGGGAAGCATGTATAATGTAAACAGAATTGGTCCTAGCACTGAACCCTGTGGAACTCCATAATTAACCTCAGTGTGTGAAGAGGACTCTCCATTTACATGCACAAACTGGAGTCTATTAGATAGATATGATACAAACCACTGCAGCGCAGTACCTGTAATACCTACAGCATGTTCTAACCCCTCTAATAGGATATTATGGTCGACAGTATCAAACGCTGCACTGAGGTCTAGCAGGACAAGCACAGAGATGAGTCCACTGTCAGAGGCCATAAGAAGATCATTTGTAACCTTCACTAAAGCTGTTTCTGTGCTGTGATGAGCTCTGAAACCTGACTGAAACTCTTCAAATAAGCCATTCCTCTGCAGATGATCTGTTAGCTGTTTGACAACTACTCTTTCAAGGATGTTTGACATGAAAGGAAGGTTGGAGATTGGCCTATAATTAGCTAAGACTGCTGGGTCTAGAGATGCTTTTTGAGTAAAGGTTTAACTACAGGAAGCTTGAAGGCCTGTGGTACATAGCTGATTATTAGAGATAGATTGATCATATTTAAGGTCGAAGAATTAATTAATGGCAGGATTTCTTTGAGCAGTTTTGTAGGAATGGTGTAACCCATATCACCTACGCATTGTCACATGACCCACGTCCGCTGATTTGAGGCCCCTCTCCTGATTTGCTCCTTCCACGTCGCGGCAAGTATGAAAACTGGCTGTGGAGGGATACTTTCAGGTTCGACCTCTTCTGTGGCTGTAAGCTGATGGCGTTTAGAACGGCGTTGGAAAACAAAGCGTTTTCTCCCCTCCATTCGTCTATAAAATTGTATCACCTCAGCAGTAAGTGTCCTTAACATCTACCAAAAGCAACCTTTTAGTTGTCAGTAACGAGTCGATCGTTTCCGCGATTAAAAAATTACTTTGTTCGGCGGCGTTCTCACCGCAAGTACACAGCAAACTTTCCAGTGTTAAATTAACACTGGAGAGTGTCTATATGGGTCCAAACCTCTGAGTGTTAAATACAACACTGTTGAGTGTTAAATTAACACTTTCAAATCAAATCAAATCAAATTAAAAATCAAATCAAATCACTTTTGTTGTCACATCACATGTGCAGGTACATTGGTACAGCACATGTGAGTGAAATTCTTGTGTGCGAGCTTCACAAGCAACAGAGTTGTGCAAAATACAATAATGTAAACAAGCAAAATACAAGAATGGCTACATCTGAAACTAATAAATATATGTACAATATATAATAGTATATGCATTTCTGGATGTGTATACTAAATATTTTTCTACGTGTGTGTGTGTGTGTGTGTGTGTGTGTACACATATTTTACAAATTAAATAGAGTAAACAATAAATAAAATATATAAAAATATACAGTGTTATATGTTTAAAAGTAACCTAGTCAGTTTTGAAGATTAACAAAGACTAACACTGAGCAGTGCTGATTTTCTAACACTGGAAAATAACTTAAAATGTTAGAAATATTCCAGTGTTAGCAAATCAGCACTGCTCAGTGTTAGTCTTTGTTAATCTTCAAAACTGACTAGGTTACTTTTAAACATATAACACTGTCAAAAGTGTTAATTTAACACTCAACAGTGTTGTATTAAACACTCAGAGGTGTGGATCCATATACTGTATCTGTGAGGTAAGAATTAAACCAGTTAAGGCCAGAACCCTTGATGCCTACAACATGCTCTAGCCTCCTCAAGAGTATATTATGATCAACCATGTCAAAGGCTGAAGACAGATACAATAAAACTAAAACGGCAGGGCGACCAGAGTCAGCAAATACAAGAAGATCATTATAGACCCTTAGCAGGGCCGTTTCAGTGCTATGGTGTGGCTTAAAGCCAGACTGGTATTTGTCAGTGATATTATTTGCAATTAAGTAAGCCTGTATTTGGAGAAAGACGGCTTTCTCTAAAGTTTTTGATAAAAACGGAAGCTTCGAGATTGGCCTATAATTGGTAGGGTCTTTCTGATCAAAATTACTTTTTTTAAGAACAGGGTGCACTACCGCATGTTTAAAGGCAGTCGGGACACAGTCCACTAACAATGATAAATTCATTAAGAATAAGATGCAAGGCCCAATTTCCTCAAAACCTTCCTTGATAATTCGGGATGGAAGGATATCGTGCACAGAGTTTGAGTTTCTCAGTTGTTCAATTATTCCCTTAAGAGTGGGGAGTGATAACAGCTCAAAGTGAGAAAAGGTGGACATGCATCCTAAAACCAGAACAGGATTCAGCACAAGAGAGTGAGAGTGTGAAGCCTTCAGTAATAAAACTTTTCCACTAAAATGATTAAGAAATTGCTCACAGAGAGCCTGAGAGGCCGAACTCGAACAGTCCGGACAGGGATTTATCACTGAATTAAAAATTTTGAATAACATTCGGGGGTTGTGGCTATTAGTCTCAATAATGTTTGATAGGAAAGCTGCTTTAGCTGCCTTTACAGAGTTCTGGTAGAGAAAGCGGCTCCTACAAAGAATGTCATAGGATATCTGAAGCCTGTCTTTTTTCCACCTCCTTTCAGATTGACGGCAGGCACGACGTAAGGCTCGTATAGTGTCATTTAGCCATGGTTTATGAGAAGTTCTGGGACGTTTCATCTTTATAGGGGCCACAGTATCTAAGATGGAACGACAGGTGGATAGCATAGCGTTGGCAAAATCATCAACCAATGGAGCTGTGTAACAGTTCGTATCAGTGAAGTCTGAATCAAAAAAGGCAAAGTTTATATACAGTGAATGAGTATACACAAAGAGGACATTATGTGTAGCAAGTGGGTGAGTTATGTACATTATATAAATAGAAATAAAATAAAATAAAACAATCTGGAAATTTAAAGCTTGTGTACATTGCGTGGGAAGGGTGTTAAAGTGTCTTGTGCTATAGCGAGGCCAGAAGGATCAGGATGATATCAGAAAGTGGTAAGGAGTCCTATCTCAGTCACTTAAGAATGATGGGGGGGGGGGAGATGATTCAACACACGAATGGCCTGAGGATAAAAACTTCTCTTGAGCCTCTCTGTTCTTGTTCAGATGGTGCGGAACCTTCTGCCTGATTTCAGAAGCTGGAACAGTTCATTGCTGGGATGGGACGGGTCCTTCAAAATCCGAGTTGCCCTAGTCCAGCATCTCCTGACATAAATGTCCTGTAGGGAAGGGAGAGCAGTCCTGCAGCAGCGTTCTGCCATATGGATCACTCTCTGCAGATGTGAGTGAAGTTGGCCCCCCCACCTTCTTCAAATCCAACAAAAGTGGTATCAAACGTTTGTGCTACGTTTGTGCTGGTTTGTGCTGCAAAAATTTTCGTTATAAATAAATGTAAAGGGAAGAGAAAAAAAGTTGAGGAAAAAAACCAAAACAAAACCTACAAGCAATATCCCAAAATTCCAGGATGGCTGAAACAACAAGTGGCCTTAATCCAAACCCTACACTTTGGAGTGTGACCACAGCTTTTACAAAATTTCCAGAGGTCATCAGAGGTCAACCAGCCCCCCCCCATATTAATGGAATCAAACAAAATTGGTGTCAATCAGTTGTGCTATGTTTGTGCTGGTTTGTGCTGCAAAAATTTTCGTTTGTGCTGCTATCATTTTAAAGATATTAATAAAAATTTCTAGAGGTCATCAGAGGTCAACCAGCCCCCCCCCCCCCCCACCACATTACCCAAATCAAACAAAATGGGTGTCAATCAACTGTGCTACGTTTGTGCTGGTTTGTGCTGCTAAAATTTTCCTTTGTGCTGCCTCTGTTTTAAAGGTATTAATGAAAAGGTAAAGGTCAAAAGTTCAACCAGCCCCCTCACATTACCCAAATCAAACAAAATTGATATCAAACGTTTGTGCTACGTTTGTGCTGGTTTGTGGTGCAAAAATGTTTGTTTGTACTGCAAAAATGTTTGTTTGTGCTGCTAACATTTTAAAATTTTTAATAAAATAACGTCTTGATGCGTGCTTAATCATCCAGGTAAGTAAATCCCAAAAGGTTGATTCTGTTCATCTGGACGTTTTCAGTTGGAGAAACGTTTCGTCACTCATCCAAGTGACTTCTTCAGTCTCAGCTGACTGCAGGTTTCCCCAACCTTATAAACAGTACATTTGCATAGTGAAGGAAACTAGCGCCACTGAATGAACAATGTGCTGGGGGGTTAGTTCCATGATTGTTAGTATGCAAATTCTTATGACCATTGATCAATGACAACTAATCAAAGCCTACTGATCAATGGCCATGAGTACCATTCACAGAAAGTGGGGAATGGCTACAATCACAGCATTGTAGGATGGCCTCTGTGCTGTCTTTCAGTCCAGCTCAGTGAATACCTCAGGCAGCAGAAACCCAAGAAAGAGGAGGGAGATGAGGAACCATCATGGAAGGACAGGCCCCTGCACGGTATGTACCACCGGCAGATAGAGGAGGTGGCTGATATCCAGAAATCCTACCAGTGGCTGGACAAAGCTGGACTGAAAGACAGCACAGAGGCACTAATCATGGCAGCACAAGAACAAGCTCTGAGTACAAGATCCATAGAGGCTGGGCTCTATCACACCAGGCAAGACCCCAGGTGCAGGCTGTGTAAAGATGCCCCAGAGACAATCCAGCACATAACAGCAGGGTGCAAGCAGGGGCGTGTTTATATATATATATATATATATATATATATATATATATATTCATGTCATTATGAGACATGAGATTGAGAACCAGTACTGATGTGCGATATCACTGATTTCCTGATCCGATACCAAGTAACATTCAGGGTGGTATCGACGATACTGATCCGATACCAATAATATTTCATTGTATTTCATATATAATTGTATTATGTAATTGTAGTAATAATATAATAATATAGCTTCATAATGATTACAGGACATCAGACTACTTGTTCTTATCACTTAATAATGCAGAGTTCATCACATAGAAATAAAAAACTGAAGTTGTGCTATTTGAACACGTTGCCTGCCTGCAGCACTAAAGGACTCCGTGAGAGACTTCTGTCTCGCCGTAGCAGCACCCGTCCCTCTCCTCCTCTTCAGTTCACCTCAACATACGCTCATCATATTCTGTGATATGATTTACTCTGAGCACGCTAATGGCGCATGCGCACTTACAAAGGATTCTTCTGACCAACTTTACACAAACATCACATTGGGGAGACATGTCAGAAAGGTAGGCTGATAGGAAAAAAACAACGAAAATACATAACATGAGGTGAGAGGAGGAGAAAAAAAACTCCACTCAGACTGAGCTCCTAGTGAGAGAACAGTTTGATAACAGAAAAAACACCTCAGCACAAAAAGCACATGACTATCAATACATCATAGAAACACAAGACAAGCAACAGGGGCGGGTAAAGGGTAAGAGAGAGCTGGTGTAGACAGCGCATCCGGTCCCGCAGCATGTCTGCGCTGGTCCAGTCGACCGCCATCTTCCCCGGGAGGGGACAAGCATCGAAGGCGTTTGGAAAGGGAGGGGGGATCAGTGTGTATCAATGTATGTGTGTGTGTGTCCAGAGTTCAGCTGAGACAGTGTCCTTCGCCCCGCCAGGCTAAGTAAACACTCTGCCAGCCAACCCAGGTGACCTTGCATGGAATGGGGGGAACAGACTCAACACAGTCGTTATCAGGGTGTTGTTGTTCAGCTCCAGCCTTGAGGCCGCAGCTGGCGCCGAAGGGGTCTCCGCATGAAGTGATGATGGTTTTTACTTTAGTGCAAACAACTCATATGAATTTCAAAGCTGTTCTAACAGTCCAACACTGGTCTCTCAATCTCCCGTTGGAGAGCCGTGAGCTTTCTATGACGTTATCCAAACTTACGTTCTGTGATGTTGTCATTCTTTTTGCCCAAAGAGCAGGTTCTGAGAATTCACGACCACAGTGCACTTCCCCAAGATGTGATCGAATTTGCACTCAAAGGTGTTATTCGAGCTAGCCCCTCCAGATGTAATCCAGTTTTTCACTCAGAGGTCTTGTTCTGAGTATTCACGGCAACTGTGTGTTCTCCAAGATCTTCTCCGTGCTGCACGCCTCATCCCATCATTTCAATCCCAGCGGGCAGCCTTGTGGGGGTTTGAACAACCGGTTCTGCTTCCTTAATTCTTCGATAAGTCAGGGCCAAGCCAGCTCCGATCAGCCAGAACCCTGTTATCATGGTTCTGAATAGGTAGATATCTTCAGCACTCAGGCTCACCCGAGCCCAGACTTCTCGTTGAGAAGGGGTGTCAATTGCATTCAGAGACCAGTTGATCAAATCCATAATTCCTCTTTTAGGTTTTAGAGAACAGACTGTGAGAGAGTGTTCCAGGGAAAAGTAAGTACAAGCTAGCCTGGCGAAACTCCAAAAGCTGGCCACTGTCCTTGACCCATGCAGGTAAATAAAACTATTTTTTAACTTATTGTTACTGTTTCTTCAAAAAGCTCTATAGTTGACAATTATTGTGGAGATTAATATAGACTTTCCTGAACTGTCTACTACAGGTTTGTGACTGAGCTTCTTGGAGGTGAGACATATGTCTCATATTCAGTGGTCTTACCTGCTTTCTGCCACCTGCATCACACCTTGGAGTTGTCCAACCCCCCATGTCCATGTCTATTATTTGATTCTGTCAGCCACTAAAATCCTTTTAAATAAAAAAAAAAAGATTTGTGCTTTGAGGCAATTTTTTTTGAGCAATTAACTGCGATTAATCAAGATTAATTCATTACGAAGCCTGTAATTAATAAGATTGTCTTTTTAATTGAGTCCCACCCCTGCTATTTACATATTTCTATCACTTAGTACTATTTTTGCTTCTGAAGGTGTGGCATTTAATAAAAAGGGGAGGACAAAGATATATGTATATGCTGTATGACACAGAATATGATTAGCAGCTCGCCTCATTGTGATGATGGAGGAACCTGAACTCTGCTTTCCAAAACTCCTTAATATCTCCTGCATCAGGCCAAAGCGTCCTCACTTTGAGATCATGCTGACTTACATTTTGCTCTCCTTCATTTCTTTGCTTACTGTGATTCTTAACCTGCTGGTCATTATCTCCATCTCACACTTCAGGTATGAAAATGTTTCATTATCTCCAAATATTGAATAATTATTTTAATAGTTTAGTTAATTGTGCTGTGTAGCAACATAGCAGTAATAGTAATTAAAGCCATAATATGATCTGTACCTACAAGTAAGAGTAGACCTTTTTTTAATGAAGTGCATTTCTATTTCAGTTTTCCTTGTATGTGCATCCACATGCACTTTTGATGCAGGAAACTAAATATGATGCTCCTTTTTCTCTCCAGGCAGCTCCACACCCCCACCAACTTCCTCCTTCTCTCTCTGGCTGTCGCTGATTTCTTTGTAGGTCTCCTTATGTTCTTTCAAATAGTGCTCATCGATGGATGCTGGTTCCTCGGTGACATCATGTGCACTCTGTATCAGTATCTAGCATTCATTATTACTTCAGCCTCAGTAGGAACCATGGTGATCATATCTGCTGATAGGTATTTGGCTATTTGTTACCCTCTGCATTACTCCACCCAAATCACACAACAAAGAGTTAATATATGTATAAGTTTGTGTTGGTTTTTTTCTGTGATCTTTCAGAGTTTGATTGTGAAGGATAACTTGAAACAACCAGGAAAGTATAACTCCTGCATTGGAGAGTGTGTCTTTGTCGTTAACTACATTGCTGGGCTTTTTGATCTTTTGTTTTCCTTCATTGTTCCCATTACTGTGATTGTAGTTCTGTATCTGAGAGTGTTTGTGGTGGCTGTGTCTCAGGCTCGTGCCATGAGGTGTCAACTTGCAGTCACTCACCAGCGATCAGTAACAGTAACTGTTACGAAATCGGAGCTGAAAGCAGCCCGTACTCTTGGTGTTGTTGTAGTTGTGTTTCTTATATGTATGTGCCCATATTACTGCGTTGCTCTCACAGGCCAAGATAACTTCCTAAATGCTTCATCTGCTGCCTTTGTAATTTGTTTGGTGTACTTTAACTCTTGCCTAAACCCTATCATTTATGTCTTTTTTTATCCCTGGTTCAGAAAGTCAATCAAACTTATTGCTACTCTTCAAATACTGCAGCCTGACTCCCGTGAGACTAACATGCATTAAGAACACTTTTTAAAACCGTACCCATAAACAGGACAATGTACTTAGTCACAATGAAGACTTGAAAGTTCAGATAAAGCAATATGTTAGCAAACATATTTATATATGTATCTGCTTGCACATGAGTACTTGCAATTACAAAAAACAGTTTCCTGGTACTTTGTACTCTAAATTAAGATAAAATACTTTCTCAAGCACTTTCTGTGACCGCAGACATTAGCATATACTCTTTATTTTGTAATGTTTTCATAGGCTTGAAGGACAGCCATCAACAATATTAGGAAGTAATGTTTTAAAAAACAAGTAAAAAAACAGTTAAACAATGTTTTTTCTTGCATTTCTTGCATTTTAGATTCTTAAAAATAGCCACTTTTGCCTGCTAGTATATATATATGTGTATATGTACACTGCCGGTCAAAAGTTTTTGAACACAATTTTTCCTTTTTTTTATTGAATATTATGCAGTTTAATGTCTCATTGCACATTTGTTTCTGAGACTTTGGATGGTGAAGGAAACTGTACTCACTGAGACCTTTATTTTCTTTGCAATTTCTCTGTAGGACAGACCTACATTTATAAGTGTTATGATGGTCCATCTCTCTTCCATTGTTAATTGGATTTTTCTTGCAAAACACTACTTTCTGCAGTACAATACTGTTCAACTGATGCTGACAAGGGTATGGTACCACAGTGTGTTCCAGCACTGCTTTTATGCAGACAGAGGGGGCTGTAAGTCATCCAGAAAAGTTGGAATACCTGTTGGAGTTAGTAGCAGCAGCTTTCAAGGCCTCTTCAACCTCCATTGCTGCAGAACAGCTTTAAACCATACCCTTGACAGCATCAGTTGAACAGTATTGTACTGCAGAAAGTAGTGTTTTGTACACACACACGCACACACACACACACACACGCACACACGTATACACACTCACACACACACGCACCCACACACACACACACACACACACACGCACACATGTATACACACGCACACGCACCCACACACACACACACACACATGCTTGCACATGCATACACACACACCACACGCAGTGCTTTTAACTGTTATGATACACACCATCTATGGTTTTGCAATGGGTGTTTGTGTAAATGTTTGTCACTGAATAAGAGGCAGCAAGGGGACACTGGTAGTTGAAGTTGACTGGGATCAGGTGAGGAGCTTTCAGCTCCAAGAGCCGACCAGGCTTCCCTTGTGCAGCAAGTGTAAACTGACTGAGAAGAATTGCCTTGCTTTGTTCACGGTGATAAGTCTCTGAACCAACGGGGCCTGCGAGTGCAGACCCAACATTTATTTGGTCCTTCAGAGCTGGATCCCAAGTACTGGCCTTCCACCCAGGAGGGGGAGGACACACCAAAGTCTGTCGACAGCCAGGACACCCAGGGCGCCTGATGAAAGCCCCGGAATATGAATTTGTGGATTGCACAGGACCAAGCTGAAGAGGAAAACTGCCACAAGACTGCTGCAAGGGGGAGAGGAAACCAGAGTGGAAGGAGCAGGTGAGGTTGTTTAGTGTGGGAAATCAAAATTGGGTTAGCAAACCTGGGAGAAAAACTGACTGCTTTAAGTGGGAAAATTGAGAAGGTGTCTGAAGCACTGCCAAGAGAAAGGTACAGAAAGTCACACACACAAACAGAAAATGCATTAATCCTACTAACACATACACACATACAATAAAGCTCATGAAGACCAGACTGTTTTATCATCTTGTCCGGTTCACGTAGTGAGATGAAAAGTGATATGTAGACTAGTGGACTAGTATTATATTAGTAAAAATGACTGAATTATAGTAGGGGTGAACAGAATGCTGGAGAGGGGTTCTGAATGAGTGAAACTAATAGATCATTGAGTTTCTTGTTTCTCATGTGTGGCGAAAGTTTTAACCCTTAGATGCACACGTGGGGTCAAAAATGACCCCATGGGTTGTTTTTTGTTCAAAATTTTTAAAATGCATAGTTGTAATATATTCATATTCCAGGTACTCCTCATAAAATATGTTTGTAACATGAGGCCATTTGCATTTTTATTTATTTTTTCATTCATTTAAAAAAAATGCAGTTTTTGTATCACTACCCCACTCTTCCACAAGTGGGGTCACAAATGACCCCAAGCAGTTCCTATGGAATCTTCGATGAAACTTTCATTCTTAGCAACTCTGACTGCCCCACTTACACATCTGATGGATCAAGAATTAATTTTTACACAGTAACATACAGTGGGGCAAAAAAGTATTTAGTCAGCCACCGATTGTGCAAGTTCCCCCACTTAAAATGATGACAGAGGTCAGTAATTTGCACCAGAGGTACACTTCAACTGTGAGAGACAGAATGTGAAAAAAAAATCCATGAATCCACATGGTAGGATTTGTAAAGAATTTATTCGTAAATCAGGGTGGAAAATAAGTATTTGGTCACCTCAAACAAGGAAAATCTCTGGCTCTCACAGACCTGTAACATCTTCTGTAAGAAGCTTTTCTGTCCCCCACTCGTTACCTGTATGAATGGCACCAGTTTGAACTCATCATCTGTATAAAAGACACCTGTCCACAGCCTCAAACAGTCAGACTCCAAACTCCGCCATGGCCAAGACCAAAGAGCTTTCGAAGGACACCAGGAAAAGTATTGTAGACCTGCACCAGACTGGGAAGAGTGAATCTACAATAGGCAAGCAGCTTGGTGTGAAAAAAATCAACTGTGGGAGCAATCATCAGAAAATGGAAGACATACAAGACCACTGATAATCTCCCTCGATCTGGGGCTCCACGCAAGATCTCATCCCGTGGGGTCAAAATGATCATGAGAATGGTGAGCAAAGATCCCAGAACCACACGGGGGGACCTGGTGAATGACCTGCAGAGAGCTGGGACCAAAGTAACAAAGGTCACCATCAGTAACACACTACAACGGCAGGGAATCAAATCCCGCAGTGCCAGACGTGTTCCGCTGCTGAAGCCAGTGCATGTCCAGGCCCGTCTGAAGTTTGCCAGAGAGCACATGGATGATACAGCAGAGGATTGGGAGAATGTCATGTGGTCAGATGAAACCAAAGTAGAACTTTTTGGTATAAACTCAACTCGTCGTGTTTGGAGGAAGAAGAATACTGAGTTGCATCCCAAGAACACCATACCTACTGTGAAGCATGGGGGTGGAAACATCATGCTATGGGGCTGTTTTTCTGCCAAGGGGACAGGACGACTGATCCGTGTTAAGGACAGAATGAATGGGGCCATGTATCGTGAGATTTTGAGCCAAAACCTCCTTCCATCAGTGAGAACTTTGAAGATGAAACGAGGCTGGGTCTTCCAACATGACAATGATCCAAAACACACCGCCTGGGCAACAAAGGAGTGGCTCCGTAAGAAGCATTTGAAAGTCCTGGAGTGGCCTAGCCAGTCTCCAGACCTCAACCCCATAGAAAATCTGTGGCGGGAGTTGAAAGTCCGTGTTGCTCGGCGACAGCCCCAAAACATCACTGCTCTCGAGAAGATCTGCATGGAGGAATGGGCCAAAATACCAGCTACTGTGTGTGCAAACCTGGTAAAGACCTATAGTAAACGTTTGACCTCTGTTATTGCCAACAAAGGTTATGTTACAAAGTATTGAGTTGTATTTTTGTTATTGACCAAATACTTATTTTCCACCCTGATTTACCAATAAATTCTTTACAAATCCTACCATGTGGATTCATGGATTTTTTTTTCACATTCTGTCTCTCACAGTTGAAGTGTACCTCTGGTGCAAATTACTGACCTCTGTCATCATTTTAAGTGGGGGAACTTGCACAATCGGTGGCTGACTAAATACTTTTTTGCCCCACTGTATATGATCTATAGTGCACATAAGTGGTCCGCAGGTGCGCATTCGCTATCAAAATAAAAGTATTCCTCGAAATTCAGAGAATACGTGCCTCTTTTGTGGTGGAGGAACACCAAAGTAAGTGCTTACGGAGCTTTTTCGACATCTTTAAGAGTTCTGAACAAATGTCTGTCCTCCTCCAGAACATCTAATTTACTCAAACGAGCGTCGCAACTTCTTATCTCGTACGCGTCTTTTATTTTGACAGCAAATGCGCACCTCAGGACCATTTATGTGCAGCCCTGTTTATAGTTTCCTGTGCATTTCAAACATTGTCCTTTCTGATTTTTAATATTTCTTTTATATTTAAAGTAACATGGCTGCTATGAGGCCAGCTGTGGACCTTGCCCTACAAATGATCCAGGACGGATGGGATGAAGAGCCCATTGGATGCACTGACTGAGAATCTGACATCTCAGATATAGAGGACAAAGACTATGCCCCCCCCCCCCCCCCCCCCCCCACTGAACAAGGCCAGTCAGACACAGAGGAGCAGAACCTACCGACTGAAAACAAACCACATGGCAGCTTTCCGCTACATATGGGGCCTGTTCCTGGTCAACTGCAGGCAGAAATTCATCCTCAGTGATTGTGTTACAGTGGATGAACAACTTGTGCCTTTTAGAGGGAAGGCCCAGCTTCTGCAGTATGTGCAGAGCAAGCATACAAAAGTGATACAAGTGATGCAAAAACTGCAATTTCTTAAAATTAATGAAAAAAATAAATAAAAATGCCTCATGGCACAATCATGTTTTATGAGGAATACCTCAAATATGAAAATATTACAACTCTTTGTTTTAAAGATTTTGAAGAATAACAACCGAGTTTATAGCAAAATGCATTGTTTCTATTTGGGGTCATTTTTGACCCCACTCATGGAAGAGTGTAGGTACTGGTAGGTTGTGCATCCAAGGGTTAACATAGCACGTAATGTAAGTTAGATGGTTACTGTCAGTTATTACTGTGAAAGGACTGCCATACAAGTAATCACAAAAATTTTCCGTTACAGCCCATTTGAGGGCAAGAAACTCAAGCTTATGAGCAGGATAACGGCTTTCGCTTTTTGATAGTCCTCTACTTGCGTATGCAATTACTCGCAACTCTCCCTCCTGCTCTTGATAAAGAGCTGCCCCTAACCCGATTGTGCTTGCATCTGTATGTAATACATAAGGCAACTTGGGATTGGCAAAGCCTAAAATTGGGGCAGAAGTCAGTTTGTCTATAATCGCCTCAAATGCTTTCTGACAACTCTCTGTCCATCTCTCCCCGAAAGGAGCTTTTGGCTGAGAGTATTGGACGTAGTTGGACTTAGAGCCATTGTTTTTTCGCAGTGGGGGGTATCCGGCAGTTAGGTTGGTAAGGGGTTTTACGATCTTAGAAAAGTCCTTAATAAACCGCCTATAATACCCTACAAACCCTAAGAAGGAGCGGAGTTCTTTCAAGTTCTTGGGACTTGGCCATGTTTTTACGCTGCTACTTTCTCGGGGTCTGTTTCTACACCGTTCTGGGAGACAATGTGCCCTAAGTACCGAACTGACGTCTGAAAAAACATACATTTTTCAGGCGATAGCTTCAGACCGTATTCTTTGAGACGATTAAGCACATGGAGAAGGCGGGTCTCGTGTTGTTCGAGGGTTTCAGAGTAAACTATAAGGTCGTCTAGATAGACCAGGACTTCCTTAAGGTTGATGTCACCCATACATTTCTCCATCAGCCTTTGAAATGTGCTGGGAGCATTTGTTATGCCTTGGGGCATCTGGTTGAACTTGAAGAACCCCATCGGACATACGAAGGCTGTTTTATGCTTATCTGCCTTATCGACCTCGATCTGGTAGTACCCACTTTTGAGGTCAAGGACCGAGAACCACTTCGATCCTGTCAAGGCGGAGAACACTTCTTCCAAGTTAGGAAGCCCGTAGGCGTCTTTGATGGTGTTCAGATTCAACTTACGGTAATCTACACAGAGTCTTACGTCTCCGTTCTTCTTCCTTACCACCACTATCGGTGAGGAAAATGGCGACTCGGATTCGCGAATGACACCTGCGTTGCTTAGTTCCTGCAAAAGCCTCCGTACGGCGTCAAGATCTTGTGGTCGTACGGGACGGGGTCTGTGCTTAAAGGGGGTTTCATCGCTCAGTTTGATTTGGTGTTTTACTTTGTTAGTGCAACCAAAGTCTGTATCGTGTAGTGCGAAAACCTCCGACATAGCACTTAACTTTTGTGTGATTCGTTCTTTCCATTCAGCAGGGACTGGAGAATCAGCAAAGTTAAGATTAAGCTCAGCAGGATTTGAGCTGGGAGTCTGTTTGGACTGCTCTGTGGTCTGACTGTTTGGTATGATCTCTTGAATAGCATGCATTTCAGCAATGACACTTTTCGCAGGGATAACTATGTCATGCTTACTTTCATTTCGCAGGACCACTGGAAGCTTTTGTGAGCGTTTCTCAGCAAGGGTAAGTAGACAGTTGGTGACCAAGACTCCACCTGGCAAGGAGGATGTAGAGGGGGTCTCGACTACTACCCACCCGCCTGAGTGTTCAGTTTTTGCGTTGACTAAACCCTCTAACACTCGACTTTGGCCTGCAGGAATGACTTCAGGCTCTTTCCCTGACAGAGTGACAATACCAAGGCTGTCATCCTCTTTCTGCTTGTGTCTTTGTTGTAACACGCTCAGCACTACTCTATAACCATAAGACAGGATACTGAGGTCTGTATTAGCCAAGGAGAGGCTTTCAAAGACAAGGTCAAGAGTGTTAGTGCCAATTAAGAGAGAAGACTGAACACTAGCACGTGTGTCTGGAACAATTAATGCAAGAGAAGACACAGTAAGTTCAGTACCAAAACAGTTCTTTGGAAAGGTAATGTCGACACAAATATAGCCTGAATATGGAACATTCGGACCATTTGCAGCTTCGACTTCTAGCAAGTCCTGTATTGGATGGATTTCAAGGTCTGCAAGATTGTTTTCATAGAACGATCGGGACACTGTGGTCACTTGCGATCCGGTATCAAGAAGGCAGTTGCAAGTTTGGTCATTGATTTTTACTTGAGCAGTGTACTTAGCTCCAATTAGACCCTTGGGTAGTTTCACAGTGGCTGATTTATTGTTTGAGAATCGTTTTTTGGGTTTATGTGAAGGTTTGGTGGGACTAGTTTTATCCGTAGCACCCATTTGTCCCGCAATGAGGGCTCCCTTTAGTTTAAAGGCTGTGTTTGATTGTTTTGTCTATCCCACAGCAACTGTTTTTCTTTCAACTGTTTCCTTTTGTCAGTGACTAAAGACGGGTTTGGGTCATTTGGGCACACAGAGGCAATATGGCCGTCTTCGCCACACTGGAAACAGTAACCAGGCTTGGGCCTACTCTTCGCAGCTTGAGATTTCAAAGGGGTTCGTTCGGGTACTTGAGAGTTGGTCTTAGCATTAACTTTTGGAGGGTTAGACTTTTTCCTAGGAGGGTTCAGGGTTAATGTTGTGAGATGGCTTTGAAGCTGACTGATTTGTGCCTTTAGTTCTGTGACCAGATCCTTTTGAACATCTACTGGTGGGTCTACTTTCTGGGGTTTCAATCTTGTCAGTTCACTCTGCAGCGCAGTTATTTCTGTTCGCATTTCAGTGAGAGCGTCTTGCATGGTGAGCGCAGGAAAGTCAGCATTTGCAGCAATAGAGTGAGAGGCTACTTTTGGTCTGGTGACAGCAAAATGTATTTTCATTCGGCTTTCTTTTGCAGTATGCTTGTCCTCTTCCACTCTCAACTGTAGCAGCAGCTCGGTAAATGAGGGGGGTTTATCTTTTTTTCTTTCAAGCTGAAGATCTGTTAACAAGGCATTATTCCAACACCCCCGACAGAATTGACGCAGAAGGTGTCGGTCTGCTTCACCAGCTATGACACCACCTCTTTTCAGAGCTTTTGAGAGAGCTGTTTGCAAGCGGTGGAGGTAGTGTGAAGGCTTTTCACCTGCATCTTGTAATGTGTTGAGGAATTTGGCGAAAAGCTCATCGCCATCCTCCACAGTGCCAAAAGCTGAATGGAGTAGTTCAAGATAAGCTGAAGGGAAGGCTTCAGGGCCCAGAGGTTTCACCACTTTGGCAGCAGGCGGTACAAGACTGTCTAAGATTTTCCGCGAGCGTTGCAAGTCAGACAGATTGGGATCTTGTCTGAGCTCTACACTGTGGCGCCATGTATCAAAGTCCACCTCATGACTAGGACAGGGCAGTTTGCCTGAAAAATTTCTGAGGCGGAAGGAGGCGCTCACTGGTGAGACAAGAGCTTCTACTACAACCTTTTGCACATCAGGGTGTGTTATAAAGCTCTGCGGAATGGTAGTTTGTAGATCTGGTTGTGTCTGGTTGACTGACTCAGAATCGCTGATGCATACGTTAGCTTTGATCGGTTCTGCAATTTCACTTTGGATAGGTTGATCATCTGCTTGTACTTGGGTTGTTAGTTCACTTTGTGCGTCTGGGGTAGGAGCTTCTGTGCTGTGTGTGACTGACTGAGCACATTTGGAAAGGTGTTCATGCAGAACAGCTTCAAAAGATTTGCCACTAAGTCTAGCAATGCTTTGCAGTTCATTAGAAAAAAATGTTGGTGGCAACGTTGGTAACAGCTGCGATGTACTCAGGTGACAGGGCTCGTATCTGATAAGTGACTTCAATCGGACATTCAAGTGTCCGATTCTAGCTCGGCATTTCCCGATCCAAACCGTAATGGCCTACCATAACAAAAAAATAAAGTGCATAAACACTCGAAAATAACACACGGGTAGCCCTTAAATAACAGTAAAAGTCCGTTTTTTCCAGCTTATTTAGCCGTAAATGAGGTGACGCCAATATGGCGCGCTGAAACACCGTCAAAGGCCTTTGAACTACAGCCTGTGTGTCAGTTAAGCACGAATCCACCGTTTTTAACATAAAACAACATAAATCTGCTACCTTGGCTCTCCATTTGCATGAAATGAGCAATATAATACAACAAAACATTTCTTGCATGAAATAAAATACAATTTCTGAACTCACCAAGTCCCGTTCGGTTATGTTCACAACGTCACCAAGGCAAGGACAGGTCGGAAAAACAAAAATACATTCTCCAGAGTACAAAAATGGCTTTAAGTAGATTTTTGGCTTATTTTTACTATTTTTTCACTCATTTAAGCAGCAGCTCTGCAAGGACTGTCTGCATTTCTCCCTCTCTAGCATCAAAAAGGAGGAACAACCCGACTGGGTGTGGCTATCACAGGAGTCACGCTGCAGCGTGCCCTTTCACAATAAGAGTCTCAACACATATTTTAGCCATTTTACCTGAATGAACATAAAACACCATGAATTAGCAAGTTCTGTACCCTTTTAACATGTTTTTAAACACAAATGAAATCCTATAACATGAATTATATCATTGCTGATGTTTTTAATGAATTTTCTAACCATTATGATCTATTTATTGACTATTTATCACCTGTAATATATTTCTTATGACTGTTTTTACTAACAGGCTTTTATTTGTTGTTAGCTATGTTAACCAGGGTTACACACGCATCTGGTAACATGGGAAGAAACTCATTGTGTCTCTGAAACTCACTGTTTCAGAGACTTTGAGACAGCTATCCATGCCTTCATTTTATCTCGCCTCAATTTTTGTAATAATCTTTACTCAGGTGTCAGTCTGTCATCATAGTCAACTGCAGCTGGTCCAAAATGCTGCAGCATGGTTACTAACTGGCACACACAAGTGACACCACATATCCCCCATACTGGCATCCTTACACTGGCTGCCAGTTAGTTTTCCAATTGATTTTAAGCTTTTGTTATTCATTTTTAAGGCGTTGCGCAGGTTAGCACCCTCATACCTTTCTGCTCTTTTGAATGGAAACACTCTTGCATGATCAATGAGGTCTGCAGATCAATTGCTCCTGGCTGTCCTGAGGTCCAGATTCAAGCACAGAGGAAATCTGACCTTTGCTGTGACTGCTCCTTCAAATCAGGACCTCCCCAACATTAAACACTTTCACAACCTGTTTGAAAACCCACTTTAATTCCTTGGCTTTTAAATCAGAATGAGTTTGTACTACATTTGTCGTTTTTATTACTCAGACTTTCTCATTTTATGCTTCTTTTCTTAAATTTTGTCATGTCTTCTTATGTTTTTTTCTCTTTTGATTGTTTTAAATGTACAGCACTTCAGTCAACAGTTGTTGTTTTAAATGTGCTGTATAAATAAATTTGACTTTAGCTTTATATAGCGCTTTTCTACTGTACTTGAGCTTTCGATTGGTTGTATACAACATGTCTTATTCACCCTTTCACAGCCAGTCATAATGCTTTTCTACCTAAGTGCTTTCTATTAAAATGAACTTGCATTTATAATCCAGTGAACGCAAGAGAGCAACTTGGGGTTCAGTATCTTGTAGACTGTAGCAACTAAGGATCAAACCACCAACTTTTCTATTAGTAGATGACCCGATGACTGACCTACCTATCTACAGCCATCTCTGCAGAACCATCTTTAGCTGCAAGAACTTGAAGACTTCTTGCAGTAGTAGGTGCAGTTGTGAAGTAGGTACAGGTGGTAGTGCTAGGGAGGCGGGCAGGGCAGATTGGGCTGATTGGATAATCAGGCTTTCACCTATATCAGGAAGTGGCAGGGACCAGAGAAGAGAGCTGTGCTGGAAGCAAAACAGTTGAAAAGTTGCACAAAACAGACTAAAAACAACATAAAAAATCCCCAACCCTGCACCTGTGTACAAATAAAGAACTGAAGTAGTGGCAGTCAGCTGGTTCAGGTGGAGCAAGAGCGGATGAGTGACAGAAAAACTCAGATTAATCATAGAATCATTGAGTTAAAGACATGACAGAATATGTAAATGGACTGATTCTTATTTAGCGCTTTTCTACTCTTTTGGACCACTCAAAGCACTTTATACAACATGCCATATTCACCCATTCATACAAGCACGTTTTTCTAAGCTTGTATGCTATCCTGTGCTTCCTATTGTTATGAAATATAATTGAAGTGCCTATTTGCAAAATATATATTGTTACACACCGGCCCAAGGCCGAGGTGCAACACAACAAAAAGATAAACCCTATACATAGTAACGACAAAATAAATCACACCGGGGCAGATTGACGAGGATTAGTTAATTTATTTACTGAACAGGTAGCGAGCTTCAGGGTGGGCAATGCCAAAACAACAAACAAAACACACTAGAAAGAAAAACAGAACTAACTTACCTCCCACGATTCCAAAACAAAACACAATTCTCTAACCTGTCTCCCTACCCGAAACAGGAGAAAAGAGGGGAATAAAAGAAAACGGCTTCCCACCCCTACAGCTACCAAGCCCAGGTACAACCCTTTCTCAACATTTATATTGCAGCCCCGTGCAGTCACACGCCACGACGGTCCCCAGACACACAGCTCACGGGAAACCAGGAAGTCTTCTCGCCGGCCCAGTCCAACCCCTTTTGTAGCTGGCCTCTTTCCTTCCTCCACCAATGGGCGGCCTCCACCTGGAAACTTGCAAGCGTCACTGAATACAAATACAAACAATAACAACACCGTACCGCAACAGATGACCCGGGTCATAACAATATTAAAGTATATATTAAAGTGTAATGTCTGTGAAGGTTCTCAGTATGTCTGTGAAGGTTCTCAGTATTCCAGGTCATTGCACTCCAAGGTGCTTGGAAAGAAAAGCGTCTGGACTTCTTTAAGTTGCTTGAAGACGTTTCACTTCTCATCCGAGAAGCTTCTTCAATTTTAGTGTAATATTAAAGTGTAATGTTAAAGGCCAGTTTTGAGGGTTTATATTCTGTGCTCTAGGTCATTAGACTGCTTGGCAACATTAAACTGTGATAAACAGGATATTTTAGTGCAGACTTCCCAGAGAGTGTTACCTATGTTTGTGCTGCTAGATAATAACAACAGGAGACAACTTTCAGGTGGTGGAAGCGAGACGTGAGGAGCGGGGGTGTAGGGTATATCACACACATCCTGTTGGTAATGCATTAGATCTGAAGGAGGCTTTGTGCGGTGCACGTCTCCCTTCTGTTGTGCACATTTGCAATCAGGTTTTGTTGAATAAAGCATTGTTATGAGTTCAAATATTGGGGATGGAGACAAGAGAAAAAAACCACAATAACAACACTGGTCCGGCCGGGTTGAGTCAAACGATGATTTTAATAGTCACACGCGTGGGAGATGGACACTGTATGCAGACAGCCTCAGATCTCAAAATGGTGGAGCATTAATCAAACTCTTATAGCCTCTGGTGCCCCCACCTTATCATAAAAGCCTAAACATTCACATGCTTTTCTCTCACACGGCGCCTAAGCTACGACCTTGGCTCCCCGTTTATCTGCTCCTGTTGAGATGGGGCAGAAAACTCCAGCATGTTCTGTTCTCTTTTAATCAGACAAATAAGGCGATGACTTTCTGCAAACAGTATTTCTTATAACATCATAAAACAATATCATTCATCCACAATAAATCAGCAGTCTAATGTAATGCAAATCAGTTTAACTAATGCAATAGTTATCACCTTCTTCTAATTCAGGAGAATACTGCAAACTAAAACTACATAATAATTCACAATCTTTAACTAGGGGTATAACATGGCATAAACTAATATTATGATTTAACACTCCCCCTGATGAGCTCGTTAGAATAATGAGCTCACCAACACCCTATAATCCAGTGTGGCCGGGTTCATCTCTTCTCACTCCTGAGGTCCTTTGTCCCCCTGTTGGGTGAACCATATGTGAGATGACCTCTGTGTTTGCGCAGTTCAGATGTAAGAAAAACTATTATTCCAACAGTAGCCGGTACAGATGACACTCCCCAGTTCTCCCACAGCTTTATTTGGCGCTACCTTATACCCTTCAGACGTACTCAGACTAGAACCTCTGTCCGAGGAGCTTTTAGCCTTTATTTTATTGCTGCATCCACCAGTGCCTTCCAGTTGGGTGATCCTCTGCTCTTCTTTCTTCAACCTCAGGGGTTAGACAACCCTTTAGTCGTGGCACAGATCAGGGGATTATTCTGCCCCGATTTCAAATAACGATCTGTGTATCCTCGGATCCTGTGTATCCTCCAGAAAAAGATCAGGAACGCGTCCCCCTTTTGCCCAAGAGCCTCTCGAACCTCGCTGGTCTGGTGTTCCCGGATTTCCGCCAACCCCTTCATGGTTATTGCTGTGTTTATGGGATCCATCCTTTTGGAGTGACTAGCTGGAGCCCAAACGCCATGACCCTTGGACCCAGTTGGTGTCTCGGCAGTCACTGTGTCTGTCTCTGCTGCGAAGGATCCTCGTATCTCTGTGACCTCGTCTGGTGCCTGTTCCTTTCTCTGTAAGAGACAGAAAACCAAAACACCTCTCTTCCTAACCCTAATAATCTAATGTTGTTATCTACTGACCTTCTAGTGATTCAGAATTGGTTTAGAATATTCAGAATGTCCCAGGGACTTATTCTAATCCTATCCTATGTGTGTGTAAGCGTGTTTGCATTATGCCCCCTGCACTCAAGGCATTTCCTACACTTTATCAGTCCGGACCATCACGCCGAACGAAGCTTATGACCTTCAAAAGACCGAGTGCCAACTCATTATAAGCACATTTGCAAGGTGTTACTAAAACCGCTCATATTAAGAAAAGACATCAAAAACAAATTAGCCATTTTTAATCCTAACAGTTGCCCCCCCAAAAATCATGTGTTTGCTACCGCCTACCGTCCCTTATGGAGACACAATATTGCAGCTACAAGGTCTCCCAGGTTGTTAAGTTGATCTGCGTGTAATGCTCTGACTCAAGTATATAATCTTAAAAGAATGTCGTTTAATTAACTACCACTACTTAAAACTTAACTTAAAGATATAATTGAATAAAAGATCACAAAGAATAACATTATATCAGTGTTATGTAAGCGCGTGCGGCCTTCTATGCTCGAAGTCACTCCACACCATAGATCAGCCAAACATCACGTTGACTGTAGCTTTTAACCCTTATTAACTTGAGCACAACTCTATAATGAGCAACAAACTGCAATATGTCTGAAAATGATCATGGTTACACCTGCAATGAAAGATCATATGATTATCCTGACACCTGTGAATATACGATTAAGAATAGAAGATTAACCTGCGGTTATAACAATCACTGGAACACAAATGTTAGTACAATGTCAAAAACTTCAATAAATGTTTAATGCAATGCTTGTTATATGATTCTGATGCAATAATAATGCTGATGCTAAAATAACAGTAAAACACCCCCTTTTATCCCGTTTAACTTGACACATAAATGTTTATAAATGCCTCTTTTAAATTTTATTTCCCCTATTTCTTCCCTCACTGACCACAGCAGGGGAATCCTAGTTTTTATGCATGCTTTCAGTCAACCACTCACCCAGAGGATCTCCAATCCCAGGAAATTCCTTCTCCTCATTTAATGAGTCTGTCCTCCTTCCATGCCCTGGTAACTGGTCCATACAGAGCCATATGATCTCAAAATATACATACAACAAGTCAAACCACACCTTGGTCACACCAACCCTTTTCCGCCCTGAATATGTTCAACGCCATCTTAGTCTGGACTGTCAAAGGTGACTTTAACGCTGACTGTTCTGACAATCCATTTTATAACGTTTCCTGGTCAGATTTGCGAATCTCTGCACCAGGGTTTTAATTGTTTTGCCATTTTCATTAGTTTTTATTTTTATTTAGTTTCGACTCCAGATTTTCAATAGTCATCAGTCCTGATGTTTATACCAGTTGTAATTAGTTTTTACCAATTCTTTGCTAGTTCAGTCTAGTTTTTATTTCCTGAAAATCATTAGTTTTCAGTTTAGTTTTGATTAGTGCCAGTTATAGTTTTAGTAGTGTTTTGCAAAAATTAACCCTTGTGTGGTGTTCATATTTTTGTTACTCAGCCAGTGTTCATGGGTCTGGTGGACCCGCTAGAGTTTTGGCTTTTGAAATTAACACTATCAAACAATTTTATGTTAAATTACTCAACAGATGTTCACTTCATCCCAATTACAAACCATATGAACAGCAAACATGGTTAATTTTTTCCCTTTACCTTTGTTAGATCATATTTATGAATTAATGTGCTTCTCGTTTTTTTTTTTTTTTTTATAAAATGTCATAAAAAAAATCAGTTATAATCAAGTGGAGTGAGTGGAAAGACACAACACATTTACACGTGAAGCAATATGTTTCACAACTAAATGGGATCAGCTGCTCATCAATGGTGACATTAGACCCAGGGTTGTAAAACAGGGGGAGGTGGTGCACACACTTATCCCACACTGTCCTGATGGCAGCTAGCTTGTCTCTCTGCCGTCGAGCTAGTCTGTCGTCTCGGTTATCAAAAAGGATAATCCTGGAAATTTTGTGGAAGTTTTCCAGAGACATTGATGCATGGAAAGGTTCTTGCCAGTTTCTGCATCCCACAGGATTCTGTGGATTCCCCTTTGGACCTCAAAACTCCTGCAAGGATAAGAACCCCAAAGTAAGTCCTGATGTTTCTTAAAGAGGACAACAGTACCTTTAAAATTATATCACATGTGTGGGGGTGTGGCCTTGCCAATTGTTGTTGTTTTTTTTTTTTTTTGTTTTTCCCAAAATGGCTGGCATGCCCACAAGCACATTTTATGGAAGAAAGAAAGGTAAGCTTGATATTTACATTTAAAACGTTTTGTTAAACTCAGATTTTTATTAATTTTCAAAAATAAACATCTAGTAAATAATTTGAGGGGTTTTTAAGAATTAAGCTTATTTAGTTTCACAGAGAACATGACTAATTTATTAACAGTGTTGGGAAGGTTACTTTTAAAATGTATTCCATTACAGAATACAGAATACATGCCCCAAAATGTATTTTGTAACGTAGCCGTTATGTTACTCAATGACAGTAACGTATTCTGAATACTTTGGATTACTTAATAGATTATCATGCTTTTTACAACAACGTGAATGTACTATTGCTGTGTGATTTATTACTATTACTGAAGGTCCGCGACTCCGAACTGTAGTAAAGGGACCTCTGACTAATACGGCGGGGTCCCTGTCGGCTCGTAGCCGAAAAATAGCTTTACTTTGTTGTCTGGGTCAACTGTTCTTGTGAGAGACAGAGAGAGGCGTTGAAAGACTGCTCCAACGGAACTTATTGTTTTTGGAGGAAAACAGGAACACGGCGTACAGTCGAGTCTTAATAGCTTACTTACAACTGGGCTCGTCAGGCTCTCTTCTTGGCTGCAGTGGTTATTATTATGTTTACATGCTTCCAGCTCCCGTTTTTGCTCGATGACAACTCGTACCTTTCCACTCCCCTTTTTCTCCCTCCTCGCGCTCACAGACCCATAACGTGTATGGCAGTCCATTCTCCCTGCAGCACGGACTACACTGCCCATGATGCTACATTCTTTAGAGCTATGCTTGTAGCATTCTGCCTGTTAGCTTAGCACAACAACAACAACAACAACAACGAAAAGGCGCTCTCTCACCCAGGAAACACACAGTCGCAGAGAGAGAGAGAGCGTCGCCCTGTAACCATGGCAACCGTAACCCTGCCGCCTGGAACAACAGAACGTAGCTGTCAAACAAAACCCAAACAGTCCTGACCCGCGACAATATGAAACAGGAAAGTACCGCAGTGTAATCCATTTATTTCAACAAAGTAACTGTATTCTGAATACCACCTTTTTAAACGGTAACTGTAACGGAATACAGTTACTCATATTTTGTATTTTAAATACGTAACGGCGGTACATGTATTCCGTTACTCCTCAACACTGTTTATTAATGTGTACTCTAGTGCACGTTGGGACTTCGTACTTGTATTTATTTCACTTTTTCCTAGTAGACAACTCTTTAACAAAGGCGGAGAGAATTCTCAACAGAATAATTGAGCGAGATTCAAACATAGATTTTACAGAAGATGAGAGTCATGTGAGCCAGATACGAGAGGGTGAAAACCCAGGAGGAGCCACACAAAGATTATCGAGATGCAGTGGCAGATGTAATAGAGAAAAACACAGGGCCACCTGAAATCTGTTGTCCTATCTGGTCCAAAACCGATATGTATGAGAACATGGAATTTTTGATTTTGAGTTAAAAATAAAATATGGGTAAAATGCAGAAATGTTTTCCAGTAAAGTAAAAAATAAGAGTCGCATTTATAGATGAATCCATGGCACCTGATTGTTTCTACAAGATCACGTCGTTGCTAAAAGTTATCAGTGATCTCAATGTGCGAAAAGAATTCACCGTATCTGGAGTTCAAGCTTCTCTTGGCTGAGAAACCTGGGACAAACATGTGAACAAGACCTGAATAATACCAGTAATGAAGAGTTCTCTCCAAAAATCAAGAAAAGGAAGCCCCAATCAGATGAGAGTGTAACAAAATATGGTTCACTCCACTTGCCTGAAATGGTTAACAGTCCAAGGCATTTCAATTGTAGAATGGTTGGGTGCAACAGTAAAACATATGTGAGATGTGGGAAGTGCCAAATGTTCCTTTGTGTCTCCAAATAAAAATCACAGTACTTCCTCAGATATCATAAATGAATTGACTTTTGTGAAATAGAAAACCCAGTGCAATCACTTGTTCCTGAACCAATGGCTTACAGCTAGTGAAGTGTCAGTGACTTCTAAGTAGTGATGTGCGGATCGATCCTGAAATATCGATTCCTCCGATACCAGGCATTTATGTTTTAGAATCGATTCTCACATTAAAATATCGATATTTTAGTAATTTAGGGTAAATTTATAGTTTACCATTAACATGAACACAGTGGAAAGTAACCATATCATTCAGATTGTCTACATTCGAAGGAACTACTTCCTCTTCCGCCTTTCATAGTAATGTGTGAAATACAGCTGCATAAATGTCTGCAGCCCCTTGGCATGCGCACTCACAACAATGGCTGAGCGTAATTGGAGTCATGTATTTTACCTCCACAAACAGCTGAGCTGGTTTGCGATACATGTGGCAAAAAAGTGAGGTGTTGTGGCAACACCACTAACCTTGTCAAACACCTCAGAGTCAATCATATCACAGAATACGAAAAGCCTATGTTGAGGCGAACTGAAGAGGAGGAGAGGGACAGGTGCTGCTAGGGCGAGACAGACGTCTCTCATGGAGTCCTTTAGTGCTGCAGGCAAGCAAGGTGTTCAAATAGCGCACAACTTCAGTTTTTTTATTTCTATATGATGAACTCTGCGTTATTAAGTGATAAGAACAAGTAATCTGTTGTCCTTTAATCATTATGGCACTTAAATTTGAGATACAGTAAATAAAATAAGTTTTTGTACAAAGTATCGGTATCGGATCAGTATCGTTGATACCACCCTGAATTTTACTTGGTATTGGATCGGAAAGGAAATCAGTGGTATCGCACATCACTACTTCTAAGTTGATCCCTGATCTACATTTTTATGATATTGTTATATAAATAAGTTTTAATATCCTGCTTACAAAAATTTCAGTGGAGCATTTAATTTTCTTAAAAAAAAAAAAACTACAATCTTTTCTTAAATTTTCTGCTCGTGGGGGGCAGTTGGTCCAGGCCCGTAGCCACCTGTATCAACACACTAAGAGATTTATTTAATATCATTTTCATCACAATCTTACTCTGCCGACTGAAGTGCCGGTCTTAATCAAGCACAGTTTGTCTCTTCTATATCAAAACCCAGCCGAACATCAAACATTCAGCGTAGTCATTCAAAACCTTATTTGTAATATTATAATGAGCAAAATCAGCGTTTTAATTACAGGCATGTATCATTGTTTGCAAATCATAATTATAAAACTCAAAAACACGCTAAACAGGAAGCAAAAAACGTCTGTGCGCTTCACAGCAGCCACCTCATTTGCATGTTCACACACAGTCTAAAAATAGCTCGCAGCACTGCAGCTGCACGTCACACACAGTCTCACACAAAGCTCTGTTATTTTATATTACAAAGATGTCTTATATTTACAACCACTGACAGGCCTGACAGGTTTAGCGCCTACACAATTTTGACAAATTTAAGTTTACGGGTCTCACCGAAGAAAGTCTAACTTTTTTGTAATCAATTAACCAGTATCAGACTCTAACTGTATCTGGCCTCATTTCTAAAGTCCCTAACTCAATTTAACAGTGTCCAAAAAAGCACATCACACCGTTTCCAACGGTGAGGAGACTCTAACTCCTAGCTTATTCCAGGATGCCCTGTACCCCACAAATAAGCCAAACTGAACTAACCCTGTTCGACGACAGGTCCACGGCCAGGAGGGAGCGTAACCTCCGGGCTATGCGCTTCTTAGCAGTTTCCGACTGCCGTCCTATAATAATTTATAACACTTTGAAACAACAGTCAACACCCTAATAAAAGAGTCTGACTAAGGCAAGTGCAACCTAGAGGTCAATGGAGCCTTCCCTCACTTATAATCACACAGGTCCACACTTATAACCAATTTGGACTTTAACCAACAACATAACCAATTCCCTACCAAACTACTTGAGACTCTAACTCAATTCCTTGGGACTCTAACCCAGCATTATTACCTTCATACTTTTTCAACTTCATTAAATACTCTTAACCGATTTTAACTGCATAACACACACGGATCCTCATCAAAATCAAAACAGACCCTCTACCAGTAACTTCAGTGAGTAGACTTTAATTTAATCATGTCCAATTTGGCACACTTTGGAAATAATTCAACAGGTAGTGCCTTACCTTTAGATAAGCCGGCTTATGCTCACTCACGTCAGACCACTGGCTTGTGCCTGTCCGTTCGACAACCTCGGACCGTCCAAACCTTTAAATTCCACCCCAATACCACAGGACGAGCCCCCAAGCTGTTACGAGTTCAAATATTGGGGATGGAGACAAGAGAAAAAACCACAATAACAACACTGGTCCGGCCGGGTTGAGTCAAACGATGATTTTAATAGTCACACGCGTGGGAGATGGACACTGTATGCAGACAGCCTCAGATCTCAAAATGGTGGAGCATTGCTCAAACTCTTATAGCCTCTGGTTCTCCCACCTTATCATAAAAGCCTAAACATTCACATGCTTTTCTCTCACACGGCGCCTAAGCTACGACCTTGGCTCCCTGTTTATCTGCTCCTGCTGAGATGGGGCAGAAAACTCCAGCATGCTCTGTTCTCTTCTAATCAGACAAATAAGGCAATGACTTTCTGCGAACAGTATTTCTTATAACATCATAAAACAATATCATTCATCCACAATAAATCAGCAGTCGAATGTAATGCAAATCAGTTTAACTAATGCAATAGTTATCAGCTCTTCTAATTCAGGAGAATACTGCAAACTAAAACTACATAATAATTCACAATCTTTAACTAGGGGTATAACATGGCATAAAATAATATTATAATTTAACAGCATATATTTTGAATACACTGAGTTTGCGTCTTCTATGACAAGCCTGAGGAAAAAAGAATCGGGTCAATAATTGGTGCCGTGACCCGGATCCAAAACAGGGTGCAATTTGGATGAACTCTAAATTATCTGTTGGCTAGTTGGCAAGTTAAATTACATTCGTGCAAAATTCTTCCAGTGTTTGGACTTTAGAGCAAGATACTTTTTTTTTTGTTTTGGTTTGGTTTGGGATTTTTTGCAAGTTGATGTCTAACGTGCCGAGTTTGTCCTGGGTTCCCCCCCGGCGTCTGGATGCAGCGTTGGACCAGCGGCGTCTGGAGGTCTAGGTTTATAACCTGAGAACTGAGGACACCCAAACCATTCTAGAATAGTGCAGAGCAAGAGACGTTTGCTAAGAAATGCAGGTTGATGCTTGCTAGCCATAAAGTGTAAAACCCATTTAAATTAAAAGGACTTTAGGAGTGCCATGTAATGTGACCCGTCCCACAGGCGAATTTTTACTTTATAGTTTGAGTTGTTGCCTTCCGGCCTCCGTTTTAGAGTGCCTGTGAGGAAGACTAAAAGACTCCAGGTTTCTTTTCTCCATACTGCATTTTGTCTCCTTAATGGCAAATAACTGTCCTTGGACTTTGTATCACTATTATTGCCATTATTATTTTATATTATTGTTCTGTTTATTTTTATCCTGCTGCTAAACTAATTTCCCCTTGTGGGACAATAAAGAAATTGAATTGAATTGAATTGAACTGAACTGAATTGAATTAAATTGATAATCATTAAGTAAAATCATTATGGTTGTGGAAGCCAGACGTGAGTAGTGGGGGTGTAGCGTATATCACACACATCCTGTCAGTAATGCATTGGATTTGCTGTATTTTGAATACACTGAGTTTGCGTCTTCTCTGACAAGCCTGAGGACAAAAAATTGTGTCATTACTATCTAACATTCACACAAATTCATACTACCATAAAGTCAGCAACTGGGGGTTTGGTATATCTTGCCCAGTGATATTTGGCATGCAGACTGGGGCAGCCTGAGATCAAACATCGAACCTTCTGATGAGTAGACTATCTGTTCTACTTCCTGAGTTACAGCCACCTGATGTGGAGTGGAGAGATGTGTGGAGCGACATAGGCCAGAAGTAATTCCTAGTTAAAGGTTTGCACAGTACATCCTGAGGCTATGAAGATTACTTTTTTTCTCTATGTTTTTATCCATTATTGTACCAGAAGTGTGAGAAGATTTAAAGATACATATTTCAGCTTACTCTAATAATAACAATGATCACATGTACATTCAGAAGTCACTGGGTATTGAATTCTTTTCTTTTCTTCTTTTTTTGTTTAGACATTTCCTATAAAAACCTAGAGACAGCTGTCTGGAAAAAATCCATGCAGACCACCAGCCTGTCCGGCACCTATAAACAAATTCAGGGTAACACGTTTCACCTTCCTTAGCTGTTCTGGTGCTCAGTTTTAACTTCAGCAGGTCATCTTCACCATCTCCACATGCCCAAATGCACTGAGCTGATGCCATGTAGTTGGCTTATAAGATAGTTGCCTTAGTAAGCATGTTCTATGATTTGTGTTCCTGATTGTATAAGAGGAATGAACATACATGTGCAGTACATTTCTCCCCGATTTGTGTTTCATTTCTTTACTTGTAGGTGCCACTGTATTCATTACATATTTAAGTTACACCAAGCGTATGTTTGAATTGACTGTCCCTTTTTTTAGTTGGTAAACATTTTGTTTGTATGCCATTTCTTTCATTCTGTGTACATGATATTGGTGTCACAGGAGCCAGACTTCAATATTTTAAGTGTAACAATTTGTTTAACAGATTTTCTGAACCAGGGGTAAAATAAAGCATAGATTAGAGGGTTTAGACAGGAGTTTAAATAGAACAAACACATTACAAATGCAACAGATGAAGCACTGAGCATGGCATCTTGACCTGAGAGTGTGACACAGTAATATGGGCAGAGACATATTAGAAACACAATGATAAGAACACTGATGGTCCTTACTGCTTTCATTTCAGATTTCTTAACATTTGTACTTACTGACCTCTCGTGTGTCAGAGCTGCAATATGTGACCGCAGGGCACGAGCTTGAGTCATAGCCACAACAAATACGTTTAGATAAAGAACTACAATCACAGTGACAGGACCAATAAAAGACAGCAATAGATCTGCAACTCCAAAAGCATGGCCAACAACAACTACACACTCCCCATAGCAGGAATTATACCTGCCAGGTTGCACCAGGTTGTCTTTTAGCACAAGACAATGGAAGACTGAAGAACAAATCCAACACAGATAAACACATGCTTTTGTTCTTTTTGGGGTGACTTTGGTAGAGTAATGGAGAGGGTAACAAATAGCCACATAACGGTCAATTGATATGAGAACCATGGTTCCTACTGAGGCAGAGGTAATAATGTAGTCCAAGAGAAAATACATACTACACATGAATTCACCAAGAAACCAGCAACCATCTATAATCATAATTTGAAATAAAATCAGGAGACCCACCAGGCAATCAGAGACAGCCAAAGATAGGAGGAGGAGATTGGTGGGGGTGTGCAGCTTCCTGAAGACAAAAGACAGCAACATAGTTATTATTATTATTTGTAGCAACAAGTACAATTTTATACAGATATATATATATATATATATATATATATATATATATATATATATATATATATATATATGAGAAAAACAGACATTACTACCGACACACATTTCACTTATACTCTAATATGTTATCTTCATTTTACTGATCCACAAAACCTGATAACCTTATCTATGACAAAATTATTACTTGAAATGTGAGATGGAGATGATGACCAGCAGATTAAGAGTCACAGTCAGTAAAGAGATGGAGGACAATGTAATATAAATGAGTATAGATACTGAGTGAGGTCGTATGGGCTTCCTGCAGGAGAAGTTAAGAAGCTGTGGAAAGCAGAGTTGAGTTTCTTCAAACATTTCCATCATTAGTAAAAAGGAAGAGATAGCTTGCTGTGGAGTTCCACCACCTTTCTGTCTGAAGCTCTTTGCCATATCCTGACTTATTTACTTTCCTGCTTCACATTGCTCCTCCTCCCTTACCTCTGGTGGTAGCTGTTGTTGGAGTGAATAGCTAAATGTTGTCATTGTTGTGTTTAAATTTGTACACCTTGTCTTAAACTGCATCTTTAAATGTTTTTCTGTATAGCTGATGCTATAGTGTTTAACTGCAGGCACATTCTACGTAAGGTTCTGGTTTCCTTATTTAGTGAGGAATGTTTACTTCCTACCCTTTATGGCCTCACCTGTGTTTGTATATGGTGGACCGTTAAAGGAGATGAGCCATATACAGGGGTGAGGGGAGATGACCCTTTTATGACCAGCAAGAAGTCACGTATACACACACACGCATACACACACACACACACATACACACACACACGCATACACACACACACACACATACACACACACACGTATACACACACACACACGCACGCACACACGTATACACATGCACCCACACACACACACACATGCTTGCACATCAATCAATCAATTTATTTATATAGCACATTTTTAAAGACCGAAGTACACCAAAGTGCTTTCCAGTAAAATCATGATACAGATAAAAATCACAATATAAAATATAAATTACGAATATAAATAAAGTATAAAATAATTACATAATCTAAATGCAAAGCCAGATGTAAATTACCCTAATTCGCCTTGAATGCCAGGTTAAACAAATACGTTTTTAAACGTGATTTAAAAGACTGAATGGAATCTGATGCGCGAATATGAAGAGGAAGAGTATTCCATAACCTGGGTGCAGCAACGGCAAAGGCACGGTCTCCTCTGGTCTTCAGCCAAGACCTAGGTTGCACTAAGAGCAGTTGGACCGATGATCTTAGTGCTCTCTGAGGGCTATACAGACAGAGGAGATCAGCTAGGTAGTCAGGTGCCATATTGTTTAGAATTTTATAAGTAAACAAGAAAATTTTAAAATCAATTCGGTATTTAATAGGAAGCCAGTGTAAATTTGCCAGAACAGGGGTGATAGAATCGTACTTTCTAGTGCCGGTCAAGAGACGTGCTGAGCATTTTGGACCAGCTGCAAACGCTGAAGAAGAGAAGATTGTAGGTCCAAGTAGAGAGAATTACAATAATCCAGTCTTGAAGTGATGAAAGCATGAATGAGTTTCTCCAGATCTTTCAGTTTAGTCTAGTTTTTATTTCCTGAAAATCATTAGTTTTCAGTTTCGTTTTGATTAGTGCCAGTTATAGTTTTAGTATTGTTTTGCAAAAATTAACCCTTGTGTGGTGTTCATATTTTTGTTACTCAGCCAGTGTTCATGGGTCTGGTGGACCCGCTAGAGTTTTGGCTTTTGAAATTAACACTATCAAACAATTTTATGTTAAATTACTCAACAGATGTTCACTTCATCCCAATTACAAACCATATGAACAGCAAACATGGTTAATTTTTTCCCTTTACCTTTGTTAGATCATATTTATGAATTAATGTGCTTCTCGTTTTTTTTTTTTTTTTATAAAATGTCATAAAAAAAATCAGTTATAATCAAGTGGAGTGAGTGGAAAGACACAACACATTTACACGTGAAGCAATATGTTTCACAACTAAATGGGATCAGCTGCTCATCAATGGTGACATTAGACCCAGGGTTGTAAAACAGGGGGAGGTGGTGCCCACACTTATCCCACACTGTCCTGATGGCAGCTAGCTTGTCTCTCTGCCGTCGAGCTGGTCTGTCGTCTCGGTTATCAAAAAGGATAATCCTGGAAATTTTGTGGAAGTTTTCCAGAGACATTGATGCATGGAAAGGTTCTTGCCAGTTTCTGCATCCCACAGGATTCTGTGGATTCCCCTTTGGACCTCAAAACACCTGCAAGGATAAGAACCCCAAAGTAAGTCCTGATGTTTCTTAAAGAGGACAACAGTACCTTTAAAATTATATCACATGTGTGGGGGTGTGGCCTTGCCAATTGTTGTTGTTTTTTTTTTTTGTTTGTTTTTCCCAAAATGGCTGGCATGCCCACAAGCACATTTTATGGAAGAAAGAAAGGTAAGCTTGATATTTACATTTAAAACGTTTTGTTAAACTCAGATTTTTATAAATTTTCAAAAATAAACATCTAGTAAATAATTTGAGGGGTTTTTAAGAATTAAGCTTATTTAGTTTCACAGAGAACATGACTAATTTATTAACAGTGTTGGGAAGGTTACTTTTAAAATGTATTCCATTACAGAATACAGAATACATGCCCCAAAATGTATTTTGTAACGTAGCCGTTATGTTACTCAATGACAGTAACGTATTCTGAATACTTTGGATTACTTAATAGATTATCATGCTTTTTACAACAACGTGAATGTACTATTGCTGTGTGATTTATTACTATTACTGAAGGTCCGCGACTCCGAACTGTAGTAAAGGGACCTCTGACTAATACGGCGGGGTCCCTGTCGGCTCGTAGCCGAAAAATAGCTTTACTTTGTTGTCTGGGTCAACTGTTCTTGTGAGAGACAGAGAGAGGCGTTGAAAGACTGCTCCAACGGAACTTATTGTTTTTGGAGGAAAACAGGAACACGGTGTACAGTCGAGTCTTAATAGCTTACTTACAGCTGGGCTCGTCAGGCTCTCTTCTTGGCTGCAGTGGTTATTATTATATTTACATGCTTCCAGCTCCCGTTTTTCCTCGATGACAACTCGTACCTTTCCACTCCCCTTTTTCTCCCTCCTCGCGCTCACAGACCCATAACGTGTATGGCAGTCCATTCTCCCTGCAGCACGGACTACACTGCCCATGATGCTACATTCTTTAGAGCTATGCTTGTAGCATTCTGCCTGTTAGCTTAGCACAACAACAACAACGAAAAGGCGCTCTCTCACCCAGGAAACACACAACAGTTATTAACATATATTAATGTACAGATGCATTTTTCTTTTGTTGCAAAGTTGAACTTTTTTACTTTCATGGTACACTAAAAGTTTTCTTTGATGATCTCTGTCATTTAAGCAGATCTGCATGATTGGAACTGAAAGCGCTACACAACATGTTGTCGGAGGAATGGTCGCAAAGTAAGCTTCTCCACATTAACATGGGCTCTGGAGAAAGTCATTTATTTGGGACACAATCAGAAAGTGAGGCTGTCTTTCACCTTTTACCTTTCCCTGTTGCTTGTCATGTGTTTCAATGGTGTATTAAGAGTTTTTCACGTGTTATGCGCAGAGGTGGGTTTTTTTCTGTTCTCAAACTGATCTCCCTGTTGGAGCTCAGTCTGGGGGGAGTTCTTTTTTTCCTTGTCTTCCGTGATGTTGTTTATTTTCCATTGTTCCGTTCCAGGTCGCTGCTCGTGCGGCTGACCGGCCAGCTACCCAGCCTGACCTGTCTCCCCAATGTGATGTTTGTGTATTGTATGTATGGTCGGCAAGGTCAGTCTCTCAATAGCCCCTCGGGTATGAATAAAGTCTTCTGAATCCAAATCTGAATCTGAACTGTAGCTGCCTCCACCACTGTGTGAATGTGAGAGTGAATGAATAGTGGAATTGTAAAGCGCTTTGAGTGTCTAGAAAAGTGCTATATAAATGCAAACCATTATTATTATCTCATCTTAAATACTCAGTATGGTTCCAACAACAGTTATTAACATATATTAATGTACAATCCTTAATATATTTCATGTGTGTGTGTGTGTGTGTGTGTGTGTGTGTGTGTGTGTGTGTGTGTGTTGGGGGGCAGAGGGAGTGTTTGCTCAGGGCACCAAAAGCCCTGGACCACTGGGGATTAGGCAGTGAGTCCAGGGGTTTTTCCACCGCTGTATGACAGAGGTGAATAACATAAACCTGACCTTGGAAGCGTGTGATTTGTTACTAGGCTGCAAAGGAAGGATGGGGCAGTGGGTAGCCCAGGGGTCCAAATGGTCATGGCTCATTTCATGGGGGAATTAAGCTAAGCCAAATGGCTCCCTGACCTAAGTTGGGCAATGGGTGTGGCTTGTGGCTCAGCTGCAGAGGAGGGATAGGACAGTGATTTCAGGGGACAGTGCCAGGAGAGGATGGTTGACAATTGGTGATTATTGTTTAATCATGCCCCTCATACTTAGAAAGTGCGCTGGGACTCAGAGGAAGGAGAGATGAAGAGGAGATGAGAGACAACTGTCTGCCTACAGTCTGCATGTAAACAGTTTGTGTGAAAGAACAGTGTGAAACAGCTGGCAAGAATGTCAAAAGTCAATAACACAAGTATGGAGGCCTCTCTCCCCTCACCACACTCCCTGCGGGTGGCTAATGCCCTCAGGCATCGATGCTTTGGTGGTTTTTGGTGTCCAGGGCTGGGCGCTCAGGTATGTACTGGCTCACTCCCAGTGGCTGCTTGGCTGGGCCTGGCATCCATGGCTCGGTCGAACGCCTTCGGGGGGTGGGGGGGCCCTCAGTCCTCTTGGCCTGGGGCTTAGTCCACTCCGGCGCAGCTGGGCTATGGCTCCCCACACCCTCTATGTGTTATAGTGGCGCCTAACTGTCTAGTAAAACATGCCAAACCCACAAAGCAAACAACCAGCGGAGGTACAGGCATAAATGGTGACGGAGCTAGCTGCAATCCAATGGGAACAGGAGGATGCCGAAGTTGTGGTGCTGAGCCCCCTGGTGGTAGCAAGGAGCCACTTCAGTGATGTTTGCCTGGTGATCATAGACTAGCTGGGGCTTGTGCGGGAGGACCACTGATGACAATTCCAGGGAGGTCAAATGGGGCTAGAGGATCGACCTTTCGCTTGTGCTAGGAGGCTGCATTACACAATGATAATGTGACTGCTGCCCAGCCCCAAAGAGGGAGAAGCTTGTTACTGAGCCTCGATGCTCGAGCAGTTCATGGAGGGGCAGGAACGGCGAAGGCGTGTCTTCTGCCACTAACCAGCGAGAGATATGTACAGTGTGCCGGTATGGTGCCAAGGGGGCATATGCAGGGCTATGATGGACTCGAGCTGTACGCCCAGGGGCATTGTTGGAAGCAGAGTGTGGAGGTTAGGCGTGTGCATAGAGCAATCTGCAACTATTCCACAGTGCTCGTGGAAATCCAATGTAGCAGAAAAATGCAAAGACTCAAGGTTGCTGTTAGCTCCTGCCTGGCACATCTCTTATGAATTGGCCATAGTTCAGTATGTAGGGGTGACCAATAGCGACATGTGAAGTCATTAATTCCAGTAATTCACTCCATGAAAGATTTTTTACTAGAGAAGATGTGACAACACTCTACGTTCGTCCTTTGACCAAGTGAATAAAAATAATGGTCAAATGGTGTGTCCTGACATAGCATTGATATTTTCACATTTTTTGATGATTAGGGAAATGTTATATCCAGTGAGTCACAACACACAGAAAGTGTCAGGGTTTCTGGGTCTTTGACCCAGTATTCTTAGTTCATGTTCACTGTTTATATTCTGTCGGCTTCACCTCCTGTTTTATTGTGTTAGCCTTGGTCCATGTGCATTATGTTCCGTCCTCTTCCCGTTTATCATTAGTTCATTATGTTCAGCTGTGTACTCACCAGGTTCTAATCTCTCATCACTCAGCCTGTGTATTTATGTCCCTCAGTGCAACCAGTCCAATGTCGTGTCATTGATGTTCGTGATGTTGTCCTCGCCGTTGTTAGGTTGTCCTCTGTTCAGTTCCGTCAGGTCAGCCGGTCAGTTGTCAGTCAGTCTTTCATTCATCCATTCAGTCAGTCGTCCAGCCGGCCAGCCGTTTCCTACCTCTGTTCTGTTTGTTCACTCCGTTGACAATAAAACACCAATCTTCACCTACCTGTGAGTCCAGCGTTTGGGTCCTCCTTCTTTCGTCCACGACCTCACCCTGACAGAATGACATGACCCGTGCCACGAAGACACGATGTGGACCCAGCGGACTCGGACCTCTTCGAGCGGCAGGACGCAGCGCTCTCCATTTGGGCGGAGAACCTCAGGTGGAAACAGCGGCTCTTCTCAGAGAGGGAGCACGTCTTCGAGGGGACTCGTCTGGCTCTGGGCGGGCCTCGGAGACGCCGCGGTCCCCCACCTGCTGCCTCACCTGCAGCGGAGCATTCGCCGCGGAGAGCGGGCATCACAGGCCAAGCTTCGGCCGCTCGCTCTCCCGCTGCTCCGCTCCTCGCTCGCCCGCCAGCCGTTCTACTCACCGGACCTTCAACCTCGCCATGGCACAGCGGCTCCGCCTACCACCTCGGCTCAATGGAGGCTCCTGTGCCAGAGGCTCATCTGTTTACCACGCACACGCCACCGTAACATGGACTGTTTCCAGCCACTCCCGGCGGTGAGTCCCAGTGACTGTTTGCCACCTTCCTCAGTTGACTCTTCACATCAGATAAATAATAGACGCCTCTCCGATTCATGGGGAACGTCCCTCTTGGACGACAATGTGGACTGGGTAGACTTTTTCTGCTCTGTTTCCCCAAGGACAGCTCAGTTAAAGACTGTAAATAGCGGTGGCAGGAAGACCAGAACACTCCCCAATAAACCCGTCAGTATCACTCACCCAGTCGTTGTTTCCACACCCGTTATTCAGCCATTTCCCACCAGCACGGGGGCCCAGCCTACGCCCACACCAGTGCCAGCCCCCAGGAGGAGGGCAGCTGTGACCCGGTCTGCCTCCACACCTGCTTCTGTTTCGCAGGTGGGGGTGACAGGTGTCCAGCCACCTTCCGTGCCCGTCCCAGCGCCCAGGTTGAGGGCAACCAGAACCCAGCTTGACCCCCCTGGAGGCTTGGAAGAGCTAACCGGTCCACCTGCCACTTCACCTCTTCATCCACCTCCTGATCCAGCTTTTCATGCCCTCGCACTATCACTGGTTAGGCTAGCTGAGGTGTCCCCTGCTCAGGCCCCAGCTTTACTAGCCCAGGCTGCATTGTTGTCCCCTTCACTAGCTCGATCTGTAGCTCAGCCATTAGCCACACCAACCTCAGCTCCGTCGTCAGCCTCGCCTGCTGTTCAGCATCCATTCCAGTCAGTTCCCTCGCCTGCTGTTCAGCTTCCAGTTCAGTCAGTTCACTCACCTGCTCTCCAGTCCGCTCCTGTCCAGTCACCTGTGGCTCAGTCCCCTGTCCAGTCAGTCCAGTCTGCTCCTGTCCAGTCAGTAGTCCAGTTGCCTCCTGTCCAGTCAGTTTCCCAGTCGCCTGTCCACCATCCCGTCCAGTTCCCGGACCTGCAGCCACAGCACCCAGAGCCAGCTGTGAGCTCTCCTGCTCCTCAGCCAGGGGTTTCCGCACCCGCTGGCCCGGCCGCTCCTCAGCCAGGGGTTTCCGCACCCGCTGGCCCGGCCGCTCCTCAGCCAGAGGCTTCCGCGCCTACTGGCCCTGCCTGTCTCCAGCCAGAGGCGTCCGCTTCAGCCGCTCCCGGCCCGGCCTCTGCCTCAGCTGCACCCACGCCCGGCCCGGCCTCTGCCTCAGCTGCACCCACGCCCGGCCCGGCCTCTGCCTCAGCTGTACCCACGCCCGGTCCGGCGTCGGCCTCTGCTTCTGCTCTGCCTGGCCCGGCCTCAGAGCCTTCGTCTTCGTCTGGCTCGGCCTCAGAGCCTTCGTCTGGCCCGGCCTCAGAACCTTCGTCTTCGTCTGGCCCGGCCTCATAACCTTCGTCTTCGTCTGGCCCGGCCTCAGAACCTTCGTCTTTGTCTGGCCCGGCCTCAGAGTCTTCGTCCTCGTCTGGCCCGGCCTCAGAGTCTTCGTCCTCGTCTGGCCAAGTTTCAGCCTGTGCTTCGTCTGGTCCGGCCCCGCCGTCGTCTGGTCCTGCCTCGTCTGGTCCGGCCCCCGCATCGCCGTCGTCTGGTCCTGCCTCGTCTGGTCCGGCCCCCGCATCGCCGTCGTCTGGTCCTGCCCCCGCATCGTCTGGTCCTGCCCCCGCATCGCCTGGTCCTGCCTCGCCTGGTCCTGCCTCGTCTGGTCCTGCCTCGTCTGGTCCTGCCTCGTCTGGTCCTGCGCCCTCCGGGCCATGGCCGGCACGCCTAACACCAGAGAGCCGCCGCTGCCTTTCGCACGGCCGGCCCCCTGTACTGCTCCCTCGCCGCCGCCGCTGCCTTCCGCGCGGCCGGCCCCCTGAACTGCTCCCTCGCCGCCGCCGCTGCCTTCCGCGCGGCCGGCCCCCTGAACTGCTCCCTCGCCGCCGCCGCTGCCTTCCGCGCGGCCGGCCCCCGGACCGCCTTCGCCTGAGTGGCCGCCGTCGCCTTCCGCGCGGCCGGCCCCCGGACCCTCTTCGCCTGAGTGGCCGCCGTCGCCTTCCGCACGGCCGGCCCCCAGACCGCCTTCGCCTGAGTGGCCGCCGTCGCCTTCCGCACGGCCGGCCCCCGGACCAGCGCTGTCATCGTCGCCGTCGCCTTCCGCACGGTCGGCCCCAGGACCAGCGCTGTCATCGTCGCCGTCGCCTTCCGCACGGTCGGCCCCCGGACCAGCGTTGTCATCGTCGCCGTTGCCGTCCGCACGGTCGGCCTCCCGAACTGTCTCTGTGTGGACTCCGTCCCTCCGTCCTGGGCCCCCTCCGCCCGCCCTGTTCTGGTTTTTCGTTCTTTTGGCCGTCGGGTGCCGGCCTTTGCGGGGGGGGGGGTACTGTCAGGGTTTCTGGGTCTTTGACCCAGTATTCTTAGTTCATGTTCACTGTTTATATTCTGTCGGCTTCACCTCCTGTTTTATTGTGTTAGCCTTGGTCCATGTGCATTATGTTCTGTCCTCTTCCCGTTTATCATTAGTTCATTATGTTCAGCTGTGTACTCACCAGGTTCTAATCTCTCATCACTCAGCCTGTGTATTTATGTCCCTCAGTGCAACCAGTCCAATGTCGTGTCATTGATGTTCGTGATGTTGTCCTCGCCGTTGTTAGGTTGTCCTCTGTTCAGTTCCGTCAGGTCAGCCGGTCAGTTGTCAGTCAGTCTTTCATTCATCCATTCAGTCAGTCGTCCAGCCGGCCAGCCGTTTCCTACCTCTGTTCTGTTTGTTCACTCCGTTGACAATAAAACACCAATCTTCACCTACCTGTGAGTCCAGCGTTTGGGTCCTCCTTCTTTCGTCCACGACCTCACCCTGACAGAAAGAGGACAACCAGCTGGCTTATTATACCTGATGGCTGGTCGCACGGTATATGATAAAACTCTAGACAGGCGGATGTGTGCTGGTGGTGTGCAAAAATGGTGGAAGAGAATTCCACAACCGTGGTGCCACTGCCTGAAAGGCAGGTTTTAAATCAAGTGTGTGGGGCCACCAGCAGTCTCTGAACTGATTACCTTAGAGTTCGGAAAAATGAATGCGGTTTCAGCAGGTCAGATAAATATTGGGGAGCTTGTCTATGTAGGGCCCTAAAGGTTAGAACTAAAATTTTAAAATGAAACCTAAAACTTACAGGCAACTGTCCTTATTCTTTACTTGAGGATGAGAACAAACAAACACTGGTCTAGATGAGTTCAGTCAAACAATGATTTTATTGAACACACGCGTGGGGGAGATGTATAAAGTAGCATCATCAGCATAGATCTCCGCTAGAAAGCACACTTCAAAATGGTTTTGATATGTCAGGGTTCAGCCCCTTGTGTCAGCAAATAACATGCATTAGTTACAGTTAGTGACAGTTAAACAAGTTTCCGTTATCAGCAACATTTTTACCATACATGGCGTTTTCAACCGTCTTACCCTCCAGATGTTTCCTGTTGATTTGCACTTCTTATACTTTATCTGTACCAACTGTTGCTATGCAGGCACAAATGCAGTTACAAGCCAAAAATATATCTCACCTCTGACCTAAAACTCATCTACTGTTATTTGTGTCTGTAAGTGTCATCGTCCGCAGCCCAGCGTCCGAGGAGCTGATGGGATGCCCACGGGCGTGGCTGTTAACTCCACGCCTGCATCCCATCCCAGGCGATCATCAGGTGGACTATTTGATTCAGCCCAGCCTGCTGCTCCACGCCAGTCCGTAGTCATCTCACAGCGGTAACGCACACCTGCGGGAAAGCGATTGTGAGAACTCATCTGTCTGAACTAGCGCTAATTCTGTCCTGTGCCCTCAGATAAACAACTCGGCGTGTTTTTTGAGCCACCTGCCTGTCCACCTGCCTGTCTGGAATTTGGATCGCCTTCAGTACTCGCCACCTCGACTTTCCTGGAGCTCCCCCGTGGACCCTCACCCCTCCCTCCGGCTCCCACGGCCCCGCTGTCACCGTAAGACTCATACTCTTCCCCCATATATGCTGCTATTCCCCCGCGCCCCTATAATTCTTGTCCTTTTTCTGGCTGTCCTGTTTCACGCTGACAGCATCAATGTTCTCAAAGTTTACATTATCTGCAATGTCCTGTCGATGCATCCCATAGACGATCAGTGGCCTCATTGCAGCATCTGTACACTCCAGCAAGAACAATGAAAGCATCCAGGTATTCCTCATCATGTCGCCATGGACTTTTTTTCCTTCAAGGTTTATCATAGTATGATGATTCTTTCTAGTGACAATGGTATAAATATCTCAAAACATCTCTTGATGTCACTGACTTTGGTCAGAGCAAACCTTGTGATTCCAGGGGTCATTTTGATGACATTTGCAGCAGCTGCCCTGCCATGTACATTATGAGGTACTGAGCTCCAAAAGATCTTACCATTCTTGGACTTGAATCTTTCAGCAGAAGTAGTTTCAGCACCAGCGACCTCCACCTCTGATCAGATGTGTCTGTGTCTTCTGGATGATAGTCCACATTGTCTTCCTCCTTAGAAACCTGCCCATCTGAATCGCTATGCTGCTCTGTGTCCTCTCCTTCATTTTCACCAAAAATATGATCCAGAACTTAGCTCACTGTGAATCTTCTTCTCATTTTTTGTATGCTGCAAATTGTAAATGTGCACTCTGGAAGTCAAATGGCCACTCAAATAGTGAATTCACCTCACATGCCCATGTTTATTTTGTTTTGTTTTTGTGCAGGTATACTGCAAAAAACATGCAAAATAAGAATCCCCTAAAGCTCATATTATTAGGAGAGGCGCTTGCTGTAAGTGTTTTAGCTGACAGTGCACTTATGATTTCAGTTTTGGCTTTAATTATTGCTTTATACTCATAATATTATACCTGGGTCGAAACCGACCCTAACAACACAAAGGTCATAATTTCAACTAGGGCATTTTATAATTTAGTGAAAATATTTTTTTTGTTTTATTTTGTAGAAATAGAGGTTCCTGACAAAGTCAAAAAGCCTTGATACAATAAACAAATGTATGTGATTTTTTTATGCATTTGAAATTTAAAATGGGTCGGTGCTGACCCTAACACGAGAGGAGGGATAAAGAGAAAAAACAAAACAAAAACAAAACAAAAACAGATGAACAGGAAAATGATGTTGTTTTGGGTGTGCTATTCAGAGAGGGGAGGAACACCGGGGCCAGGCCCTGTGTCAGCCTTCTCTCCCCCTTTTTTTGTTTTTTCTTACTATATAATCAACTCATGACCCGCCAAGTTGACAGGACAACACAGGTACATGTTAAAATTGTTAAGGCCATGTTTAAAAGCCCAAAAAGGAATTTTCTTTCATTCAGTAATCATTTGTATTAATCAATCAGCAGAAAACATGTCACAATTTGACTCTTTTTACCACTAATTTGTCGTGTCATCACTGGTTGGTCAGACCAGTGTCTTTTTTTTTTTTGAAGTTAAGTTGTTGTCCTGCAACCCAGAGAGTTTATTTGTTAGTAGTGGGTAAACTTTATCATTTAACAACAGGTGTATGTTACGTTTCGCTGCTTTAACCTTGCTGGAAAATCTTTACGTGTTCATGAATGTAAGCTGTTTCTTCATTGCATGTGTGTGCGTTTGTAGGTGGGTTAATTTAACTCTTTTCTCAAACAAGGCATTTCTCTAACACGTGCCTCTCTCACATTTCTCTGCTTGTGTGTGTTTTTGTTTCACCTTTTGTTGTGATGCTCCGGACGCCTTCCCAACCTCCACAAGTCTGTTGGCCCCAATTTTATGTGTTCAAAATTTCTCTTAATTTCTCCTCTAATTCCCTGCTAGCTGCTGTCTTTTCCACAGCTGCTGATTCTTGCTGAGTGTTGGTTTCTGTTATAGACAGTGTTGTTGTTGTTAATGTATGTTTGGGGGCGTTGAACCCCGGAACCTTCAGAGGTTTTTCAGGGTTCTCCCTGCCGGAATGTTATGTGTGGGACAGTTTCCTGTATGTGTGTGACTAGCTGTGGTTGTTTCAAAAAGTGGTCAGTAAACGTCCTAAAACTGGCACTTGAGTTTCCGAGCATTTTTATCCTGAGGTTATAACACCTTTTTGGCGACGAGGATAAAAGCCGAACGCGGACAGTTTTGAGTTTTTGCTACGGATTTTGCAGTCGGACTACCGCTTCGCATCTATGGCTACGATCGGATCGCTCACGGAGTTCGCCGAGGGAGACGGCGACTGGATTGAATATGTCGAGAGGCTTGAACACTTTTTCTTGGCAAATGACATTTCGGATGAAGAAAAAAAAAGGTCAGTTCTTCTCAGTGCGTGTGGAGCGAGGACCTACAAGTTGATACGTAACCTGACGACGCCTCGGAAACCCGGGGACTTCAGTTTCAAAGAACTGGTGACGTTGGTGCAAAATCATCACTGCCCGAAACCCTCCGTGATTGTTCAGCGGTTCAAATTCCACACTCATTCACGCAAGCCGGGAGTTTCGGTGGCTGCGTATGTGACGGAGCTGAGACAGTTATCAGAGCACTGTGAGTTTGGAGGTGTGCTGGATGACATGCTCCGCGACAGGTTGGTGTGTGGTATAAATGATGATGGCATGCAGCGTCGGTTGTTGGGGGAGCCCACACTGGACTTTAAGAAAGCTTTGGAAATTGCTCAGGCAATAGAAACGGCAGCTAATAACACTAAAGACATTCGGAAAGCTAACAACAATATGCACTCAAACGAGGTGCATCATGTATCTCGGAGTGTGAGGGGCAAACCGAGGGAGCTTCTGGAGTGTTACCGGTGTGGGGGGGCACACTTTGCCAAGGACTGTGTTTTCAAAGACAGTACCTGCCATAACTGCAAGAAAAAGGGGCACTTAGCCAAGAAATGCAGGGGCACTAAGGAGAAATCAAAGAAGGAATGGAAGACAAAACACAAACTAAACACTCATCACCTGCAGGGCATGGCGCCTGAGGAGGATGAGTGTGTTTTCAACATGTTTAATCTGGTTGGCTTTAATAAGTGCTGTGCGGAGCCCATCTATGCCACTATCCAGGTAAATGGGAAGGAGCTACAAATGGAGGTGGATACAGGGGCTTCAGCTTCGGTGATCAGCCAAGCTACCTACCACAGCTTGTGGCACTCGGGCGGGGCACCAGCCCTCCAAGCGACTGAGATAAGCCTTAGACAGTACACAGGTGAATGCATTCCCCTGCTTGGTGCTATAGAGGTGCATGCAGCATATCAGGGTCAAGAAGCTGCAGCAACACTGCTGGTGGTGAAAGGGGAGGGGCCTAGTCTGCTGGGTCGTGACCTTCTGCAGAAAATCCGCCTGAACTGGAGGGAAATCAGGTATGTAAGGGTAATAGCAGAGTTACTGGGAAAGTATGCAGATGTGTTCAAGAATGAATTGGGCACTCTCCGGGGCACCACTGTGAAGCTGTGTGTGGACCCTTTTGCCCGGCCACGCTTTTTCAAACCACGCACTGTACCATACGCCATGAAGGCCAAGGTGGAAGCAGAGTTGGAGAGACTACAACAGATAGGGGTCATTGAGCCAATAGAGTTCTCGGACTGGGCAGCCCCGATCGTACCAGTGTTGAAAGAGGACGGAGGGGTGCGTATATGCGGTGATTACAAACTGACAGTGAACCAAGCCTCTCAGCTTGACGCCTACCCTCTGCCTCGAGTGGATGACCTGTTTGCCACACTGGCGGGTGGTCGGACATTCACAAAGTTGGATATGAGTCATGCTTACCAGCAGTTGCTGCTGGATGAGGAATCAAAAAAATATGTGACAATAAACACACACAAGGGGCTGTTCAAGTACAACCACCTGGTGTTTGGCGTTGCATCCAGTCCGGCTATCTTTCAGCGCACCATGGACAATCTTCTGCAAAACATTCCTGGTGTTGCTGTTTACTTGGATGACATTTTAGTTACAGGTAAAACAGAAGAGGAGCATCTGCGTAACCTTGAGCAGGTGTTGAAGAAGCTCTCAGAAGCTGGGTTGCGTTTGAAGCGCAGTAAGTGTGTTTTCCAAGCCCCTAGCGTGACATACCTGGGTCATCGCATCTCTGCACAGGGCCTGTCCCCACTGGAAGAGAAAGTGAGGGCAGTAAAAGAAGCCCCGAGTCCAAAGAATGTAGCTGAACTAAGATCATTCTTGGGCTTAGTGAACTATTATGGGAAGTTTTTGCCTGACCTCTCCAGCATGCTTGCTCCCCTGTATGGGCTGCTGCACAAAGACAGTCAGTGGAGGTGGTCCCAAGCAGAGGAGAAGGCCTTCAGACAGGTAAAAGAACTGTTACAATCGGCACCACTCCTGGTGCATTTTGATCCGGAGAAGGAGGTGGTCCTGTCCTGTGATGCCTCCCCGTATGGCATAGGAGCTGTTCTTTCCCATCGCATGGAAGAGGGGGAAGAGAAACCGGTCGGATATGCGTCACGCACGCTCACAGCAGCAGAAAAGGGCTATTCACAGCTTGAGAAGGAAGGCTTAGCAATAGTTTTTGCTGTGAAACGATTTCATCAGTACCTGTATGGCCGCCCATTTACTGTTGTTACAGACCATAAGCCCCTCCTGAGTCTCTTTAGTGAAACAAAAGGCATCCCACCCATGGCTTCAGCCCGGGTTCAGCGCTGGGCATTAACACTGTCGGCATACCAGTATCGCATTGTTTATAAGGCGGGACCTGAAAATGCGAATGCAGATGCTTTCAGCCGCCTCCCCCTCCCGGAGGTCCCCGACCAGTTGAACTTGCCCCCAGAAACTGTGTTTTTGCTGGACAAGTTGGCGAAATCTCCGGTCTGTGCTAAAAACATCAAAGCATGGACTGAACGGGATCCAGAGTTATCTCGGGTTAAACAGTGGCTGTTGCAGGGCTGGCCAGCAACAGTGGAGCAAGATCAGCTCAAACCGTATGCCAAGCGTCAGCAGGAGCTCAGTGTTCAAGATGGCTGCATCCTGTGGGGTTCCCGAGTCATTGTTCCGCCTCCAGGTCGGTCACAGATCATTGAAGTGTTGCATGAGGCTCATCCAGGGATTTCTCGGATGAAAAGTCTGGCAAGGTCATTCGTGTGGTGGCCAGGAATGGACAGTGCCTTGGAAGACAAGGTAAAAGCCTGTTCTCAATGTCAGTCAAACCAAAAAATGCCACCACCTGCCCCACTCCACCCATGGGAGTGGCCTGACCGTCCATGGTCCAGGCTTCATCTAGATTTTGCTGGCCCCTTTTTGGGCCACATGTTCCTGGTGTTGGTGGATGCGCATTCAAAATGGCTGGATGCCCACATAATGCCGACCATCACAGCCCCAGTCGTCACAGACACACTCCGGAGAATCTTTGCAACACATGGATTACCAGAGGCAGTGGTCACGGACAATGGGCCCACGTTCACAAGTGGGGTCTTCCAAGAATTTATGGAGAGAAATGGGATCCGACATATCCGCACAGCACCCTACCACCCTGCCTCCATTGGCTTAGCGGAGCGCGCCGTGGAGACACTGAAAGACGGTCTAAAAAAAATGCCAGGTCTTTCCATAGAAAAGAGGCTCTGCCGTTTCCTGTTTCAGTATCGCATCACACCTCATACAACCACAAGCTTGTCCCCAGCGGAGTTGCTGATGGGGAGGAAGCCCAGATCTCATCTGGACCTTCTTCGCCCAGATGTGGGAGCCAGAGTCACCCACTCACAAGGTGGGCAGAAGGTGAGACATGATCTACATGCCAGAGGCTGTGTTTTCAAGCAGGGAGACTGTGTGTATATCAAAAACTTTACGGGTGGCTCACGGTGGCTGCCTGGCGTCATTCACCACAGTTCAGGGCCAGTATCTTTTGTGGTGGAGTTGTTGGATGGCAGACAAGTTCGCAGGCACAAGGATCATGTGAGAGCCCGCACGGATGGAGCTGAGAAGAGGGCTCAGAGTGGTTCGTACGCACGTGGTGGAGACAGGGCTGTGGACATTGGGGGGCCTCAGAGTGGTTCGCACGCACATGGTGGAGACAGGGCTGTGGACATTGTGGGGCCTCAGAGTGGTTCACCCGAAGGGGAAGTCGTGTCAGCAGCCCCTGAAATCGGGATTGGTTATTCAGTATCACCAGAAGGGCTGGTGGAGCAATCTAAGTCACCTGAGCCGAACCCGGCCACAGGAGCTCAGCAGGCTCCTAGCCTAGAGAACCCAGCAGCAGGACTGAGAAGGTCAAAGAGGCAGCACAAGCCCCCTGATAGACTGAATTGTTAAAGTAATGTGGTGTTGAATTCTCCCTCTCTTTTCGTACTTATGCATAATTGCTATGTTGTGGGTTTTTGCTTAAGGGGGGGGAAGTGTTATAGACAATGTTGTTGTTGTTAATGTATGTTTGGGGGCGTTGAACCCCGGAACCTTCAGAGGTTTTTCAGGGTTCTCCCTGCCGGAATGTTATGTGTGGGACAGTTTCCTGTATGTGTGCGACTAACTGTGGTTGTTTCAAAAAGTGGTCAGTAAACGTCCTAAAACTGGCACTTGAGTTTCCGAGCATTTTTATCCTGAGGTTATAACAGTTTCCATTACTAGAATTTTGCTTCGGCCACTGTGCATGTGGGGGCAGTTGGTCCAGGCCCGTTGCCACCTGTATCAACATACTAAGAGATTTATTTAATATCATTTTCATCACTGTTAAATAGACCAGCAGGCAACACGCCCACCTTTACAGTGCAGACTACATGCCAGTCTCCCAACACACTCCTCTCTCTACTTCTCAATAATTCTCCACTCTCCCTTTATTTCTCCTTTCTCTACGTCAATTTTAAAACCCAACATATTTCACACCACAAAACTGAAACAAATCACCCCCGTATTTATCACACAATCTTACTCTGCCGACTGAAGTGCCGGTCTAAATCATGCACGATTTGTCTCTTCTCTATCAAAACCCAGTACGGGTCGACAGCAACACCTCCAGCCCAAGAACACGGAATACGGGGGCTCCCCAAGGATGTGTGTTGAGCTCCCTTCTCTTCACTCTGCTGACCCACGACGAGATCTACTACAGGGGTGAAGTTAACCATCTGCCAGAGTGGTACAGCAACAACAACCTGTCCCTGAATATGGAGAAGACCAAGAGCGACTCTACTTCCTCTGCAAACTGAGAAGCACAAGAGATTCAACCCCCATTATGAGCACCTTTTACAGAGGCACAGTTGAGAGTATCCTCACCAGCTGCATCACTGTGTGGTATGACTCCTGCATTGGGTTCTGCAGGAAAAAATGACAACGGGTAGTGAGAGCAGCTGAGAGCATTGTGGGGACCTCTCTTGCCTCCCTCCCCAGGAGATCTACTGCACCTGCCTCATCTGGAAGGTCCTCTCCATTACAGGTGACTCCACTCATCCCTTCAACAGCGTCTTCAGTTTGCTGCCATCAGGAAGGATACTGAAGAGCCTCCGGGCCAGAACCAGCAGACTGAGAGACAGCTTCGTCCATTGGGCTGTCAGGATGCTGACCATCTCTGAATCGAGAAGGGGGGCCCAAGGGTACATCTTTCGACATCCTACAATGCTGTGATTGTAGCCATTCCCCACTTTCTGTGAAAGGTACTCATGGCCATTGATCAGTAGGCTTTGATTAGTTGTCATTGATCAATGGTCATAAGAATTTGCATACTAACAATCATGGAACTAACCCCCCAGCACATTGTTCATTCAGTGGCGCTAGTTTCCTTCACTATGCAAATGTACTGTTTATAAGGTTGGGGAAACCTGCAGTCAGCTGAGACTGAAGAAGTCACTTGGATGAGTGACGAAACGTTTCTCCAACTGAAAATGTCCAGATGAACAGAATCAACCTTTTGGGATTAACTTACCTGGATGATTAAGCACGCATCAAGACGTTATTTTATTAAACATTTTAAAATGTTAGCAGCACAAACAAACATTTTTGCAGCACAAACCAGCACAAACGTTTGACATCAATTTTGTTTGATTCCATTAATATGGAGGGGCTGGTTGACCTCTAGAAATTTTTGTTAATATCTTTAAAATGATAGCGGCACAAACAAAAATTTCTGCAGCACAAACCAGCACAAACGTAGCACAAACGTTTGATATCAATTTTGTTTGATTTGGGTAATGTGAGGGGGCTGGTTGACCTTTTGACCTTTACCTTTTCATTAATATCTTTAAAACAGAGGCAGCACAAACGAAAATTTTAGCAGCACAAACCAGCACAAACGTAGCACAGTTGATTGACACCCATTTTGTTTGATTTGGGTAATGTGGGGGGGCTGGTTGACCTCTGATGACCTCTAGAAATTTTTATTAATATCTTTAAAATGATAGCAGCACAAATGAAAATTTTTGCAGCACAAACCAGCACAAACGTAGCACAAACGTTTGATACCACTTTTATTGGATTTGGGTAATGTAGGGGGACTGGTTGACCTCTGATGACCTCTAGAAATTTTTATTAATATCTTTAAAATGATAGCAGCACAAACGAAAAATTTTGCAGCACAAACCAGCACAAACGTAGCACAAACATTTGACATCAATTTTGTTTGATTTGGGTAATGTGGGGGGGCTGGTTGACGTTTTGACCTTTACCTTTTCATTAATATCTTTAAAACAGAAGCAGCACAAACGTAGCACAGTTGATTGACACCCATTTAGTTTGATTCCATTAATATGGGGGGGCTGGTTGACCTCTGATGACCTCTAGAAATTTTTATTAATATCTTTAAAATGATAGCAGCACAAACAAAAATTTTTGCAGAACAAACGTAGCACAAACGTAGCACAAACGTTTGATACCACTTTTGTTGGATTTGAAGAAGGTGGGGGGGGGCCAACTTCACTCACATCTCCTCGACATGTGCAAAAATGAATGCTGGTTCAAAATGACCCAGGACCATAACAGAGAGATGTCATTACGAAGGCAGATAAAACAATTGTCTCGTACGATGTTACAACTCTCTTCAGTTTTTTTTATCACAAAAAAAGCAAATGATAAAAAAAAACATTGAAGAAAAAAATTAATACAATATCAAAGAACAAAATGGTTATATTTATTAAAGAAGGAGCTCAAAAAATGATAATAAAAAAAAAAACCAACACAGCAAGGACTGCATAAATCAAATCTAAATATGACAAAATTTGTTAAAATATGGGTATTATGGTATTTTGAGATTTTGGTATGAGAAGTGGTGTGTTCATGTCTGCTCCTCCTTGGATTGGAACATATTAATAATAAAATAATGTCTTCTCACCCATTTACTTAGTAGCTGACTCCATGGCCCTAGGTACAAAGGCACGTGTTATACACATGTTAAGGACAACATCCTTACCTTCCAGCAGACAAGAGTAGTAGAACAGTTTTGTTAACCCTTTAGGACCTACCATAGACCCAAGTCCACCAGAGCTTATATTATATTTTTACATGCCGTGGAGCCATTTTTGGGAGCATTTCAAGTTGATATACATCAATACAACCAAATTTATAGCCCAAATTTTAATAATATGTATGCATTAAGTGCATAATAATTACATAAATTGCAAAAAAAAAAAGCAATAAACTACAAAAAATTTAAAATAGTTTTTGTTTTTTTAACATATATTTCTAGTTAGAGAAATTTAAGAGGCTTATCCCTCAAAACTGTAAATACAAAAAAGTTGCACAAAATAGTTTACACCACAGGAAATTTATTTTGAGTGTCTTCATAGTTTTTTTTTTAAATACACCAATTTTTTATATACTGCAGGAAAAACGAAAATAAACATTATAATGCAAATTTGCAAAAAAACAGCATATGCATCAAAATAAACTATTTCCAGCAGTGCAATATGAGTCCTCAGCATCCCAGAAACGACACAGAAAGTCATAAAGTCAAACATAACTTTTAAAAACACCAGTATAGGCTCATAAGGCCCGATGGTAAAAAACTACATTTCCGCAAAATGACATCACTTCCGGTTTCGGGCAGGTCATGGCGGACATGCGATAGTTCACGCTGATGGACGTAGGAAGTGTTTCTGGAATATTATGTTTTTGTTGCTGCAAATGCTTTTTATTCAGTTTTTGCAAAGCTATATGTGGAAGGAAACTGTGACCGAGGACAAGCTGATGGCATAAGATGTAAGTACAACTCCTCCGGTTTCATATGCAAAAAAATTATTGCGCTAGCTTACGTGGTTGCAGTGCTACCGGGATTTAAAAATAGTTACACAAAACAGAGCGTGCCCACTCCAACTGGCTTTAAAGGGTTAAATTGCTGCTTCGAAATAAAGTGAGCCTTCTGGAGTTTAATTACCTGGGTTACCGAGCATCAAAAAAATATGATGGAATGCCGGAAATATACAAAATATTAAGGGAAAATGTTTTTGTATACCTGAACCAGTCATTTTGAACCAGCGTTCTTAGTTGTTGTTTTTTTTTTTGTTCATTATTTATCTCATGGTCCCTAGGTAGTTCAGTTTAGTTTTTTAGATTTCCCATCGTGTCTTTACACCCTGTGTCCCCCTCCGTGTATCTGTGAGTTCCCATGCCTCCGTTTTCCTCCTTGTGTTTTATTTCATATTTTCCCCAGCCCGTTATGTCTGTGCTCTCCACGTGTTCTCTCTTTCCCTCTGGTCTGTGTATCTTTGCCAGTGGCGGTCCTAGCCTGTTTGGCGCCCTGAGCGAACTCTCTCTCTCTGGCGTCACGTTCAGTGAGAGACTGAGATTACCAAAAAGTGCTACTGAACAACGCAGGAAATCATTCCTGCCCGTGGTCATCTCCCTGTACAACTCCTCGATCTAATACACTGTAAAAACTGCAATAGTTTCACCCTTTTTGCACACACTCTTTTCTACTCAGTAATATTCTTGTCAATTTTCTTGACATTTATTTAAAATCCTTTCTGTTCATCCTTGATATTTATAATTGAGTGATCTGTATATATTAGTGCTATTTCTTAAATGTGTAAAATCTGGAATATAATGTATTGTTTGGAGTTTAGTCTGTTACTATTTTTACCATTCCTTCTTGGAGCAACTGTGACCCACATAATTTCCTTAGGGATTAATAAAGTATTCTGATTCTGATTCTACACCTTAGTTCACAGATATGCTTTGTCTAGGGTTTATTTCTGGGATTTCACACAACCCAGAATTCAAATCATGAATACATAATGGGCTTGGATTTACAACATTAGAAATTAAATGTGCTATATTTCGAAGCAGCCCCCCCTCCCTTTTCGACAGGTTGTGTGTGAGACTTTAAATCATCAAACTGTAATTATAAATTTTAAATTGTTATTGATCCCTTTACCCCGAGTCCTAAAATGTATATTTATTTTCCTACTCTTCATATATTTATTGTTTGTTTACTTGCACTGCTGTAAATGGAGTCTTGTCGTCTCGTCTCTCTATATACTGTACTGTATATAGCGGAGATGACAAAGTTTACTTTGACTTCAGCGCAGCAGCGAGCAGGCGCACCGAGGGCTCTCGCGCTCACTTTTTGCCTATAGAATTTCGAAAAAACATTGTTGATAAATTCTTTATCATAATATCTGGTGTTTTCATGTTTATTGGTTTGTTTTTATTTTGTTTTATTTTGCGAGTTGGCTATCAGATGCCGCTCCGGCCAGCCAGAGAATCCCCTGCCACCCCATCCTTTCCTCCCTGTGCCACAAGCAGAAGTCGCACCTCGCAAACGGAGGGCGCCCTTACTCCCAGCAAAAGGCTATCAGAACACCAATCGGTGCCTATGCCATCCCCAAAATGCACTGGCATGATGTCGAGGCAGCATGACTACATGTTACAAAGTATTGTTAATGTAATCACATTGCATTTTTTAGTAATGTAGTAATGTAACACATTACTGTGCGTAATTCCATTAGAATTACAATTATATCATTACTCATATTCCAAAGGTTCTTTAGTTGTCTGTACACTGGCCTAATAAAAATAAAAATAAATCAAACAAACATGCCGTTGTCTTTCGGCGCAGTTGTGCTCCAATCCACTGATTTCAGTGTGTGTGTCGAGTAAAATAGTGCACTTGTCTATAACTGGTGATGAGTGCCAATATGGACCTTACTTTTGCTTTGAATGAACAAAAAAACAAGTGCGTGATGCAAACTCTGTATAGGGCAGAAACAACTACATTATCCTGCCGATAGAACTTCACTTGTATAACTATGCATGTGACAAATAAAGAACCTTGAACTTTGAACCATCTACAGAGACAGTATACTAATGCAAATCTAGCCAAAAATCAGTCAGTGCAGTGAGTCAATGCAGACCCCTACCCAGCAGCCAGACCCTGAACAGGTAACAAAGACAGTGATGTGCAGTCAAGCTTGAGGCTTCTTCAAGCTTGTGTTTTTTAGAGTAGAACCATTGTGGTGATCGCTTTGCAGCTTCTCTAGGCTGGTTTTCATCTTTGCTTCATCTGGCTGGTTTTGTGTTCATATGTTAAAAGTTAAAAGAAAGATTTTATGTCTGTCTTCATTAAGGCAGGGAGTCATCTGCGTGTTTAGGAACGTCAGGTTTATATTATTAACTGGTAATTATAATTTTCCTCCTCCTCCTCTTCACTTCTCTTGCTGCAGACTTTTGTATAAACTGATTATCTTATCACATTAGAGTATTTTTAATGTAGGCAAATTACTTTTTTGTCTTCATTTCCAGCTATAAAGCTATATTCATACTGAATGCTGCTGTTTCTCAGAAACTGCAGCTTACATCCCTGCTCTCTGCTGAGACACATGAAAGAACACAACAGACAAGGATGGGGAGGAGCAATGTGTACACGCTGTCTATTTGTGCACATGCATGACAAGAGTGCTGTTTCCATTGACATGTCTCCTTTGTATGAAATTGAGTAACATACTGAAGATAAAGGAGAAACTCTGAAACTAAAATATAGTTCCTATAATGCTACTAGCAGTCTAATACATATACTAATGTTGGTTGCCATTGACATGAATAATATTTGTATCAGTCCAAATATTTCAGAAATGAAGTCCGTCAGTAGAGTTATTACAGTCTTTTCTTCCCCATCTCTGAGCCACACGGGTTTCTGTTCTTTACTTATGGGTGTTACTTCTCTGTTAGTAACTTTTTTGTAATAGAAAACATAAAAAAACAACAACAAAAAAACAATGGGGCTTTCATTCTCAGTCTTTCATTCTGTGTACATGATATTGGTGTCACAGGAGCCAGACTTCAATATTTTAAGTGTAACAATTTGTTTAACAGATTTTCTGAACCAGGGGTAAAATAAAGCATAGATTAGAGGGTTTAGACAGGAGTTTAAATAGAACAAACACATTACAAATGCAACAGATGAAGCACTGAGCATGGCATCTTGACCTGAGAGTGTGACACCAAAGTATGGGCAGAGACATATTAGAAACACAATGATAAGAACACTGATGGTCCTTACTGCTTTCATTTCAGATTTCTTAACATTTGTACTTACTGACCTCTCGTGTGTCAGAGCTGCAATATGTGACCGCAGGGCACGAGCTTGAGTCATAGCCACAACAAATACGTTTAGATAAAGAACTACAATCACAGTGACAGGACCAATAATGGACAGCAATAGATCTGCAACTCCAAAAGCATGGCCAACAACAACCACACACTCCCCATAGCAGGAATTATACCTGCCAGGTTGCACCAGGTTGTCTTTTAGCACAAGACAGTGGAAGACTGAAGAACAAATCCAACACAGATAAACACATGCTTTTGTTCTTTTTGGGGTGACTTTGGTAGAGTAATGGAGAGGGTAACAAATAGCCACATAACGGTCAATTGATATGAGAACCATGGTTCCTATTGATGCAGAGGTAATAATGTAGTCCAAGAGAAAATACATACTACACATGAATTCACCAAGAAACCAGCAACCATCTATAATCATAATTTGAAATAAAATCAGGAGACCCACCAGGCAATCAGAGACAGCCAAAGATAGGAGGAGGAGATTGGTGGGGGTGTGCAGCTTCCTGAAGACAAAAGACAGCGACATAGTTATTATTATTATTATTATTTGTAGCAACAAGTACAATTTTATACAGATAAAAGGAAAAAGCATTTAGCTCAGACTCACTCAGATAGGATATCATATCATTTTCATCTCTTAGCCATAAAATCTTACTGTCTGCATATGTCTAACAAAATTATTACTTGAAATGTGAGATGGAGATGATGACCAGCAGATTAAGAGTCACAGTGAGCAAAGAAATGGAGGACAGGGTAATATAAATAAGGATAGAAAATGTATAAGGACGCATGGTCTTCCTGCAGGAGGAGTTGAGGAGTTGTGGAAAGCAGAGTTCAGCTTCTTCAAAGGTTTTCATCATTAGATAAAGGAGGTTCCAGCTTTCTGCCTGAAGCTCTTTGTTCTGTACCTGATTTATTTTCTTTGCTCACATTGCTCCTCCCTCTTTCCCACTGGTGGCAGTTTTCTTTCAGTATGTTTACAACTATGTCAAATCCTGCATAGTTTCATTGTGTATTGAGGTTTTTAAACTTTTTCCAGTGAAGTTCATGTACTTGATAGATTGCATGCATTACCTACAGGCCAACCCTGTTCTTCGACCTCAAAACCCCGAAGTCTTCGACCCATTACTATCAGCCGTACCCTTGCTAGAACTTAGGAGATGCTACTTTGTCATTTATTTACCCTTCCACTGGTGCACATGCTCTGCCTCTACCTTCCCTGCCTATGAGGCGCTATAGGAAGCGGGGCAAACTGAGTGGGTTCCATGTTCGCTTTAAGGTCTACCCTAAGGCACATGCTGCGGCTAACTCCTATTCCACTTTGGATATTTTGCAACCTCCTTTCTCCATTCAGGACCAGTTGTCCTTCAGACTGATTAGCCACCGTTGGATTTGTCCAGTAGGATGACAATCTTACCCAGCTCGCCCAGTGGTTTGTTCGCCTGCTCGGACATGGATTGGGACTCCCTAAACGATCTTTTTCTCACCTTGTGGTTGGATTCTTTGTTCCTGATGGAAACTTGGATTCGCATCATTCTTACACAGTGGGTGAGTGAAGCGACACATTTAAAGGGCCATTCGTTGGACTTGGTCATTTCATACGCTCAGGATATCTGTATTAAGAGCAATGATAATGTTGGCATCTCTGACCATTTTTTGTTTATGGTCGATGCTGAGTACAATGCAATAGAACTGACTTCTGCAGGCCCTCGTCGCCCTGTATGTATATTTAATTCTGAGACTGTGCCTTTTTTGATCCTGATAGCACGGACACTAAGTCTTTTACTCCGTGATCAACCCTTGTCCCAGAAGGTCAGATTTGGTTTCCTCAGCCCTCTGTGAGCAATTTTTAAATCATTTTACAAGAAAAATTCTATCTCTTAAGCCTTCATTTTTACACCCCTCTGTGGTGAATCCTCTTCGTGCTCAAGTAGGAAGAGGTAGGAAGTAGGAAGTAGTTCATTCTCCACCCTCAAGAGATTATTGGACAGGTGAGAAGTTCGAAATCTGAACGTGACATTTCTCCCATTATTAAGGATGGTTTTGATGTAATTGGGCCTTATATTCTATCTTTGATGAGCCTATCATTAATGGTGGGCTGTGTCCCGATTGCCTTTAAACACACAACAGTGCAGCCTGTTCTAAAAAAAAGGCAGCCTTGACCAGAATGATCCTGCGAACTATAGACCAATCTCCAAACTCCCGTTCTTATCTAAAGTACTAGAGAAAATTGTGTTTTGTTGTGTGTCATGCTGTAGGCATTAAGGGTTCTGCCCTTAACCGGTTTAAATCCTATCTCTCGGATCTTTTTCTATCACAATGGGATGTTACTCATCCACCGTGGCCCCTCTTTGTTGTGGTTTGCCCCAGGGTTCTGTGCTGGGCCCTTTGTTGTTTTCTTTGTACATGCTACCTCTGGGCTCTATTTTTGATAAATATAAAACCTCCTCCTTGAATCTCTACCTTTTCGTGGTGGAGGGGTTTGTGTGTCCCAGGGATCCCAGGGGCTATGTTGTCTGGGGGCTTTTGGCCCCTGGTAGGGTCTCCCATGGCAAATTGGTCCTGGGTGAGGAACCAGACAAAGAGCGATTCAGAAGATCCTTATGAAAAGAATATCGAGGGAACAGTTTACCCTGCCCGGGATTGGGTTACTGGGGCCCCGCCCTGGAGCCAGTCCCGGGGAGGGTGCCCGAGGGCGAGCGTCTGGTGGCCGGGCCTTAGTCCATGGGGCCCGGCCGGGCACTAGTCCATGGGGCCCGGCCGGGCACAGCCCGAAGAGAAGACATGGGCCCATTCTCCCGCAGGCCCACCACCCGCAGGAGGCACCATAGGGGTCGGGTGCATTGTGTGCCGGGTGGCGGACAGGAGCGGAGGCCCTGGCGGACTGACCCCCGGCTGCCAAGACTGGCAATAGGGACATGGAACCTCCCCGGTGGGGAATTAGCTTGACTTAGTGCGTGAGGTTGAGAGGTACCGGCTAGATATAGTCGGGCTCACCTCTACGCATGGCTTGGGCTCTGGAACCAGTCTCCTGGAGAGGGGCTGGACTCTGTCTCAGTCTGGAGTTGCCCCTGGTGAGAGGCGGCGGGCTGGGGTGGGTATTCTAAAATCCCCTCGGCTTGCTGCCGGTACATTGGGGTTTTTCCCGGTGGATGAGAGGGTTTGTTCCCTGCGCCTTAGGGTCGGGGAACGGGTCCTGACTGTCATCTGCGCTTATGCGCCGAGTGGCAGTTCGGAGTTCACAGCCTTCTTAGAGTCCCTGGGGGGGGGGGGGGTGCTGGAAGGTGCTCCACCTGGAGACTCTGTTGTCCTGCTAGGAGACTTCAATGCTCACGTGGGTAACGGCAGCGAGACCTGGAGGGGCGTGATTGGTTCCCTGACCTGAACCCGAGCGGTGCTTTGTTATTGGACTTCTGTGCTAATCACAGTTTGGCCATAACGAACACCCTGTTCGAACATAAGAGTGTCCATAAGTCCACGTGGCACCAGGACGCTCTAGGCCGTAGGTCAATGATCGATTTTGTAATCATATCACCAGACCTGCGACCATATGTTCTGGACACTCGGGTAAAGAGAGGGGCTGAGCTGTCAACTGATCACCACCTGGTGGTGAGTTGGATCAGGTGGCGGGGGAGGATGCTGGACAGACCTGGTGCACCTAAACGCGTAGTGAGGGTGTGCTGGGAACGTCTAGCAGAGGCCCCAGTCCGCGAGATCTTCAACGCACACCTCCGGCAGAGCTTCAACAGCATTCTGAGGGAGACTGGGGACATTGAGTCCGAATGGACAATGTTCAGCGTCTCCATTGCCGAAGCTGCTGCATTGAGCTGCGGCCGTAAGGTGGTTGGTGCCTGCCGTGGTCGTAATCCCCAAACCAAATGGTGGACACCAGAGGTGAAGGGAGCCACCAGGCTGAAGAAGGAGTCCTATCGGGCTTGGTTAGCCTGTGGGACTCCGGAGGCAGCCGACAGGTATCGACAGGCCAAGCGGAATGCGGCTCGGGCAGTGGCTGAAGCAAAAACTCGGGTGTGGGAGGAGTTCGGAGAGGCCATGGAAAAAGACTTTCGGACTGCCTCGAAGAGATTCTGGCAAACCGTCAGGCGTCTCAGGAGGGGAAAGCGGTGCTCAATCTGCACTGTGTATAGTGCTGGCGGAGCGCTGCTGACGTCGACTAAGAAAATTGTCAGAAGGAAGGAATACTTCGAGGACCTCCTTAATCCCACTGACACATCTTCCGAGGAGGAAGCAGAGTCTGGGGATAAGGGGAATGACCCGCCAATTTCCGGGGGCGAGGTCACTGAGGCAGTTAAACAACTCCTTGGTGGCAGAGCCCCTGGTGTTGATGAGGTCCGCCCCGAGTTCCTGAAGGCTCTGGACGTTGTAGGGCTGTCCTGGTTGACACACCTCTGCAATGTTGCATGGAGATTAGGGGCAGTACCCGTGGACTGGCAGACCGGGGTGGTGGTATCCATCTCTAAGAAGGGGGACCGGAGGGTGTGTTGCAACTACAGGGGGATCACACTCCTCAGCCTCCCTGGGAAAGTCTATGCCAGGGTGCTGGAAAGGAGAGTTTGTCCGCTAGTCGAACCTCGGGTACAGGAGGAACAATGTTTTTCGTCCTGGTCGCGGATCACTGGACCAGCTCTTTATCCTCTCGAGGATACTTGAGGGTGCATGGGAGTTTGCCCAACCAGTCTACATGTTACGTCTCTTCGAGGGCAGGAGGGGATAACACAACAACTCCGGAAACTCGGTACAGGTGTTATGAAAAAGGTTTAATGGCAGCGCTCTCACAGATTAAATAACCCAGATTCAAACAACAAATGTGGGGGAGAAAGGGACAGTTAGGTTGTGCCAAAAAAAACACCAAAAAGACAAAACCAAAACTTAGCTGAGCTATTATCCTAGAAAAGCAAAAAGAAGAGGGAAAGACCCTAAACCTCAACTCAAAACAAGCTCAAAATTACATGGGTGGCACCAACCTACTTACCTAGTGTTTCTAACAAAAAGACTCTACGTGAGTAAGTGTATGGGGTCCCCAAACTTACCTAGTCCACTTTACTCCCACCACAATTATCAAACAAAAGAAAGACAGCAGCGAACCGTCACACATGTGCCAAACAATTCAAAGGAGGGAAGAGAGCTACGCCCAGCCACAGGTGAGTCTCTTTATCAAGGTGTGCACTCCTGGATTGTCCAATCAGGGTCTCGCTCCTCTAATTAGTTGGACATCCCCAGATTGACATCAGCCTGCAGTCTGCGACCTAAGGGAACGGCAAACAAAAGGAGAGGGAAAGAAAACATACAGCCTGCAGACACGTAACACCCCCACCCTTACAAGTCCAAAAAAAAAGTTTGGATCCTTCAAACACAAACAAAAACCCTAAACAGACTACAGGGCATGGGATAGTGCATCAGCCAGGACATTTTCTGTCCCTTTTTTATGGCAGATTTGAAGGTTATACTCTTGAATGATTAAAGACCACCTCATAAGCTGACGATTGTTATTGTACATCCTTGAAAGGAAAACGAGCGGATTGTGGTCTGTAAAGACTTTTATGGGTTCTACACTTAATCCAAGATAAACCTCAAAATGTTGCAGAGCCAACAGAACGGCAAGAGTTTCTTGTTCGATTGTTGAATACGTTCTCTGAGGAAGAGTGAACTTCTTTGAGAAGTAGCACACAGGGTGATCGAGTCCATCCTGATTTTCCTGTAGAAGGACAGCACCTACCCCAACAGCGCTAGCATCGACCTCCAACTTGAATGGTCGGCTGAAGTCTGGGGCGGAGAGAACAGGTGAACATGAAAGCAATCCTTTAAGATTCTCAAAGGCATGTTGGCATTCATCAGACCAGGAAAATGGAGCGGATGGACTGGTCAAGGCAGTCAACGGGGCAGCTACTGTTGAGAAGTTCTTACAGAACCGGCGATAATATCCAGCCATTCCAAGAAAACAACGTAGCTCCCTTCTTGTAGATAGAACTGGAAAGGTTGAAATGGCATGAATCTTTGCATCCACTGGGCATACCTTTCCTCCGCCAACTTGTTGGCCTAGATAGAGAATGGTGCTTTTACCAAACTCACACTTGGCAAGGTTCAAAGTCAGCGAGGCAGCTGAGAGGCATTCAAACACAGCTGACAAAGTAGCAAGATGCTCTGCCCATTCACTGGAATACACGACTATGTCGTCCAGATACACCCGGCAGTTTGGAACATCACCCAGTACTTTGTTCACTAGCCTCTGAAATGTAGCTGGCGCATTACATAACCCAAATGGCATGACTGTGTACTGGAGGAAACTGTCTGGAGTTACAAAAGCGGATATCTCTGACGCCCTTTTGGTTAAAGGAATCTGCCAGTAACCTTTCAACATATCCAGTTTAGTAATAAATGTGGCAGGTCCGATGTCATCGATGCAATCATCGATGAGGGGCAAGGGGTATGCGTCAGGAACTGTCACAGCATTCACTCTGCGGAAGTCCGTACAGAACCGTGGACTCCCATCAGCTTTAATGTCCAACAAACAAGGGGAACTCCAGGGGCTGCAACTGGGTATGGCAAGTCCATTCTTAATTAGATACTCTACTTCCTTTTTCATAGCCTCCCTTTTGATGGGATTGACTCTGTATGCATGCTGTTTAACCGGTGCAGGATTGGTAAGAACAATGTCATGGGATATCAAACTCGTCTGGGTAGGAATATCCCCAAACATACACCGGAACGACACAATCAGGTTCTGAATGTCTTCAGCCTGATCAAGTGACAGGTGAGACAAATAGTGGGGCAAGTCAGACAGAATCTCACCATTACTTAGTCTCGTACCCTGTGACGCATCTTTGCGCCAGATCGCATCCTCCTCACTGCTTTCATTGGCCATCTCTGAAGTTACGCATGCTACAGGAGAGCTAGATGTAACCTTGTGCGGAGTGAGGGGATCATCTTCATTCTGTCTCGTAAGATAATGTTTCATCATGTTAACATGGCATACTCTGGTCTTGCGACGACGATCAGGTGTTTGAACAACATAATTTGTCTCACTAAGTTTCTTTTCCACAACATATGGTCCCGAAAACTTTGTTCTCAGAGAAGAGCCCAGGATGGGGAGCAAAGCTAGAACCTGATCACCAGGTTTAAACTGACGAACAACTGCTCTCCGATCATAGTGTTTTTTCATCCTTATCATCCTTATCCTACATGTGTTTTGTGGACTTGGAGAAGGCATTCGACCGTGTCCCTTGGGGTGTCCTGTGGGAGGTGTTGCGGGAGTACGGGGTGTCTGGCCCATTGCTACGGGCCATTTGATCCCTATACAACCGTTGCAAGAGCTTGGTTTGCATTGCCGGCAATAAGTTGGACTCGTTCCCGGTGGGTGATGGGCTCCGCCAGGGCTGCCTTTTGTCTCCGGTTCTGTTCATAATTTTTATGGACAGGATTTCTAGGCGCAGCCAAGTGGCGGAGGGCTTTCGCTTTGGTGGCCTCAGAATCTCATCTCTGATTTTTGCAGATGATGTGGTTCTGTTGGCTTCATCGGGTGAGGGCCTCCAGCTCGCACTGGAGCGGTTCGCAGCCGAGTGTGAAGCAGCGGGAATGAGGATCAGCACCTCCAAATCTGAGGCCATGGTTCTCAGCCGGAAAAGGGTGGAGTGTCCACTCCGGGTCGGGGATGAGTTCCTGCCCCAAGTGGAGGAGTTGAAGTATCTCTGGGTCTTGTTCGCGAGTGATGGGAGAAGGAAGCCGGAGATCGACAGACGGATTGGGGCTGCAGCTGCAGTAATGCGGACGCTGCACCGGTCCGTCGTGGTGAAGAGAGAGCGTAAGGGAGTGTAAAAGCGAAGCTCTCAATTTACCGGTCGATCTACGTCCCTACCCTCACCTATGGCCACGAGCTGTGGGTAGAACGAGATCGCGGATACAAGCGGCAGAAATGAGCTTCCTCCGAAGAGTGGCTGGCCTCTCCCTTAGAGATAGGGTGAGAAGTTCGGCCATCCGGGAGGGGCTCAGAGTAGAGCCGCTGCTGCTCCACATCGAAAGGAGCCAGCTGAGGTGGTTCGGGCATCTGACAAGGATGCCCCCTGGGCGCCTCCTGGGTGAGGTAGTTCCAGGCATGTCCCACCGGGAGGAGGCCCCGGGGCAGACCCAGGACACGCTGGAGAGATTATATCTCTCGGCTAGCCTGGGAACGCCTTGGTGTTCCCGCGGATAAGCTGGAGGAGGTGGCTGGGGAGAGGGAGGTCTGGGCCTCTTTGCTTAGGCTGCTGCCCTCGCGACCCAGCCTCGGATAAGCGGATGAAGATGGATGGATGGATGGATAAAACCTCTTACCACTGTTATGCTGATGACATTAGAATTTTCTTTCAATTGATTCATGATTTGTCATCTTCATTGGAATGCTTGTTAGATTGCTGTTATTTTGAATGAAAACAAAACTGAGATTGTAGTGTTTGATAGGCATATCCCTCGGGACTAGTTAGCCATTCTATTTGTCCCCCTTGCTAGCTTCTTCTCTGACACTGTAAGCAATCTAGGTGTTTTCCTGGACAGTTCATTTAAGCTTGTTAAACAAGTGTCCTCAGTAGTCAAATCTGGCTTTTCAATTGCACAATCTCTAAAGCCAAACATTTTATACAGCACAATGACCTTGAAAAACGTATCCATGCTTTTGTGACTTCCAGATTAGAATACTGCAATTCCCTTTACTTTGGCCAATACGTCCATTTCCATAGACTTTAGCTTGCTCAAAATGCTGCAGCTCGTCTCCTAACTGGAACTGGAAAATTTGCTTCCATTACTCCAGTTCTTGTTGACTTTGGCTACCCATCAAATATCGTGTTGATTTTAAAATCTTGTTGCTTACTTTTAAAATTATAAATAACGTTGCGCCTAGCTATCTTGCTAACCTTCTTAGCTTGTATACTCCTCATCGAGCCTTAACCCTCTGGGGTCAACGGACGCGCTGGCGCGTCAAAATCACAAGACCAATTTAAGACGACACAGCTACAAGATGCAGCGACTCAGAGTCTCCATTTCAACCTGGATCAAAAGTGCGGAATTCAAACTATATACCAGTTCTTGAATTGTGTTGATGGGCCACGTAATACCAGAGTTATGATAAAAAAGATACACGCAGTGTTTCATTCTGAAGAAAACAGTTGTGTTTACAGCGGGAAGAACTGTAAAAACGGCGTTTTCTACGGACAGCGCTAGCAAACACTCTCCACTTATGGTTGAAAAAAGAAAAAGAAAAAACACCCTTTCCCTATTGGTGTTAAAGTTTACCTTGTCAGCCAATCAAAAACTGATATGGCAACATGTGGCACTTGGTTGTTTAGGGAGAAGGGGCAGTTTTAGGAGCGACACCTGCGACGGAAAGCGGGCAAGGGAAAGAAAGACAGAGTGAGTTTTCATATGTGAGACATTAGTGACGTTTAGCGTGTTTAGAGGCTGTAGTTAGTGTGTTGTGTAGTTATTGTGTGTCAGTTATACTGCTGAATGTCACATTTGCTCCAAAAAAGCCATCAGAGGTAGATTCCAGTGTAAACGCTGTCCCCACATGGAAAACTGGACTGACACACCTCCTGTTGTCAGACCTGCAGGGTTTAGGACTGTGCTGTTCTCCTCTGTATTATATTGGACACAACCTATTTTTTTGGACTGGCACAAATAATTTGTGTGCCTTCTTATTTGATGCAGCACACCTGATTGTTCAGTAAATAGTTTTAAATTGTTATATAAAAAACGCCCGAGGGCTTGGCTGCATTTTTACGTAAATAGTACCATATAACTTTGTTGTTTGCAAAACTTGTGTATAATTTTTAGAAATGTACAATTTCTATTTGCATTTCAAGTTATGAAAATGATTCGTTAAACATGTTTTTTGAATTTTTTTGTCTGGATTTAGATCAATTGTGCTAATATAGTATACCAAAATGAAAAAAATAACTCAAATTTCAGATATTTGAGGTTATGCTGAAAATAATGATACCAAACAAGGCAAGATAAGTGGTTTTTAAAGGTGTAATATAGAGGCAAAATCAAAAAGTAGTGAAAACGGCCAATTATACCCTGGACCCCAGAGGGTTAAGATCCTCTGGTCAATTACTCTTTGTCCAACCTAGGTCCCACCTGAAGACCAAGGGGGATTGTGCTGTTGTCTCAGCTGCACTGAACCTCTGGAATAGTCTTCCTGTTACTATTCGTGCCTCGGACTCTATTCAATCTTTCAAAACACGGTTGAAAACATACTTATTTAATTTATTTAATATCCCTCTAGCTAGTGCCCTTATTTCATCTATTTGAACCTTTTTACATTTTAACCTTCTTACTACATTTTGACTTTTTACTGCATTATTGCTGATTTTTCTAGATATGATTTTTATATTTATGAATTAACTCTATCTGTTACCCGTGGCCTGACATCTATTTTATTTAGCCTATACTCCTGGTTTAATTAGTGCTTCCCATCTGTTAGTATTAGTAGCTGTCGCGGTTCTGGGTCGGTTCGACTCAGCATTTTGGAGTTGTTATGTTTTGGCTTTGAATAATGGATTATTCCTGTATACTGGTGGTGGTGGTGATGATTATGATGATGATAGATTATTATTAGAGTTCCATGTTTCTGTTTATGTGTGTTTCAGGATTTTTGTCTCATGTTTAGCATTTAGGTTCCAAGTGTTATATTCAGTCTGTCTCTCAGTTTCAAGGCTGCGTCTTTGTGTAGTGAGGTCTTGTTTCCTGTTGTCTGCGTCTCTTGTGAATGTGTTCAATTTTACCTCTTGTCTCGTCTCGTTAATTGCTCCCAGCTGTGTCCACCACCTGTGTGTAATCTCCCTGTGTTTCTCTGTGTGTATTTAAGTCGTGTCTTCTGTTATTGTAGTTGCTGGTCTGTCTGTGTGTTCACCATGTCTCACCCGTGTGTTCTCCCTGCTGTCCATCGTCATTCTCCTCTACTCGTTCTCATTCTCGTTCAGGTTCATGCTCTGTGGTTTAGTTGTGTCCAGTATAGTTTAGTTTGTCTTTGTTTGCCATTTTTTCCCTGTGATGTGTATTAAATAAACCACCGTCACACCTTTACAAGTGCCTGCAATTGGATCCTCCTTTATCATCTCCACACGGCTCACTCCACTCGCCGTGACAGTAGTAGTGTTTGCTTTTTGTACTTTGTTAATGTTTTATAACAATGTCTTGTTGGATTATTGTGAAACACTTGGGTATGCCTTTGGTTTTAAATGTGCTATATAAATAAAATTGTATTGTATAAAAGTAACTTTTATGTTAACAACAAAAAAGCATCTGATGTCCCAGGACCAAAAGCTCAGTACCAAAGATTGGACCAGAATTAAATTCAAAATCCTGCTCCTCACATACAAGGTGTTAAATAATCAGGCCCGATCTTATCTTAATGACCTTGTAGTACCATATCACCCTATTAGAGCACTTCGCTCTCGCTCTGCAGGCCTACTTGTTGTTCCTAGAGTATTTAAAAGTAGAATGGGAGGGAGAGCCTTCAGTTTTCAGGCCCCTCTTGTCACGGACCGCCGGGGCAGACCGTGTGGAGTGAGTGGAGGACCCAAGAGCAAACAGAGGTGAGGACACAAAACCGGACTTAACAGAAGGCGAGCCTTTATTTAGGGCCGAAAACTTAAGGAACAAGGCAGCAAAGCAACTGAGGGAAAACCTGAACATAGACTGGGAAAACTATGGCTAAACAAAGTACAAACTAGGACTAGTTAAGGCTGGGGAACTATGACAAGGGGTAGGGGAGATAACACAGACGACGCGACGCAGACTACATGAAACACAGAGACTAAATACACATGAGGGATGATCAGGGGAAGTGGCCACACATGGGATCACAGCTGACACACATGAACCTAACGACAGGACAGGAGGAGTGAGCTGAATACACAGACAATGAATACAGACTTACAAAGTAAAACAGGAAACATGGAAATTAGACACGACAAGAACTAAACATAACCACGCAGACAGGACTCATGACCCAGGGAAACTTAGTACAGGGGAGATGACATAGCTGACAGCATGAACTTGACAGTACAAGACACACAGACATAAACACACGAAGGGCAAGGGAGACTTAATGCAAGGGTAATATATACAAATGGCTGGACTACCTTAAAGAACCTAAACAAACAATAAACATCAAAATAGGCTAAACATAACACACTGGGTCACACGACCCAGGACCATGACACCTCTTCTGTGGAACCAGCTTCCAGTTTGGATTCAGGAGACAGACACTATCTCTACTTTCAAGATTAGCCTTCAAACTTTCCTTTTTGCTAAAGCATATAGTTAGGGCTGGACCAGGTGACCCTGAATCCTCCCTTAGTTATGCTGCAATAGATGTAGGCTGCCGGGGATTCCCATGATGCATTGAGTAGTTCTTCTTTTCTCACTTTGTGTTAACAGACCTCTCTGCACTGAATCACACTTATCATTAACCTCTGTCTCTCTTCCACAGCATGTCTTTATCCTGTCTTCCTTCTCTCACCAATATAAAGCACCTTAAGGTGATTGCTGCTGTGAGTTTGCGATATGTAAATAAAATAAAATTGAACTGACTCAAGTGCAGGAACCCAAAGCAGTGACAGCGAAATGTTTTACATTGTTTATTTGTTAAACTCAAAACTTCAAAGTGTGACAGGGACAAAGGCAACAAAACACAGAACATGACGTTGCAAGGCCTTTACAGGCTAGGTAGACATGGATTTAAAAGGGGGAATTGGGCCAGAGATGCAGACTGGACCGTGGCAGTTAAGCAGTCACACTGAGGAGAGAGGACAGCGGAGTTAGCTAGGTAGTGAATAGAATAGAACAGAATAGAATAACTTTTATTGTCACTGTTACAAGAACAATGAAAGGCTATTTGGCATTTCTCCATGTGTGTGAAGTACACAATAGCTTAAGTATTTACACAATAACAAACAAATTTACATTTACTGAAGAAAGATATGTACAAGTTATACATACACCTGCAAACATACGGATACACCCATACAAACATACACACACATACATACATACATATATGTATATATACACATGTATGTCTGTGTACATACATACACACATATTTCCACATAAACACTTACATATATATACATACACATACATGCCATCTGAGGAGCAGGTGCATTGAGAGGTGCAGTGTGATCAGTGATATTGCACATTGAGTGGGGGGAGGGGGGGCTGTTGCAACTATACTAAATAAGGTTATAATAAATACAGTTTAAAGAGGTAGGAATGTTGGTTGCATTGAAGTATAAATAGAAATCCGATTCATAAATAAGGTGTAATGTCCATGAGTGTTGGCAGTGCAGTTATCCTCCAATCAGGGTGGAGGTAGGGGATGTTTGACAGCCTGTGGGTAAAAACTTCTGTTGAGTCTGTTTGTCTTCAACCTGATGGACCTGTAGCGTTTACCAGAGGGAAGGGGGGGAAAAGTGAGTGTCCAGGGTGCGAGGGGTCTTTGATGATGATACTGGCTTTCTGCTGAAGTCTGCCAGTATAGATGTCTCTGAGGGGGGTTGGTGAAGTGCAGATTGCCCGCTCCGCTGCCCTCACCACCCACTGCAGTTTCCTCTCATCCTCCACTGCGCACTTAGGAGCCTGATAGAAAATTCCAGCCGCACACCCTGACTAATTATCATGAAGGTCCTCCAAAGTAGCTGTGATCTGACATTCAGTGACACGTGACCATTGGGATCCATGTGGTGTCTAGCACCAGGATATTGATAGCAGATCTATCCTGTTCTATTTGCTGAAGTGTGGTGCTTTTCTGAGGAATGTTCCAGCTTAAGACCTTGGGCTCTTTTTGTGTTTCTCAAGGTTTTCCTGGACAGGTAAGGTTTATGAATCAATTAAAATGCCATTTTTGATCCAGTTTAAAAATAAGCAGTTCCATGTTATGCAATCACGACATCCAAAAATGAATGAGGTCAGATGGGAAAAATAGGAGGACGGACATTAGTGTGATGCACAGGAGAAAAAAGGGGCTCGGTCACGAAGCTGTTTGTGCTCAAGAGCCTCACTTGTCTTGGTTTTCTTGTACTTTATATTATTAACATCACATTTTGACTTATTCGCAGAGGGAAAAAATATCAGAGAATGTGTTGCGTCAGAAGGCAAATGTGGGAGGAAGGGTGGTGATACAAAAAAGGGGCTCAGTCACAAAGCTGTTTGTGCTGAACAGCTGTCTTTCTCTAATAATGGAAGAAACTGAACTCTGCTTTCCACAACTCCTCAACTCCTCTTGTGTGCGGCAAAAGCGCCCACAAATTGAGGCTGTGTGTATTTACACCCTGCTATCATCTATCTCTCTGCTTACTGCAGTACTGAACCTACTTGTCATCATCTCCATCGCTCACTTCAAGTACTGACCTATTTAAATTAGAGACTTTTTTTTAGTGTTAAAAAATCATTTTTGCTTGTGAAGTTTCTTTTTATATGATGCTTTTGTCTTTTCCTCATAGTTCTAATGTTTTAACTGTTATACTAGCGATGCTATTACCAATGTAATGCTTTATTTTAATCCAGGCAGCTGCACACCCCAACCAACCTCCTCCTCCTCTCTCTGGCCGTCTCAGATTTCTTCGTGGGCCTCATCATGGCTTTTGAGATTAGCCTCCTAGATGGCTGCTGGTTTCTTGGTGACCACATGTGTGCTCTGTATAGCAGTTTAGATTACATTGTTACTTCTGCTTCAGTAGGAACTATGGTACTCATATCAGCTGACCGCTATGTAGCCATTTGCGACCCTCTGCATTATCCCACCAAAATTACTATAAAAAGAGTCTCAGTCTCTATTTGTACTTGCTGGGCTTGTTCAATTCTGTATAACAGTCTTATCATGAAGGATAATTTCAAGCAGCCAGGGAGGTATAATTCTTGTTCTGGTGATTGTGTAGTTGTCATTGATTACTTTGTGGGAATTTTTGACTTTGTTTTGACCTTTGTCGGCCCTGTGATTGTCATCATAGTTCTGTATCTAAGAGTATTTGTGGTGGCTGTGTCTCAGGCTCGGGCAATGCGCTCTCATATCACTGCTCTCAGACTCCAGGGGTCAGAGACGGTGCATGCTAAGAAATCTGAGCTGAAAGCTGCCAGGACTCTCGGTGTACTTGTTATTGCCTTTCTGATATGTCTTTTCCCATTTTTCTGTTCCTCAATGGTAGGCCAGAATAGTTTCTTTGATATTAGATCTGTACCTTTTGAGCTCTTGCTGTTCTATTTTAACTCTTGTCTGAACCCATTAATCTACACTTTTTGCTACCCCTGGTTTCTGAAATCTATCAAGCTCATTGTGACATTTAAGATATTTAGGCATGGCTCCAGTGAGGCCAGTATACTATAGGGAAAAGTGATGTTATCACTGACACGGTGAAAAAAGATAAATTATGATTAATTTACACTAAGTACAATTCCAGAAGTCTGATAAAATGGATTTGTTTACATTGTTTCCATTATTAATGTACTAGTCCTCTGGTCCACAATGACAAAATTCTGTGTTTTGTCCATAATTTAAATGATTGTAAATCCATCAAAATTAAATTGGAATGCACAAACAATTTCTGAGAATTGTACATGGTACTCTAATTTATCTGCAGCCTACAGATGAGACAAAAAATGTTGGTCTTAGTAAATAAATACATATATGAATAGTCATTCTTATTCTACCAGTGAAATTCACACATTTAGTAAGTAAGTAAGTAAAATTTTATTTATATAGCACATTTCTAGATAGAAATCACAAAGTGCTTTACAAGATATAATAGATTATAAAAACAAACAAACAAACAAGATACAAACAAAGTTAGCAAAAAGCAGTTTTAAAAAGATGTGTTTTTAGCTGTTTTTTAAAAGTAATCAATGAATCAGCGGATCGTAAGTCCTGAGGAAGGGAATTCCACAGTCTGGCGGCCACAGTAGCGAAAGCTCTATCACCCCTAGTTTTCAGTCTCGTATACTGAGTGACAAGTAGGCCCTGACTACTCGACCTCAGAGACCTACTAGGGGCATAGGGCTGTAAAAGTTCAATAATATATGGTGGTGCTTGTTGTTGAAGAGCCTTAAAAGTTAAAACCAAAATCTTAAAATGGACTCTAGATTCGACAGGAAGCCAATGTAACTGCTTAAGCAACGGTGTTATATGTGAAAATTTAGAAGCTTTCGTCAAAAGTCTTGCTGCAGCATTCTGAACGATCTGCAGACGCTCCAAGGAACCTTTGTTTAAACAAGTAAACAGGGAATTGCAATAGTCCAGTCGTGATGAGATAAAAGCATGAATAACAATCTCCAGTTCGGTATAGGATATTATAGAGCTCAATTTAGAAATATTTCTTAAATGATAAAAGCAGGACCGAACAAGAGATTTAACATGACTATCTAGCGTAAGAGCAGGATCAAGGATAATCCCTAAGTTCCTGACAGATGGTTTTACAAACGCTGAAAGAGGACCAAGAGCATTTATTATACTAGGTATATGTCTATCTGGGGCACATAAGAGGACTTCGGTTTTATTTTCATTTAGTTGGAGGAAGTTTTCAGCCATCTAGCCTTTAATGGTTTCCAAGCACACATTTAAAAGCCGCAGCTTAGAAGCCTCTTCCAGTTTAAAAGATATATAGAGTTGGATATCGTCCGCATAACAATGGTAACAAATATCCTCAAAAGGGCTCAAAATGTGCTGGAGAGGGAGTAAATAAACTAGAAACAGTAATGGCCCCAGCACAGAGCCTTGTGGCACACCAAAAGACAGAGACGCAGAAGATGATCTATACTTAGAAACTGCCACAGAGGAAAATCGGTCAGAGAGATACGAGGAGAACCATTTCAATGCAGTCCCAGAGACACCGACCCAGTATTTCAGCCTGTTAAGTAAAATATAGTGGTCAACAGTATCAAAGGCCGCCGTAAGATCCAACATTAAGAGAACAGAACATTTACCTCCATCGCTTTGTAACAAAATGTCATTAGAAACTCTAAGAAGGGCTGTTTCAGTGGAATGAACTTTACGAAAGCCAGACTGAAATTTGTCGAAAATACTATATTTATCTAAAACTGCTGTAAGCTGCTTAGCCACGATCTTCTCTAGAATCTTAGCAATTAACGGAATTTTTGAGATTGGTCTATAATTGCTAGTGAGAGATGGGTCCAGCATAGGCTTTTTTAACAAGGGATGTATAACAGCAGTTTTAAAATAGGCAGGGACTATGCCCGAGGCCAAGGAGGTATTAATTATAGTAAGAATACAGGGACCAGTAGAGTAAAAGACATTTTTGAATAATGATGCAGGTAAGAAATCAAGAGAGCAAGAGGATAATTTTGTTGCACTAACTATTTTTCCCAGCTCTGGTAGTGAAACAGGTGAAAAACCTTCTAAAACAACAGGCCGAGCTGGAGTGGGAACTGACAGCGCAGACGCTGAAAAAGACAAGTTTTTCCTTATGTTGCTAATTTTTTCTAAAAAGAAAGCAAGAAAAGTTTCACAATCTTCAACAGAAGAAATAATGGCAGCAGGTGGAGCAGGAGTAATAATATTAGTAATAGTATCAAATAAAACTTTAGGATTACCTCTGCTCTTTGCAACCAACTGAGAAAAGTAAGCAGCCCTCGCAACTCTAATAGCATTGTTAAAGGAGGCTAAAAGATCCTTTAAATAAAGGAGATGAACATTTAAGTGAGTTTTCCTACATAACCGCTCAGCTTTACGACAATTACATTTTATAAGACGAATGTTGTCATTTAACCAGGGTACAGACTTGGAAACAGGCACAGGTCTCATTTTAATCGGACAGATTTCATCTAAGATCGAAAGACAATGATAACTGAATAGATCTATAGAAAAATCAACATCGTTTTGTGGGGATAATGTTAAATTAAAAGCATCAGAGAACTTCTGTGCTGAGGAGGAGTTTAAGGTGCGGGAAATAACTGTCCGATGAACAGGAGACATAGGCTCATAAAAAGACATATTAAAAAAGACACAATAATGGTCAGAAATAAAAATGTCCTAAGAACAAATATAATCAATATTCAGACCCAAAGAAAAAACAAGGTCCAGTGTATGGCCTTTGTTATGTGTAGGACCAGATACATGTTGGATAAAATGAAAAGAGTCCATGATGCTGGTAAAACCCCTAGCAAAGAGGTCGGACTGATCATCAACATGTATATTAAAATCTCCCACAATTTAGACAACCTCATAGTAGAGGACAGAAAATCACTAAACTCAGCTAAGAACGAGCTGTTTGGGCCAGGAGGGCGATAAACCAACGCACAGTAAAAAGGATCCTTCTTTCCGATTTTGATAAGCTGCAGTTCAAAAGACAGAAAGTGTCCAACTTTCACTGAATGGCAGTTAAAACGGCTCCGAAATGCCACCGCGAGGCCTCCTCCACGACCAGATCCTCGAGGCTGGCAAATGACAGAGAAGCCATTTGGGCACATTTCAATAGTAGACGAATAATCCGAACCCCGTTGCCAGGTCTCAGTCAAAAACAGGAAGTCCAGATTTTTAGAAACAATAAAATCGTTAAGCACAAACGATTTATTCGTCAAAGATCGGGCATTAAAGAGCGCCATAGACAGCGGGGTGAAAACGTTGTTGGAAGAAGCTCAAGTTTCTCGAATTAAAGGGCGTAAATTCTCGGGATCAGAGCCTTCACGTTCATATATTCCACTCACCGAGGGGATGAAAGGCCAGTCGGCAGGAGAGTCTGGATGAACCCTTCTGAGACAACACAGCCTCGGAGAGCCGGGCCCCCTATATCCAAGTAGGGCCTTGGGAGACAGATTTCTCTCCGTATAGTCATGTGCGTAGGCAACAGAAAACGCCCGACATCGCTTTCCAATCAGCCCCCGCCGCCAGAGGAGCCTAAACTTCACCTGGATGCCCGATCTCTTTCCTCTTCTTCTCCGTAGTCTACGGGGAACGCTGAAAGCGCTGGCCGAAGATCCAGTCACAGGCAGAGGGTGGAAGGTACCAAAGGAGTGCGGGGGAAAGTGGGGAGAATGGAAAGTCCCACAAAAGGAAGAAGAAAAAACATCTTTGGCCGTCATTGACGAACGGATGGATAACAGCGTCAGACGATCGTAGACCAAGGCAGCCAGTACATCATTAAAACAGTTAAAAAACAGCAGAGTAGAAAGAAAAAACACAACAATAGAGCGAGACCAACTACACCCGGCAGCGGCGAAGCCAAACACAGGCACCATCATGCCGGAAAATAGATCCAGATAATGAGATTTCCCATTTGAATTGTTGACCTTAATATCAGTTTCCATAACATAAGAACATAAAAAACAAACATTCCCTGGAGCTCAACAGCATCCCTCCATCTACACTGTTTTTCCTCGGGGAAATTAAGTCACTTTGTAGTATTTTAAGGTTAAAATGTGGCTTCTACATCAGTCTGTGCTCACTATCAATTTTACACACATATGAACTTGAGTGACAGCTTTTTCTTAATCCATAAGGTTAAATATGTTGTTGGTCCAGGTATATAAACTTCACCGCTATGGGAAGGCTTTCCACAAGGTTTAGGAGTGTGTATATGGGAGTTTTTGACTATTATTACACATCAAACCTTGTCTTTATGAGACTTACCTTTTGTATTGATGCCCATGTTGGTGAGACACAGCAACAATCTAAATGACTGTGGCTAATATGATGTAATGATATGATGCTGGCTATGGATAATAAACAGATACTGACCACTTACTAGACATGCAACTGCAGCATCCTCTAAAATGTGTTAACATCTGTTTTAGCTCTGTTGCCTCAAGGACTGTTTTTTTAATCTTTATAATCTCATACCACAAAACCTACATTCAGTCTGGATTTATTGAGCTTCTGTATTGTAATTTTTAGCTTTCAAAGCTATTTATGTGATACTGTTAATATCTTATCTTGTAAAGACATGATTATACCCCGTAAGCTTACTAAAGTGTACCCTAACAATAAGCCGTGGGTCATCAAAAGCGTCAAATCCTGTTTACGGAAAAAGAGACAGGCTTTTAAAGAGGGGGCTGTTACTGACTTTCAGACAGCCACCAAAGATCTGAAAGTTGAGATCTTGAAAGCAAAACAGAGCTACAAAAACTGTAATATATGTTTCCACTGATTGCCGATCACGCTTCAACTGGATCGTCCTCGGTCAGAAGGAATGGTACTCCACAGTGATGTAGTTCAAATAACTTTTATAAGGAGGCAGCAGATGACATCAACAGCAGGGCTCGCAAAATTTTAAACTCTTTAGTTTTTGGTAGCCCGAAATAAATTTGAGTAGCCCGAATAAAAAAAGATTATTTTTATTGTATAATATTGTAAAGGAAACAAAACATCAATCAAAAAATTGTTAAAACACAAATTACAACAACTGTGTAAACATTACAATCAACTCAAATATCTGGTTCTAATTAAACAGAATTTTCTGTGAACTTGTAAGAACTGTGTAGAACATGAATTAGTCTGTGTCAGATCCTGAATCTGAAATTTCCACTGAAGTCTCGGATGAGAAAATGCCACTCGACGTTGAGGGCATAGCATCTCCTTCATCAGCTTTCTCTTCCTGTGCATTGCCCTCCATTTCACTGCTCTTTGTTCTTGTCGGGGTTTTATGATCCAGGTGTCTTGAACCTTTTCCAGAAAACATCCATAAATGAATCGACTTGTCAGGGCAAAAAGATTCAACTGTTTCCCCATTAATGGAGAGTTGCATGCAGTCATTCAGTGTTTCAGGGTGTAGAGAGGTACGATGTGTTGTCTTCACTCGGTTCATGCAAGAAAATCCTCTCTCACAGATGGCTGTCGATGGACTAAGTGTCAGCATTAATTTCACCAGCAACAAGATATGAGAGAGATGTTCTGGATTCTCAGAGAGGAGATCTCTGTACAAGCAATCTACTTTGCGACCCCGGCGTTCTGCAAGCCACACTTTTAGATCCATCCATTCTTGTGGAATTTTCTCTTTCTCTTCTGCATCTAGCAAACAGGCAAAATGTGTGACAAGATAATCCACCTCTTCATCCCCATAATTTGCTAGTTCTTCTCTGGGGTAGGGAAGAGTGGAAGGGTCAAAAACCTTGAAACAAGAGAGAGGCTTTTCCACGCAGATTTTTAAATCTGTTGTCCATGTACTTGACTGTGTTATCAATAATCTTCTGGATCTCTGCACCAAAGGTGCCTCTGCCTGTGCCCTCACCTCTGCTAGCAGAGGCTGACTTTTTGTTACCGAGTTCCACAGTAGCAAATGCTACCATCCTGGTTCGCTGTGAACTTTGTGTCCAAGGTTTTCTGATATTCTCCTGGTTTTGTTTTTAGGCTGAGTAAGCGTGATGTTGTGCTCTCAACTAACTGATTTGTTCGTGTGATGTTTAGGTTATCATGCTGAAAATCAGTAGAGCACTTGGATAAGATGGTACTGTAGTCCAACATGAAATGCAGGAAGCGAACAAATTTCTCAGTCTTCATCTCCTGCACCACCCCCTTAGCCTTGGCTGCATTCTCGGCTTTGACATCACTTCCTTCTGCCATGTTCTCCATATGAACAACAGTGGGAGTGTAATTTTTTTCCACAGCCTTTAGACATCTCAGCCGGCTTGGAAGCCACCGTGTGCTCTTCAGCCCACTGAAATGTGCCAGCCTTTCATTTAGCAGTTCACTTATTTCTGTCAGCTCTCTTCGCTTCTTTGGGGAATAGTAGTACATCTTAAAGATGGTTTTCAGTGTATCTTCAAATTTCACCAGGTACTCACAGCCTTTCACGCTATCCAGCACAGCTAGCTCTAGTTTGTGTGCCACACAGTGGATTGTTATGATGTGGGGTATCCTCTGTTTCAGTCTCCCAGCTACTCCTGTTTTCTCACCCATCATCACTGCAGCACCATCAAAATTTGCACACACTACTTTCTTTTTCCATGTGTCCTCTCTGATACCCATGGTGTTCACTGCTTCATCAATAGCCTCTAAAATACCTGCAGCATTTGCACTCTTGACTGGCTGACATTTGATCATGTATGTGGCTATGTCACCATTATCCCTCACATACCTGATGTGAACCAACTCCTGTTCTATTATACCAGTGTCTGTACTGCCATCTGCAAGAATGGATAAGAACCTGCTTTCTTGAATTTCCTTTTCAATCTGGTCTCTTGAAGTTTGTGCTATTGCTCCAATAAACTCTCTGCAAGCATGGTCATTGAGGTAAGTGGAACCAAGATCGAGGCCATTTGCTTTCTGAAGTTTGCAAAGACTGCTAAATTTTGCCAGTGGTAGTTCACTCTTTGCAACATAGTACGCAGTTCTAAACAGCTTTTTCAGGACTTCTTGTTGTGCTTGGTTTATTTTTAGTATGGTTTTTGCAATTGGTGTTTGTTCTGGGACAGATGCTGCAGACTGAGCACCAATGCATTTCTTGTGATGCAGAGATTTCTCATGAGTTCTGATGGGGTCTTTCCTAAAATTACTGGTCCCAGTAACAAAGGCGCTTGTTGACTCAGCAATAGAGGGAAACTCACGACACACCCGGCAGAACATCATGTTATTTACCTTGTCATATTCCAGCCACAGAAATTCTTTTGTCCATGAATCCAAAAAACTGCGCTTTCTTTTTGCCTCGTAATCTGATTTATCATAACTTTTCCGCTTTGTGGTAGGCCTTTCTTTGCCTGTCCCTTCTTCATCCTGACCTGTCTTTTTTGGCTCAGCAGAACTAAAATACCTGCGTAAATCCATCTGTCTTTACACATGCCAGAGATTTTTTTTTTTAAATTCTCTGCGCAGTCAACCTCTAGCACGTTTAAGCTTGCTGCGGGAGATTTCACGTGCCACGTTTGAAGAGTAAGCTAGTGAGTGATGTTGTGTCCTGTCTGACTATACCATATTGCACCATGGGTGGTGTCGTGAAATAAGAGGAAAGTGCAGTCGGGAAATTGTAGAGTTAGAATATAGTTAAGACGGCTATCTGATAACTCGATATGTCTCCCTGTTACCTCTACGATGTAAAGTTATGTGCTGCATTCATTAAAGAGCACTGTTCTTTGATGAGGACTCAGCTAATTACTCAGCTACATTTGCGAAAGAAAGCAAAGGCATTGTCATATAGTTTTACTTCCTATGATAGCCCGACAGGCAGGGCTGAGATAGATTTTGGTAGCCCGACTGGAAATATCACTAGCCCCGGGACGTCGGGCTAGCGATTTTGCGAGCCCTGAACAGGATGTACAGCGTTGGTAGGGAGGTGATTGCATTACAGTATTCACATGCAGGTAAAGGGAGTGTGAGTGTGTATATGGGTGTGTGTGGTCATCTGTAAACAGAAAGAACAAACATTTGTATTAACCACTATGGATAGCAGTGTACCCCTTATACAGTACTGTGGGTTTCTGGCGTAATGTTATACAATCTGCCATAACCTCATGGCCACTAGATGGCACCCTAAGACCATAAATGAATTTCTGGCTCGTATTTACATTGGCAAACCAGACCTCTGCAGATTACAACGATTCAGAGAATAAACATAGTAAATAGTTACATCTACCTACAACCACGATGTTTGACAGTAAGTCGTATATGAAATGAAATATGGGCTGAACACAAGGCTGCCTGTAGTACGCCAAAAAAACGCATCTTAGCGATAGCAACGGGACTAGCTTCTCACGTAGCAAATGACGCAGATAAAGTCAAACGAGCATCACTCTCATCTTACAATACTCACATGGTAAGCACGCACACAGTATTAACTCACACAGGAATGCAAGTAAATACGTTACTCCTCCGACACACCTCTCATCTGTGCAGAACTGCGCAGAACATGTTCCCAACAGGAAGTACAGATACCAACGTGCATCATGGGTAACGTAGTCTAAAACAGTTACAGTAAACAAGTGGACTTTTAACAAAAACCTTCTAGAAAGCAAATTTGCTGCAAAAAATTTGGGGTCTGCCTGGACTTCTTGTTATTCTCTTTTTATTAAACAACCTATATAAACACAAATAATCCAAAATAAACATATAATCAAGAACAGACGTAAATAATAAAAAAATAAAAAAATAAAAATAAGAAAAACAGACGGGTGTACCCTCTAGTGTGTATGTACTCGCACACACATATTCACTCACACACCCATATTCTTAAGCATACATACACATACCTACTTACATATGTGTTCACTTGTAGTCTCATACATACTAACATATACATATAAACACATAACGATTCAGAAATGTGGCATATATAGTTACAGAGATTCAAACAAGATCGGGTCTCCTTAACCGGATGTAGTGTTTCCATTTACCCCAAATTTCACTAAATATATCCAACTGGAGTCTTTCAATGAAGGTAATTCTTTCCATTTTAAACATCCCATGTACAGTCTCATGCCAATCACCCAGTGATGGAATTTTCACACTAAGCCATTTCTTGGTAATAATTTTACGGGCAGCCAAACTCAGGATACCATACAACTGCTTAAACATTTTATCTACATTTACTGAGTATAAATATCCAAACAAAAGTTCGTCCCAATTAAAGGGAAGCTGCATACCAAAAATAATCTGCAACTCAGAGTGGATCAATACCCAAAAAATGTTGATCCTTGGGCAAGACCAGAACAGATGAAAATGTTTTACTCCTTGGGCCCCACAATTTCTCCAGCAATTAGAGTGATTAAAATAATGTTTACTTTGTGCAGGGGTAATAAAAAACCTACAGATACTCTTCCAACCGTAACATCTCCATGTATTAGAACTAGAAATTCTCCACTGAAAAGCGCACTGCTCATACCAAATGTTATCTGATATTGCTATATTTGTTTCATTTTCCCATTTTTTTTTGATGTAGGTAGTATTCCACTTCTTAACCTCTTGTATACCCTTGTACAATCTTGAAATCACCTTAAGGCCTGTGTCAGCCTGATAAGCCTTGACAAATATACTCAGAACAGGTAAAGAAAAAAGATCTGTTCTCTTAGGTATAAAATTATATAGATGATGCCTAATTTGTAAGAACCTAAAAAAGTCCGTTTTACTTAACTGGTATTGATCTTTTATTGATTGGAAGTCCCTAAGAATTCCCTTATCGTAAAACATACAATATGCCGTTAAACCTTGTCCAGACCATTTTTTATATCTTACGTCTAATTCATTAGGTAAAAAATCACTGTCAAAAGCGCACCATCTTAAAATCCTAACCTCTTCAATCCAATCATTCTTATTAAGAAATTGTAACCAGAGTTTTAAAGGTAGGTTAATCCATTGGTTTCCTTGATGAATTTGTTTTTTAATAAGTGTCACATCCCCTAGAATTGCCTGAATTGGAGAATCTTTTAAGGTCACTGTTTCTAGTTCTTTCCATCTCGCTTGATAATCTACATTACACCAACACACTAATGTCCTCAATTGAGCAGAAATATAATAGTCTTTCAAACATGGGAACCCCAACCCTCCTTTGTCTTTAGCCAACTGAATAGTTTGGTACTTAATCCGTGGTTTTTTCCCCTGCCATATAAACCTAGAGATTATTTTGTCCCATTCCCGAAATTGTTTGTCAGTTATTTCTACAGGGAGTGTTTGGAACAGGTAGAGCATCCTGGGCAAGATATTCATTTTAACTGTATCTATACGTGATTCAAAATTTAAAAATGGTAATAAATTCCATCTTTTAATATCCTCATTTATTTTATAACTTAAAGGATTAAAGTTTGCATTGTATATCTTAGACAGATCTTTAGTAATATTTACTCCAAGATACTTCATCTGCTCCGTTTCCCATTTCAAATTGGCTTTAGCCTTAATTTCATAATTGGGCTCATAGTTAAAAGTTAATATCTGAGTCTTCGATATATTTAGTTTATAACCTGATATTGAACTAAAGATCTCCAGAAGTGACAATAGCTTGGGGAAAGTAGTGTTTGGATTTGTCAAATAAATCAAAATATCGTCAGCAAACAAGGAAATCTTATGCTCTCGACCCCTAATCTTGACTCCAGTAATAGTATTGCTTTGTATTACACTTTGACTCAGGGCCTCTATGAAGAGAGCAAAGAGTGAGGGGCTTAGAGGACAACCCTGACGTGTCCCTCTCTGTAGGTTAAAAACATTTGAAAGCGCCCCGTTAACTTTGATTCTTGCCTTTGGTGATTTATATAATGCTTGTATAATCCTGATAAACGATTGATGGAATCCGAATTTATCCATGACTTTGTATAAAAATTCCCAATTAACCCGATCGAAGGCCTTTTCTGCATCTAAGCTCATAAGGACCATCTGAATTTTATTTTTCCTAACATAATCAATAACGTGTAGTGTTCGGCGAACACTATCTTGCGTTTGTCTCTGCTTAATAAAACCAGTCTGATCCAAACTAATTATCTGAACAAGAATATTTTCAATTCTTTTGGCAAGAATGTATGTAAATATCTTAAAGTCCTGGTTAAGAACACTAATGGGGCGGTAATTTCCACAGTCAAGCCTGTCCTTTCCTTCTTTAGCTATTATAGAGATAGAAGCCTCATTCCAAGATGGGGGAATTACTCCCGTCTTTAAAATATAGTTGAATGATGTTCTCATCAAAGGAATCAGTACCTCTTTCATTTCTTTATACCAGTCTGATGGGAATCCATCTGGGCCTGGGAATTTATTCGGTTTCAATTTTGTAATAGCTTTTTTAATTTCAAATTCAGATATGTCCTTGATTAGGGTTATATTCTGTTTTTCATTCAACTTTGGTAAGTCGAATGAATCTAAAAAAGATATCATACCTTTAATATCCACTCTAGGTTGTGTATATAGTTCTTTGTAGAATTTTAGGAAGGCTGACTGTATATCTTCAAGTTTATACACAATGTTATTTGTTTGAGGGTCCTTTATTTTATATATTGTATTTTCTAATTGTTGTTTTTTTAATTTATAAGCCAGTAATTTAGCAGATTTGCCTCCTACCTCATAGTATCTTTGTTTTAAAAAAACCATATTTTTTTGTATTTCACTTGAAAAAATTTCATCGATTTCATTTTTCTTCTTTTGTATTTCTAATTGTAAGTTTGTAACTGCGCTTATTTTATGGGCATCTTCAAGATATTGTAGTTGTGTCTGGAGTTTTCTTAAATGCTCATTTCTCTTCTTTTTTAAATTAGCGCTGTAACCTATGAGTTTTCCTCTTATCACTGCTTTTAGGGCGTCCCATAGAATACTTGGGGAAACTTCTTCATTATTATTTTCCGCTATATAATCTATTATATCTTGACTAATTTGTTCTTTCATCGTGCTTAGAATACTTGTATTTAATCTCCAGGATGTAACTCTTCTTTCGTATCCAAGCACTACTTCCAGGTACAATGGGGCATGGTCTGATAAATCCATCACTCCTATCCTGCAATTGATCACCCTGCTAAAATCTTTTTGGTACATAAAAAAATAATCCAATCTAGAATAAAATGAATGAGGGTGAGAAAAAAAGGTATAATCCTTCTTGTTGGGGTTTAGTTCTCTCCATACATCTATGAGCCCTACGTCCTTTAAGATTAATTTGATGTTTTTGGTTGTTTTATTCAATCCCGGAGCGTGTGGGTTTGATGAGTCCAAGGACGGGTTGAGGCGAACATTCCAATCTCCTCCCAAAATCAGAGTACCTTGTGCCTCTCCAACAATCAATTCAAAAACCTTTTTGAAAAATTTTATCTCTGATCCTGGGGGAGCATATACATTTATAAGAGTAATCAGTATACCCTCCAGGTACCCTTTGACTAACACAAACCTCCCCTCCTTATCACTGATTTCTTGGATGCATTCAAAATTTAACCTACTAGAGATTAGAATTACCACACCCCTTTTAGGACTCTGAGGGCAGGAAGAGGAATACTGATTAAATTTCCATTTCTTTAATTTATCATGTTCGAGCTTCGATAAGTGAGATTCCTGTATAAAGGCAACTTCTATTTGTTCTCTTTTTATTTTTGACATAATTTTAGTTCTTTTAATATGGCTCCCCAGACCATTTACATTAAATGACACTATTTTAGTTACCTTACAGGGCATTGATGTACGACCTTATATAATTCCAATCTCTGTACATAGCCAAAGATCGAAAGGTACTCCCCCAAAACAGAAAAAAAAAGAGAAAAAAGAAAAGAAGAAAAAAAAAAAAGAAAAAAAACCCCCCAAAAAAAACCATTATACAACGAAAACATATAATCATGTTGACTTCCAAAAACATAATCGCTATATTAGCTATATTTGGTGAGGGAAAAACTCTTCTGTCCACTTGTGGAAGAGTGCCCTCTCCGGCACACAGGCCGAAAGCCCAGTGGTCTGTAGGGTCCAACTTATTGTGCAAATAGATGACCCGACTTTAATGTAATTTTATATGCCCTCTTTATAAGATTAACTAATTATATAACAAAACAAGTAAATCGAAATAAAATTCATATTCTCAGTTCATCTTAGGTCTCAATATTCTTGAGTTTACCTCTAGTATAGTGCTCCGTCACACACTTGCTGTTTATCCACTGTCATCTTGGTGCCTAAATATCTGAAGGCGTTCCTTGAAACCCAGCTTTGGAGTCGAGTTTCCACCTTTCTTCTTCGTACTTGTTTGCCAAGTGTGCTGTTTTATTTGATCCAAGAATGAGTCTCTGTCTTTCACAACTTCTACCGATAATCCCCTCTTCACCATATCGGTAGTCGCTTCGTGCGCCGTGTTGTACGTCACAATTCCCTCTCTGTAGAACACCCTTAGCTTGGCCGGGAAAGGCGTCTGGAAGCGAATATTGTTCTCTTTAAGCACCTTCTTCGCTGTCGCATATTCCTTTCTTCTTCTTTGTATCTCCGGGGCATAGTCATTGTCCACATATATCCTAGAATCCATAAAGTTGAAGCCCTTAGCCTGCCATGCCTTCTTAATAATGTCTTCTTTGTTACGATAACTTGTGAGTTTAACTACAATTGAGCGTGGAGGGGCTCCTTCCGGGGGTTTTTTGCCACCGGCTCGATGTGCTCTTTCAATTCCCAACACCGTGGGGCGGGAGAGACTCATTGTCTTTTCAAATAGAACCTCTACAAAATTGACAACGGATGGAAATTTGTCCTCTTCCCCTTCCCTCACGCCATATATTCTAAGATTCTTGCGACGTGACCGTCCCTCTAATTCCAGTAGCTTAGATTCGCATCGCAACTGAAAATTTGCCATTTCAATTAGCAGCTCCTCCGAGGCCTGGATTCGAGTCTCCATTACGTCTATGCGTCCCTCTGCTTCGTCGAGTCTTATACCAATGCCGATGACCTTCTCCCTTATAGCATTAAACTGATCATTTGTGTCTTTTCTAAAAGCACATAATTCTTTTAATATCATGTCCATCGTAGCTGGGTGGTCCTTCGCTGTGGCGTTAGCATCGGGTTGCTGGTCTTCTTCCATATTGCTGCTAGCTTGCGACGAAGCATCTTCTTCCGCTTCAGTACGTTCTCCTACATCCTTTTTCTTGGATTTTCTGGGCATTTCTATTCCTTGGTATAGTACCCCACAAAGATAAATCCAAACTTTTTATGTTTCGAGTTAGGTAAATTGGGGTAGAAAAAATGTCGGGAGCAACTATCCTACACCGCCATCACACGACCCGCCAAACCGGAAGTCCTGCCTGGACTTGTATGAAAATCACAGCAGGGTTTCAAAATCCCCAGAGCAGCAGTCAGATCATTTTAGGTGGCTTTAATTCAGACACAGATTTTGCTCTTTGAATATGTTTTATACAGGGAGTGCAGAATTATTAGGCAAATGAGTATTTTGTCCACATCATCCTCTTCATGCATGTTGTCTTACTCCAAGCTGTATAGGCTCAAAAGCCTACTACCAATTAAGCATATTAGGTGATGTGCATCTCTGTAATGAGAAGGGGTGTGGTCTAATGACATCAACACCCTATATCAGGTGTGCATAATTATTAGGCAACGTCCTTTCCTTTGGCAAAATGGGTCAAAAGAAGGACTTGACAGGCTCAGAAAAGTCAAAAATAGTGAGATATCTTGCAGAGGGATGCAGCAGTCTCAAAATTGCAAAGCTTCTGAAGCGTGATCATCAAACAATCAAGCGTTTCATTCAAAATAGTCAACAGGGTCGCAAGAAGCGTGTGGAAAAACCAAGGCGCAAAATAACTGCCCATGAACTGAGAAAAGTCAAGCGTGCAGCTGCCAAGATGCCACTTGCCACCAGTTTGGCCATATTTCAGAGCTGCAACATCACTGGAGTGCCCAAAAGCACAAGGTGTGCAATACTCAGAGACATGGCCAAGGTAAGAAAGGCTGAAAGACGACCACCACTGAACAAGACACACAAGCTGAAACGTCAAGACTGGGCCAAGAAATATCTCAAGACTGGTTTTTCTAAGGTTTTATGGACTGATGAAATGAGAGTGAGTCTTGATGGGCCAGATGGATGGGCCCGTGGCTGGATTGGTAAAGGGCAGAGAGCTCCAGTCCGACTCAGACGCCAGCAAGGTGGAGGTGGAGTACTGGTTTGGGCTGGTATCATCAAAGATGAGCTTGTGGGGCCTTTTCGGGTTGAGGATGGAGTCAAGCTCAACTCCCAGTCCTACTGCCAGTTTCTGGAAGACACCTTCTTCAAGCAGTGGTACAGGAAGAAGTCTGCATCCTTCAAGAAAAACATGATTTTCATGCAGGACAATGCTCCATCACACGCGTCCAAGTACTCCACAGCGTGGCTGGCAAGAAAGGGTATAAAAGAAGAAAAACTAATGACATGGCCTCCTTGTTCACCTGATCTGAACCCCATTGAGAACCTGTGGTCCATCATCAAATGTGAGATTTACAAGGAGGGAAAACAGTACACCTCTCTGAACAGTGTCTGGGAGGCTGTGGTTGCTGCTGCACGCAATGTTGATGGTGAACAGATCAAAACACTGACAGAACCCATGGATGGCAGGCTTTTGAGTGTCCTTGCAAAGAAAGGTGGCTATATTGGTCGCTGATTTGTTTTTGTTTTGTTTTTGAATGTCAGAAATGTATATTTGTGAATGTGGAGATGTTATATTGGTGTCACTGGTAAAAATAAATAATTGAAATGGGTATATATTTGTTTTTTGTTAAGTTGCCTAATAATTATGCACAGTAATAGTGACCTGCACACACAGATATCCCCCTAAAATAGCTCAAACTAAAAACAAACTAAAAACTACTTCCAAAAACATTCAGCTTTGATATTAATGAGTTTTTTGGGTTCATTGAGAACATGGTTGTTGTTCAATAATAAAATTATTCCTCAAAAATTGCCTGATTGAACATCAGCTAGATCCAATGCAATTTGCATATAGACCCAATAGAGGAGTGGAGGAGGTGCTTTTGACTCTACTAAATTTGATTTAATAACGCTCTATATTAACAGTTACACACTATATAAAACAACTTTATAGAATAATATTTGTTCGCAGATGTTGGCAGTAGAGCAGAATATGGCCAAAAATATTTATCACGATATATATTTGAAAATTTGCGATAACGATATAACCGACGACATAATTGATACGAGACAAAATACAACTCCACAACATTACTAGCGCAAAAAGACAACCTTCCATTTATTTTCACTTAAACAAGAAGCTGGTTTTTATGTACATTAAAGCTTTATAAAAATGTAACAGTGCAAATGCAAATTCCTTGCTGAAAGTTTAACCAAAAGGCATTTCCAGTAGAAATGGGCTGACATATCCTGAGCATAACCATGTATAATATCCACTGAAGTTAAAAAGATGCCTCTGCTTCAGCCTCGTCTGGTCCAGCCTCAGCTTCCGTCTCACCTGGTGCTGCGAAGGCCACGCAGCCTTCAGGTCCCCAACTGCCGCCTCAACATCGTCAGTCATCTGCCAGGCCGCATGTTGGGCATCTTCGCCACCATGGCCGGCCTCCGGAACTACTTTCACGCCACTGCCTACTGCGTGGCCGGCCTCCGGACCTGCCCCACTGCCGCTGCCTGTCACACGGTCGGCCCCCGGAACTGAACTGTTTTGGCCTCCGGCGCTGTCGACCTCCGGGTCGGCCCCCTGAACTTGTCATTCTGGGCCTTTTTGGACTATGTCCCTCCGTCCTGGACCCCCGCCGCCCGCCCTGGTTGGGTCGTTTTCTGTTTTTAGGGGGTTTTTTTGGGGGGGGGGGGGTTGAGCAGTTTTTGTGTTTCTGTTGGGCTGTCTGGAGCCAGCCCTTGAGGGGGGGGGGGGGGGGGGGGGGGGGGGTACTGTCATGGTCCTGAGTCTGAGGACTCAGTGTTTTGGGTTTCCTTATGCTTTTGTTCATTCAGAGTATGTATTCTGTGATTTTGCCATTTGTTAGGTTTCTGTTCTTTGCCTGCCTGCTCCCACTTCTCTGTGTTCCCTCTGTCTGTCCATGGTGTTATTGTGTCTGCTCATGAGTCTGCCTGTCAAGTTCAGTGTCCTGTCTGGTTCTCTGTGTCTGTTAGTTTCCTGTTTTATTCTGAAAGTTCATGTCTCATGTCAGTGTGTTCAGTTTTACCTCTCCCCTGTCTCGTTAGCCTAATTGCTCCCAGCTGTGTCTCCCGCCTGTGGCCCATTCCCTGATTACTCCCCGTGTATTTAAGCCCTGTGTTTTCCTGTGCTCTCTGTCGTGTCGTCTGTTTAATTCCATGTCAGTCTGTGTTATGACATGCATAGGTTCTTTCTCTTCAGCACCCTCTGCTGGTCATAATGGGAATACTCACCAGCTTTTATTTTGGTGGGGCTTTTCTGTGTTCCTGTGGGTAGAGGAAACGGGAAGCTGGTCGCTTGTTAGCCTGCAGAATATGTTGTTGCTCTTTAAAACGTTTCTGCCTTGGAGAGTTATTGCTTGTGAGTATTAATGTACAACATGTTTACAAGTTTATTTGGTGCATTTATATTACATAGATTTGTTTAGAAACCAGTTATTTCATGTGCTATGTTTATCTTTGAGGAAGCTAAACTCGCTAAGTTGTATTGTGATCAATACTGAGTCGCTGTTGATTACACATACTATATAACAGTATAGTTCATATCCTAGAAGTGTGTGTAAAAAGGAAAAGACATCTTGTGACATTTACTTTGTGTTTGTTTTTAGTTTTACGGGAAGAAAAGGATGTCAATCATTGAACTACTGACGAAGTAAAAAGCCTTAAACTTACTTCCGCCTCCAATGTTCATTGAAACCGTTAGCTGTCTGTCAAGTTGGGCAAAGGGACGCACAATAAGGACAGAACAGTCTGCATTATTCTATGTTACTCGGTACTCATTCTGCGTCTCTCTGCCATCTCTCTTTGTGCATTTTGCTCCTCCTCCTCCCGTGCGTGTTTGGTTTAAGTTTTGTTCGTTAGTTTTCCCAGTTTAGGTTTGTTTACTCCCCGCTCTGCTCTTCCTGTTTTGTCACCTTCTCACCACTGTAAATAAACACTCACTCGCACCCCAGCCAGTACCTGCATTTTGGATCCTTTTTTCACACACCACACAACTGCCCCCAGCCGTGACAAAAGAGGTGCTTTGCAACATTAAACTGCAGTGTGCAGTACGTATTTTTCGGACCATAAGGTGCACAGGATTATAAGGCACATTAAGCGAAACAAAGCAGTCAGATAAATCAAACTTTATTCAACTCATTCTTCTTGCTTCCTCCACTTCTGTACCATTGATTCATTAATGAATGAATTCTGCTCTATTCCCATGTTGTTGCAGTATATTAATGACTAACCTCGTACTGTGGATGGATTATCTCAGTTGTTCTCCTGACTGAAGTTTGGTCCGTTTACAGCATCCTGCCATGCGATTGCATTTGTCTCTAACTATCAGGAACTTTAACGTTAACTTTTGTGAGTGGAAAAGTGTTAGTGTTCGTCCTCCAGCTTCACTGTTTATGTTATGCTAACATAGCTGTGTCGCTAGCGATCAGGTAGCACATCATTATATACCAGCTAGCCCAACTTCAGTAACCCTAAACGTCACTGCTGTTTAGTTTCCTGTCTTCATTTATGTTGGAAGTGATAGCAGAGCTGTACGTTTGAATTTTTCCAGAAATCTCTCACTCAGAACATGCAATATCATGCTTAGGTAACTAGTGTGGCGAGACGAGGTTGGGATATAAAGTAAATACTCTTCAGTTTTAAAGAACGACAACGCCACCCTGGGAATTTCACCCAGAGAATACTGGAAATAACACTAAATCACCAAAAAGGCACTTAGGTTCGCTATACTCAATCCAGAGACGAGGTTCAATAATAAACAAATTGACAATTTATTGGTAATTATTTAAAACACCGAATAAAAGCATAATCATAAATATTCAAGTACAAATATGCTTAAAAAGGTATTCAGAGCTGAGGCTTACCAGTGGAGGGGCAGGGATGCCACACACAACTAAAGAAAGAAAACACACCAAAACACAAGTGCAACACACTATCACACACACTCACACTAATAAACTAGACAAGGCAGGTGTGTACACTCAAGGGATCCCACCACCAAGGCACCCTAGTCTCCTCCACGTCGGCACTCCGCATCTGAATAAAAGAAACAAAGAAAATTTTAATATATTACAACAAACTAATGTGTAGCACCAGGGGATAACCCAACTGCAGGACCACACTGGTGATCTACAGCTAGAGAAAGGGCCTCCCACCAGTGGTGTAACAGAAAATCCAAACTACAAATCAAAAAGCAATAAAACAACATACAATCTGAATAAAACTCTAAAATCTGGAGCAAACGGAATCGCCGTACTGCTCCAACTTGCCGTCCACACGACGAAAAGTTAACAGTCAATCAATATGCACGCCAGCTGACTCAGATAACCGGCATGCATATGGCCGTTGTCCACGCCGACGTCCACTGTAAAAGCTGACAGCAGCAGGGAGAGAATTCTCACAACGGGAACAGACGGTAAAAGCACAGCAAGGCAAAACAGCAGCACTTCAGTTCGCGTAGCTTGGCACAAAACTAAGGCCCACACTTCCTGCGAAACATAATAAATAATTACTATAAAAGAACAATAGAAGGCAGAGAGCGTAACAAAAGTTGATTATGTACCAAGTAAGCCGTGTCATAGAACGTAAGCAGAATAGCTCAGAGGAGGCTATTCTGCTATAGCTACGACCAGCCGCGATGGAGGCTTCAGAAGAATAACCCGCAAATGATCTCCACCACACCGAGGGGAAGTCAGGTGACCAAAAAGGAGATCACAGGCAAGCGACGCAGAGACACTCAAATGGCCACTATTTATACCAGCGCCCCCTAATGGGCCAGGCTGAAAGTGGGTTGGACCGAAGGATAACATTCATCCTGCCACACTAGCAAAACTAGCGAGCTAACTTCCGCTAGCTTCCTGCTAACTTCTAACTCCGTTAAATGTAATAAATTTTGTTTTCATGGATGCCTGGAAGTTAAACTTCATAGTTTCACCTGGTTAAGCAGCAATGCTGATCATTTTATTAAAGATGAAATAATTTAGACAGTTTCTCAGTGATGCTGCAGTGTTCGTTTGACCTGAAGAATTCGGAGTTTAGGACCCAGATTACTCCCAGATTTAAGAGCATCTTAGTCCGACAAATACGATAATAACGACGGCCGCTTGCATGTTCTGCAAAAAAATGTGCTTTGTCATGTATCTGACTGACAAACACCAAACCAGTTCCACATCACTGAAGTTGCACCATTTTTACAAACCAATTCTGGTTCATCTGTTTCACTCAACAATCGGCCATGTGCGTATGAAAACAAAGGCACTGCGCATGCGGGTTTTATTCATATTCTATCGCGATATTTCATTTTCCTATCATTGCCTAACATTATATTGGTATTACCGTGAACGGTATAATATGGCCCAGCCCTAGTTGGCAACTATCAGCGAATAGTTATCAGCTATTTTGAAACAAAAAAAGACTTTTTATCCATAACAAAAACTCCATAACAGCAAATGAACTGTGAAGCAGAAAATACAAATGCTATTTATAGTCTCCACACAACAATGATAAGAAAAATAAACTGTGCCAATATGGCATGTTTGGTATTACAGGGATACACATGTTAATGTGATCTCTGGTCTCCCACTCAGAGACACAGGTCTCCGAGTATCCAGCATTCAGACGGCTACCTGAGGACACTCATGTGAGAGAAAATCTGCTCACACAGACATGTAGAGCCAAGTACTGTCAATAAGACCTCTGTATTGTTCTGAAGACAGTTAAACTAGTCAGGTAGTGATGTCCAGCAGGTGAAAATGCAAGCTCCATGAACATGCACAGCTATGGATTCCAGCTGCGTTCGTAGTTCTCCAACCCCACAGAGTCGAACTTTCCAGTTCGATCAGCTGCATTTCGATGTCCTCTGTGTCCAGATGGTGAGACAAATCCAGCTGCTCATTAAAGCTTTCTGGTTTGATCAGTCTTGAGTCTACAGATGTATCCGTGTATTTCCGTGGTGCTGATGCTGCGCTGAGCGGACAGCTCCTGAAGCATTTGAAGTGTCGCAATGTGGAAATTTCAGTATCGCTTGAAAACAATGCCAGCTAGCGCAACGTCCCTCTGGGCTAAGGTAGGGTAGGCTAAGTTGTTTTTAGCCAATTACAAGCTGAATGTGGTTGTTGGGGTTGTTAGCTAAGATACCATCATTAAGAAGTGGCACAACTAATGTGTCTATGCGAGCTAATTTGCGATGTGCACCTCATTTATTGGTTAATGCACATTTTCAGATTAATTCACTGCGTGTTGTGCCATCAGTTAACCCTTCGCATGCCAGCTATGGCATGCATGCCCAGGGTTGCAGACCCCTGATGTAGAGAGTAAAGGGACTTTTGCAAGACTTCTTTTCATCAATTTTTCTTCTGCTTTTAATGCAATACAGCCCCATATTTTAATTAAAATACTTTTAGAACAGTTTGAAATCAAGAAAAAGCTGGTGGGCTGGATTCTAGATTAAATGGGGTTCTGTCTGAGTGTTCTCCTCCACAGGTTCTCCTCAAGGGTGTGTCTTATCGCCCTTATTATTCATTCTTTATCCAGTCTTTAAGTGATGACGTGATAAATCCTGCTTCTGGGCCCAAAGTAGTCAGCATAGGCTGTTGCATGTGTTTTTAACATGTTTTAATGCTTTGTATCTTGTTCTATTTAATTTCAACAAGCCCCTAAAAACAGTCAGTGATCACTGTCGGCTTCTCTTGGTTTTCATTACCTCTAATCATTGTAAAGCTCAGTTTTTAAACCCTTACAGCCCATACAGCAGTATATTAATGACTAACCTCGTATTGTGGATGGATTTTCTCGGTTGTTCTCCTGACTGACGTTTGGTCCGTTTACAGCATCCTGCCATGAGATTCCATTTGCCCCTATCCATTGAAAACTCTCACATTAACTTTTATTGAGTGGAAAAAAGTCCTCCACCAGCCTGTCCAAAAATTCACATCCCAGGGCTTTTTTCTGGCATCCCAGACGTTCAGGCTGTCGACAGACAGCAACGAGACTGCTCATTACATGCAAAGGCTACATCCTAATATGAAAAATTATTTTTATCAGCGCACATACAAGCAATGGCCATGTGACTTTGCACAAATTACAGTTTTCAAAGAATCAACTCTGACAGAAACATCAAGACTCTTCGTAGTGTGACAGGTGAGACCTGAGTCTGGGAACCGGCCCTCGTATATAGGGCTGGGTTTTCCCCTTTCATATGCACAGGTGCAGGTAATTAGTTGATCTTTTGTGTGAATCTGGAGCTGTGTGAATGCCTGGTCTAAGCCGTACGATTTGGCCTTTTAACTTTTCTAAGACAGCTTAATGTGGGTGGCATAGCCTTCTATTGGAGATGTGGATCACAGAAAACGTTCTGCTCAAGTTTTGGTAAAGTTTTCTTTGCAAGCTCCTTTGGTCTCAATGTTGAAAGTTATTTTTACCCCTTTAGGAAAAAAGACTGTTTCATGCCTGTAGGGAAACTTGTAGTGGACTCTGCCCACTCTTGCCAATACTTATTAAGATGTGACCCTAACCTAGAGACAGATGGCCAAGCTTCTACTGCTGGGGTGGATTTCTGACTGACTGGGCTGAGGTCCTTAAACGCCTATGGCCATTGTAATTTGTTTTAAAACTGGTTTAACTTGACAGCAAAGAGCTGAGGACTGTTCTTATTTTTGTGGTTGCTTATTTTGTTTATTTATTGCTATTTTATTGTATTAGAAAGCACCAATTAATGCATTGATTGTGTTTTAGAGTGATTTAATCACTTCTTATCATTGCAGACAGTGAACGCACTGCATGGAAATTTAGATTTTTCTCATTGCTTTTTGCATGTACCATGGTGAGCTTGAGTGGTGATGGGCATTGAACGCACAGTGATCTACACTTGAATCTAAACGAGCAAAAATATACACAAGAAAATTGTCCAATGTGACACATGGTGTTGGGCATTAATATATTCCCTGCAGTGCTTATCCTGTCTTCTTCATGCTATCATAAAATTTTCTAGTTTTTAATGTATCTAATAAAGTAGATCTTTGTTTATTGTTTATTAAATTGTAAATTGTTTGATTGGTGCTACTGTATAGAAATATTTTGTATTAGCATTAAGCCTTGTGAACTGACTCAGTTCCTATTACAACAGCACCTCCCACAGGTCACACTAGAGTATAACAGTTATAGTCAGGGAGGGGACCAGAGTAATGTCTCGGAACTAAAGAAATACCAAGTGGAAATGGACACAAGCAAAAGGAGAGCATGCAAACTCTCTCAGAGGACCTGTATTTAAGTGTCATTGAAGAGATACGAACCAGGAACACTGTCGCTGTGAAGCAGCGTGCCAGGGTTCCTGGGTGTTCTCCCACTGTTTTCAGTTGTTTCATGTTCCTCAAAAGAGGAGGGACTTTAATCATCAAGTGAGAAAGAATCTTAGAAGAGGGACAACGTTATAACATTTGAGTTTGTTAGAAAGGTGTCAGGGGCTCATAAGCACTTCTAACTGATGATGGCAGAAACTGAACTCTGCTTTCCAAATCTCAACTCCTCCTGCAGTAGAGTAAAGCGTTCTCCCTCGGACTCAGTGCTTATTTATGTAATCCTAACCATCATTTCTCTTCTTACTGTGGCTCTAAACCTGCTGGTCATCATCTCCATCTCCCACTTCAAGTAGATACTTAATACATTTATAAGTCTAGCAGTTGTACAGGAGAAAATGACTGACATAAAATAAGTTAAACAGAACAACTTTTTGACAATGTTTTGATGTGGATGATCGGCTGGAATAATTGATGCTACAAATAATATATATTTTTCTATCTCTTATCTCTCCAGGCAGCTCCACACTCCTACAAACCACCTCCTCCTCTCCCTGGCAGTCTCTGATTTCTTTGTGGGTCTCAATATGTGCTTTCAAAGTATGCTCGTAGATGGTTGTTGGTATCTTGGTGACCTCATGTGTGTCTTGTATTATGTTTTCGACATAGTTGTTACTTCTGCCTCAGTAGGAACCATGGTGCTCATTTCAGTTGACCGTTATGTGGCCATTTGTGATCCTCTTCATTATCCCACCAAAGTCACTCCAAAAAGAGTTCAGACCTGTGTCTTAATGTGTTGGATTTGCTCGCTCCTAGTAGTCGGTGTGCTCTTGAAGGATAACCTGGATAAACCAGGTAGATTTAATTCCTGCTTTGGAGAGTGTGTGATTTATGTTGACTTTGCAATACAAGTTACCGATCTTATTTTGACAATTCTCCTTCCCATTACTGTCATCGTAATTTTGTATGTAAGAGTATTTGCCGTGGCCGTGTTTCAGATTCGGGCCATGCAACCTCATGTTGCAGCTGTCACACAGAGGGGGAAAGTAAGTCCAAAAAAATCTGAACTGAAAGCAGCTAGGACTCTTGGCATTGTTATTGTTGCATTTCTGATATGCCTATTCCCATATTACAGTGTAATACTCTCAGGCCAGGACACACTGCTTGATATTTCATCCGTTACCTTTTTTTTATGTTTGTTTTATTTTAATTCCTGTCTCAACCCTATCATCTATGCCTTTTTCTACCCATGGTTTAGAAAATCTGTTAAACTTATTGTTACATTTCAAATAGTCAAGTCTGGCTCCAGTGATGCCAGCATGCTGTGACTGAAATAAGCCCTTCAAGTCAAGCCAAATAAATAAAATAATATTTCCATATTTCAAATTGCAAATATATATTATATTATATATAAACTGCAATAGAAAAGAAGAAGATTACTTCTTCTTTTCTATTGTTGGCAGCCAGTTAGCCTGTGGCCTCAAATACATCAAAAATATTTGTTTTGGTTCCTTAGCCTCTAAAAACTTAAAATTGCAAAATAAGATAAAAGCAAAAGCAAGTAAAAGCAAGTGCCCCAGATAGATAGATAGATAGATAGATAGATAGATAGATAGATAGATAGATAGATAGATAGATAGATAAAATCTCAGAAAAATAATTACATCAATTGTATGTTGTATATACTTATTAGAGGTACTTGAGCAGCTTGACAACATTTTAAAATTTTACGCAGCGCAGTACTTTTTTGTTGGTACTATTATATAATATCAGAATGCCATGATGTCAGTTTCTGCTGTATATCCAGCCTCTCTCAGTATTTAATCTCTTCATATAATCTTTGATTAATCATCCTGGGTCCTGTGGGAGCCATACGATGTTTCTTTCTGTACTATATTCTTGATATCAATATTTGTCAATCCATTGTAATGCACTTGCAATTATTTGTGACATGCTCTGAAAGTCTTCTCTAAATAAATAAAATTGCTGCATTGTTCTTGAAAGAAAAAAAATAGCATAAGCTTAAAAGGAAACACGACGGGCTACCGCGATATCATTATTTACATAATAATTGTGATAGTGAGCAATAGAATGCATACTGTCATCAAGTGTTGACATATTCAACTAATTTATTTGTTTGTATGATCTGGATTTGACTATTTAGAGATAAAAATGATTGGTTATTATAAATATATTATGCTTATGTAAGGCTCTAGACTAACTTTTTGCCACGGTTACACTGGTCAATCGCAACGCTCAACACCACAGTTTTACATGTGCACTTTTTTGGGGGGAAATTGCGGTCTATATAGACAATATTCATTTGTAAACAATTAATTAACAAACTTGTCAACAAAGAGTTATTTATTTGGAGCACATTTCTACAAAAAAGATAAGTTACTGAAAAAGTGCTTGTGCTTAAAGTGCTTTGGCACTCTTTGGCAACATTGTAGACAATGTTAAACTTAATCATCACATTGGCCTCCTCTGACAACCTGTTTGCGGCTGCCTGCCGCTGAAAGGCAGTGGCGAGAGGGGACTCTTGGGCAGTGCATTTATCACAGCATATAATGTGTTTTCTGGATACACTGTGATTTTTCAGCGTTCAGAGACTGATGGCTCCATGTCAGAGCACTGTCTACGGATCAGGCCTTAACAAAAATTGTATCAACAGTTCTTTTCATCTTTTCTTTTTACCCACAGCTGCATCCACTCTGTCGGGCCTATGCTGCTCACTAGGGCTGGGTATCATCACTGATTTCTATAATCCATTCGATTCCAATTCACAAGGTCCCAATTCGATTCAATTTTGCCTGAGATAGTCAGAAATTTATATTTCTGATCATTTATCAGTACTGATACTGTGAGACTTTATCATAGGTGTAACATCACAGCAGATGCCTTGTGTCAAAGTAACTGAGAATAAAACACAGAAAAACATGAAGGAGCTTTTCCTGGCCTGGCTTTTTAAAGCAGATAACCTTAAAAATATTCTGAAATTTTGCATAATCTTAAAAAGTTTAAATTTCTTCAGTATTGAACAGCAGAAATTAGGCTTTCTTGTCCAAGGACATTTAAGTAAGAAAAGAAAAAAAAAAAACACAGCGGCCGACAGCGCTGTAAACAATGGTAGACTGGTGGGTAATAATGAGTAAATGAATAATGCAGAAAACAGAGATTTGAGATGGGAAGCTGTTCTTGAAGTACACACAGTGAGCTGTGCATGAAGTTTGATTTTTATCGTGGTGGAAGCAAAACAGCAAACATCAGAGGGAATTAATGACCGCGGTTAAGTGAGCCGTCATTTGTGAGCCATGGTCAAGCCAGCCGCTTCTTATCCGCCGCATGAATTTTCTTGCGCTTCTACACCAATATTTACGGTAGCGCCTTTTCTCGTTATTTCCCGATCGAAAGCCTAGACCCACGCACACGTGCGCGCATGCGAACAATCACACACGCACGCGCCCACACAAATTGCAATGGGATAGCCCAATACAGCCATCGGGACAGTTTGGTTGCATATTGAAATATTCATTAAAAATCATTCAATTCAATTCAATTCAATTCAATTTTATTTATATAGCGCCAAATCACAACAAAAGTCGCCTCAAGCCGCTTCATAGATACAGAGAAAAACCCAACAATCATATGACCCCCTATGAGCAAGCACTTTGGCGACAGTGGGAAGGAAAAACTCCCTTTTAACAGGAAGAAACCTCCGGCAGAACCAGGCTCAGGGAGGGGCGGCCATCTGCTGCGACCGGTTGGGGTGAGAGAAGGAAGACAGGATAAAAGACATGCTGTGGAAGAGAGACAGAGGTTAATAACAGATATGATTCAATGCAGAGAGGTCTGTTAATACATAGTGAGTGAGAAAGGTGACTGGAAAGGAAAAACTCAATGCATCATGGGAATCCCCCGGCAGCCTACGTCTATTGCAGCATAACTAAGGGAGGATTCAGGGTCACCTGGTCCAGCCCTAACTATATGCTTTAGCAAAAAGGAAAGTTTTAAGCCTAATCTTGAAAGTAGAGATAGTGTCTGTCTCCCGAATCCAAACTGGAAGCTGGTTCCACAGAAGAGGGGCCTGAAAACTGAAGGCTCTGCCTCCCATTCTACTTTTAAATACTCTAGGAACAACAAGTAGGCCTGCAGAGCGAGAGCGAAGTGCTCTAATAGGCTGATATGGTACTACAAGGTCATTAAGATAAGATCGGGCCTGATTATTTAAGACCTTGTATGTGAGGAGCAGGATTTTGAATTCAATTCTGGATTTAACAGGAAGCCAATGAAGGGAAGCCAAAACAGGAGAAATATGCTCTCTCTTTCTAGTCCCTGTCAGGACTCTTGCTGCAGCATTTTGGATTAGCTGAAGGCTTTTCAGTGAGTTTTTTGGACATCCTGATAATAATGAATTACAGTAGTCCAGCCTGGAAGTAATAAATGCATGAACTAGTTTTTCAGCGTCACTCTGAGACAGGATATTTCTAATTTTAGAGATGTTGCACAAATGGAAGAAAGCAGTCTTACATATTTGTTTAATATGTGCTTTGAAGGACATGTCCTGGTCAAAAATGACTCCAAGGTTCCTCACAGTGTTACTGGAGGCCAAGGTAATGCCATCCAGAGTAAGAATCTGGTTAGATACCATATTTCTAAGATTTTCAGGGCCGAGTACAATAACCTCAGTTTTATCTGAATTAAGAAGCAGAAAGTTAGCGGCCATCCAGGTCTTTATGTCTTTAAGACATTCCTGCAGTTTAACTCATTGGTGTGTGTTATCTGGCTTCATGGACAGATAGAGCTGGGTGTCATCGGCATAGCAGTGAAAATGTATGCTATGTCTTCTAATGATGCTGCCTAAGGGAAGCATGTATAATGTAAACAGAATTGGTCCTAGCACTGAACCCTGTGGAACTCCATAATTAACCTCAGTGTGTGAAGAGGACTCTCCATTTACATGCACAAACTGGAGTCTATTAGATAGATATGATACAAACCACTGCAGCACAGTACCTGTAATACCTACAGCATGTTCTAATCGCTCTAATAGGATATTATGGTCAACAGTATCGAATGCTGCACTAAGGTCTAGCAGGACAAGCACAGAGATGAGTCCACTGTCAGAGGCCATAAGAAGATCATTTGTAACCTTCACTAAAGCTGTTTCTGTGCTGTGATGAGCTCTGAAACCTGACTGAAACTCTTCAAATAAACCATTCCTCTGCAGATGATCTGTTAGTTGTTTGACAACTACTCTTTCAAGGATTTTTGATATGAAAGGAAGGTTGGAGATTGGCCTATAATTAGCTAAGACTGCTGGGTTTAACTACAGCCAGCTTGAAGGCCTGTGGTACATAGCTGATTATTAGAGATAGGTTGATCATATTTAAGATCGAAGAATTAATTAATGGCAGGACTTCTTTGAGCAGTTTTGTAGGAATGGGGTCTAAAAGACACGTTGATGATTTGGAGGAAGTAATTATTGAAGTTAACTCAGAAAGATCAATTGGAGAAAAAGAGTCTAACTTAACATCTAACTTAACTTAACTTTTTTTTTTTTTTTTTTTTTTTTTTTTTTTTTCTTGTGCGCATGCGCCAACCAGCGTGCAGCCTGTTACAGTCGCTCCTGCTTTTCTCTTAGTTTAGCTCTTTTTTCTTACGTATTCTTTTTTTTTTCTGACTTGTATTTTCCTCCGTTTTCTATCTCTTACTCAATCATGTGGATTGAGAGAGTTTTTGTTCTTCTGGTGGCCGTGGAACTGTTACTTTTATCATGGAACGGGACCGCGGCACATCTCCTACACGCACGGACTGTCTACTCCAGAGATCAGCTGATCGCCCTGATGCCGGCCGGCTCGCTGGCCAGGCCCGCAGAAGTGCCCGCAGAAGTACCAGCTGAAATTTGGAGGAAAACACATCGGGGATGCAGAGGTCAAGGACAGAAGAGAAGAAAAAAGGTGACGGTGAGACAGCGGAGGCTCGAAGCGAGGAGGAGGTTTAAACCGTGTCTGCCGTCTATCGTGATGGGAAATGTGCGATCGTTGGCAAGTAAAATCGACGAGCTCTCAGCACTGGTACGGAGTCAGAGGGAATACCGAGAGTGTAGCCTGATGTGTTTCACCGAATCATGGCTGCACCAGGTCATTCCCGATGAGAATGCTTCCGTGGAAGGCTTCCACACTGTTCGGGCGGACAGGGACAGCATCGCTAGCGGTAAGCGTAAAGGAGGTGGGCTTGCTGTTTTAGTTAACAACCGGTGGTGTAACCCTGCCAACATAACAATCAAAGAAAGGATTTGTTGCCCGGACACTGAACTGTGTGCTGTTGGACTCAGGCCGTATTATTTACCCAGGGAATTCTCTCACGTCATCTTGGTGGCTGTTTATGTTCCCCCCTCTGCTAACCCCACAGCTGCATGTGACACTATCCACTCTGCCATAGCTCGGCTACAGACTCAGCACCCGAGTGCCTTTATTGTGATCTCGGGTGACTTCAACCATGTATCACTGGACAATACACTACCAACATTCAAACAATATGTGGACTGTCCCACCAGGGGAGAGAAAACTTTAGACTTACTGTATGCTAACGTCAAGGATGCATACAGCTCCTCCTCCCTCCCCCCACTTGGTAGGTCAGATCATAACCTGATTCACCTCACCCCCCGCTATGTGCCAATTGTGAGGAGGGAACCTGTGACCACCAGGACTGTTAGGAGGTGGTCAGAGGAGGCAATAGCGGAACTACAGGGCTGTTTCGAGGTGACCGACTGGGAAACACTCTGTGAGCCTCACGCCGAGGACATCAATGGGCTTACTGAGTGTATCACAGGCTACATAACTTTCTGCACCGACTCCATTGTTCCAGCTCAGACTGTTCATTGTTACCCAAATAACAAGCCGTGGGTGACTAAGGACATCAAAGCCCTCCTCAACAACAAGAAGAGGGCTTTCAGAGGGGGCAACAAAGAGGAGGTGAGGAAGGTCCAGGTGTTACTAAAGGACAAGATCAGAGAGGCTAAGGACAATTACAGGAGGAAGCTGGAGTGGAAACTCCAGCAGAACAGCATGAGAGAGGTGTGGAGGGGCATGAAGACCATCACTGGATTCAGGCCAACCAACAGCAGGGGAGCTGAGGGAGGTGAGAATAGAGCCGACGAGTTGAATCTGTTTTTCAATAGATTCGACACCACAGTGTCTGCTCCCACCCCCACAACCTCACCTGCAGTCAGCCTGGAATCCAGAGCCACACCACTGTGCCAGCCTCTCTCTTCACATGTTGCCTCCTGTGAGATTCCTGACACCCCTCCCCCACCCATCACCTTCACTCAATACCAGGTTGAGATGCAAATGAGGAGACTTCACTCAGGCAAGTCTGCTGGACCAGACGGAGTGAGTCCCCTTGTCCTCAAGGCCTGTGCCCCCCAGCTGTGTGGAGTCTTTCATAAACTGTTTATGCTGAGTCTGAGTCTGCAGAGGGTCCCGGTGATGTGGAAGACATCATGCCTCGTCCCTGTACCAAAGACGCCTCGTCCCAGTGGCCCCCAGGATTACAGGCCCGTGGCACTGACCTCCCACATCATGAAGACCCTGGAAAGGCTCATCCTGGACCAGCTGCGACCCATAGTAAGACCACATCTGGATCCCCTTCAGTTCGCTTATCAGCCTCGTCTCGGAACTGAGGACGCCATCATCTACCTGCTCAATCGTGTCTACACCCATCTGGACCAGCCGGCGAGCACTGTGAGGGTCATGTTTTTTGACTTTTCCAGTGCTTTCAACACCATCAGGCCGACCCTCCTGGGTGATAAGTTAGCAGCGATGCAGGTGGATGCTTCTCTGGTGTCCTGGATTGTTGATTACCTGACAGGAAGACCACAATATGTACGTCTCCCACAGTGTGTGTCTGACAAGGTGATTAGCAACACAGGGGCACCACAGGGGACTGTCCTCTCCCCCTTCCTCTTCACCCTCTACACCACAGACTTCAGCCACTGCACAGAGACCTGCCATCTTCAGAAGTTTTCTGATGACTCTGCGGTGGTTGGATGCATCAGCAGGGATGATGAGACAGAGTACCGGGCTGTGGTCGACTCCTTTGTCACGTGGTGTGAGCAGAATCATCTGCAGCTCAACGTGGCAAAGACCAAGGAACTGATCGTGGACTTCAGGAAGACCAGGAAACACTTGACCCCTGTTTCAATCCAGGGGGTCAGTGTTGACATTGTGGAGGACTATAAATACCTTGGAGTACACATTGACAATAAACTGGACTGGGCTAAAAACACCACAGCACTTTACAGGAAGGGCCAGAGTCGTCTCTATTTTTTGAGGCGACTGAGGTCCTTCAACATCTGCCAGAAAATGCTGAGGATTTTCTATGAGTCTGTGGTGGCCAGTGCGATCCTCTATGCTGTTGCATGCTGGGGGAGCAGGCTGAGGGTCGCAGATGCCAACAGACTTAATAAACTGATCCGTAAGGCCAGCAATGTTGTGGGGATGGAGCTGGACTCCCTCAAGGTGGTGTCGGAGAGGCGGATGCTGTCCAAGATAAAGACAATGTTGGATAACACCTCCCACCCACTCCATGACATGTTGGTCAGTCACAGGAGCTCGTTCAGTGAGAGACTGAGATTACCGAAAAGCACCACTGAACGACACAGGAAATCATTCCTGCCTGTGGCCATCTCCCTGTACAATGCATCCACTTAACACACTGTTTGCTGCTACAGCTACACATGTTTCTTTTCCAAATATTTATTTATGAGTGACTTATGTATGTATGTATGTATATATATGTATATATTGTACTATTCTTAGTTAGCGTATTGTCTGTCTTGTCTTAATGTTGGTTTAAAATGGAGCACTGTAACAAAAAATAATTTCCCCCAGGGATCAATAAAGTATTCTGATTCTGATTCTGATTCTGATCAATGGTACTGAAAGTAGCTGTAGATAATATTACATCTGTGGGATGATTACTGGTAATTTTTTCTCTAATGATAAAAATGTTATTTGTGAAGAAGTTCATGAAGTCATTACTAGTTAACGTTAAAGGGATGGTTGGCTCACAAGAGCTCTGACGTTTTGTCAGCCTGGCTACAGAGCTGAAGAGAAACCTGGGGTTGTTCTTATTTTCTTCAATCAGTGATGAATAGTAAGATGTTCTGGCTTTGCGGAGGGCTTTCTTATAAAGCAGCAAACTATTTCTCCAGGCTAAATGATGATCCTCTAAATTTGTGACACGCCATTTCCTCTCCAGATTACGAGTCATCTGCTTTAGGCTACGTGTTTGAGAATTATACCACGGAGTCAAATACTTCTGATTAGAGACCTTAGTTTTCACAGGAGCTACAGTATCCAGAGTCGTACGTAGTGAGGAGGTGAAATTATTAACAAGATAATCGACCTCTGTTGGGGTAGTGTTCAGATAGCTGCTCTGCTCTGTGTTGGTACAGGGCATTGAAGATGATAACAGTGGGTGGATTATATTCTTAAACTTAGTTACAGCGCTTTCAGAAAGACATCTACTTTGATAAAGTCTACTCTCCACCGCTGTGTGATCAATTATTGTAAATGTAAATGTTATCAGGAAATGATCAGACAGGAGAGGGTTTTCAGGAAACACTGTTAAATGTTCAGTTTCTATGCCATATGTTAAAACAAGATCTAGAGTGTGATTAAAGTGGTGGGTGGGTTCTTTTACATTTTGGGAGAAGCCAATTGAGTCTAATAACAGATTAAATGCCATGTTGAGGCTGTCATTTTTAGCATTTTAGCATTCTTGATAGTTGATGTCCAGATTTCAACACAATCCTCCTCTGGAACACCTACTGAACCTCTGGGCCAGGTTTCATCCAGATCTACTGTAATATTCTTCAAAAATTGAAGAACATTTATAATCAATTTAATACAGTATAATTATGTCATTTTCAAAATTTCATTTAAAATCATCCTTAATAGTTGAGGCCCAACTTTCAACACATTCCCCCTCTGGAACACCTACTGTACCTCTGGGCCACATTTCATGCAGATCTACTGTAATATTCCTCAGAAATTAAAGGGCATTTATATTCAATGCAATACAGTCAATACACTTTTATTGTATTTTTTGTATTTTCAAAAAAATCATTAAAATTCTTCCTTAATAGTTGACACCTACTGTACCACTGGACCAGGTTTCATCCAGATCTACTGTAATATTTCTCAGAAATTCAAGGAAACATGTATTCAATGCAATACAGTCAACACAATAGAATTGTGTCAATTTCAAAAATTCATTAAAAATCTTCCTCAATAGTTGATGTCCAACTTTCAACACATTCTTCCTCTGGGACTCCTACTGTACCTCTGGACCAAGTTTCATCCAGATCTATTGTAATATTCCTCAGAAATTAAAGGAAACTTGTATTTAATGGCATTTTATTTTATCGCTCCTGGCCCTCCTATATGTACTATGAGTCTTACCCAGTAGATAATGTACAGTTCAGATGGAGCTGACGGGACTTGCTCAGTCCTACATACCTCAAAACTTTCCAGGTGTCTTCCCTGCTAACACTGATAAAATAAGCAAACCTGAGAAGCACTGCAGGTCAAATCCTATCAGTCCCACGTGTTAACAGTAGCTCCTCTATTGAACTCTCTACACTCAAATAAATAACTCTTTAAATGAACATAAAAAAATCATGGAAAGAATTTCCACGTGATTAAATTGCTTTATTTTAGCATTATGCAATTCTGTTACTCCAACTTAATGCACTCAAGTTGGACCAACTTAATTAAAGATTGATGAATCAACGTATTTACTGCATTTTGATCCAATATATTTTAATAGTGTTGATCCAACTTAAAGAGTTTTGTTCCAACTCAATTCAGTAGGTTTTCTCCAACTAATTTACTAAATTTGGTCCCAGCTTAAGTTAATTGAGTTGAACCAACTCATACAAATTAAGTTATTCCAACACAAGTCTTTAATGCTAATAGAAAGCAATTTAATCACATGGAAATTCTTTCCATGATTATTTTAAGTTAATTTAAAGAGTAATTTTTTGGAGCATTTAACAAAGTCTAGAGTCTGGTTAACATACATTTCACTATTACATCTAAAAGGTAAATAAAAATTTGTCATACACATCTTTTTGTTTTCTCCAATTTATTGAATTTATAGCAAATTTCACATAATGTATAATGAATACATGAAATGCAAGTACAAGTTACATAACAGAAAAAAAGTAGTGGACAAAGTGGAAAGTTAACCTGTTAAAACAATTTTTTAACAACAATGAATGGCTGAAGCAGGTGATTTTCCGATGACCAATACAACTACTTTGAAGGTCAACAGATGCACTTTCAAAAAAGAAAATATCTGCAATAATTTTAGGTTCATGGTCCAGATACATGGTGTAGCTGTTGTAATGGGAACATTTCTCAACGAGAAAATAGTGTTTTGAGAACCTGTACTTTGTGTGCTGTTGGATAGTTCGTGTGCATCTAATTCCATAAGAATCTTCTGCAGGACCTCAAAGGTGTACCTGAGTTCCAGAGGGTAGCTCAGGTTCAGTGAATAGACCAGACCAAGCAACATTATCACTGCAAAAACTACATTGCCCAACTCACCCATCACTTCCACCCCCTCTAGAACAATCACAACATCCTGAGGGTCATCGCCAGGCTCCGCACCCTCTGACCGAATGACACAGATTCCAAAGACTGTCTCTGCTATGGCAGTGGCGATGCTTTTTATCAACTTCCTGTGACAATAAAACAAACAAAAAAAAGATAATGATTTCTCACTAATGTCCATTGCAAACAGTTTTAAAAGTAAATATCTGTTTTACATTAATGTAAAATACCTAAAAGCTTTATTCATTAAAGCCTTATAATAATGTAAATGTAATCAAAAATGACTGCCCGATATTTTTCCTGACTCATGAGAAGTTCATTCAATACCTCAACAATGTCCTGTCTTTCAAAATCTTGTGATAGGGGTGACTGTGGCACAGGAGGTAGAGCAAGTTGTCTACTGGTTTAATCCCTGGCTTCTCTAATCTGATACTAAAACTATCAATGGGTAACATACTGAACCCCAAGTTGCTCCTGATACATCCATTGAAGTGTAAATGTTACATAAAAATCTTGTATGAATGTGTGTATGAATGAGGTTATTATAATGATATTATAATAATGATAGTATAAAACACTTAAGAATGGTGTGTGTAGTATCCAGTGAGAAACTTAAAGCTCTTACTTTTCCTATTTTAAAAAGTATTTTTTACAGCCAACGGTAATTTATAGGAAAACCCCATCCCCTGAAACTCTTTTATGTAGTTCAAGCTTATCTTTGATCATCTCCTTAGTTAAGGATACAGGCAAGTTAACATACCAGGCAATTCTTCACCAGCTTCTCAGGATCTTCATTCAGGTACACGCAAAGACCTTTGGCGATGTATTCTCTTCTGATTTCAACAGCATCAGTCTTTATACACAGAGGGGGGAAAAACAAATATATACGGAAATCCATCTCAACGACCTAGCAGTGGGATTAAAGAACTTTTAGTTGAATTACCAGGAATTTGTGAGAAATACAGAGGCTATTGTTTTACGGTCGTAATCTTTTCAAATAGTATTTATGCATTTTAGACAAGTCTGTCATTTTAATATTGTTTTGTAATTTGTGTATTAATTTAATCATGCCATACCCCCAATTCAAGAAAGTTTAGATGATGTGTACATAAAATCAGAATGCAATGTTTTCTTGGTCTCAAAACTATATGTCACCTACAAATGAATATATTACATTTTTAACATGGGAATGTGATAATTTTTAAGAAAAATATTAGCTCACCATGAATTTGATGAACTGGCCTGCCAGCTCTCCAGACCTTTCACCACCTGATAAGATTAAACATTTATTATCTTTACAGGAGGGAACTGCAAGTCTCCAAGTTTATTAAGTAGAAAATTTTAAATTTCAAAAAAATTAAAAAACAGGAAAACATATCTGTTCATGTTTTGTCTTTCCTCCTCAGTGTACTAAAAACACATAAATTGTTAAATAAACCACTGTCCATCAGTTGCAACTTACAAACTTACAAATTTCAACAACCCACACGTAAAATGTAAATTTATCACAACAGTCTCTGTGGTAGAGCCAAACTAGCTTATGTGCAGAGGTTAAGTTATAAACAATATCTATATTTGGAGTAGCTAAGTCTTTCATATTAGGCTCATGCTAGCATGACATTGTGCTATATTCTTGCACTAACGTGTTAGCTAGCTAGAATGGCATAAACAAACAGATTTTTTTTTTAAAAAACAAAAAAACAAATGTGAATAAATAGAACTGAAAAGAATCGACAAACTAATGATACCTTTGTGCAAAAAGTATTTTCATCAAGATGGATGAAGATAGATTCACTCTTACCTTTCCAAGATGACCGTGAAGCAAACCATGTGCTTTCCTGCCTCTTGTTGTTTAGAATCTCACGTGATCTTGTGATATCGCGAGTCTTTAAGGCAGCTAACCACTCTTGTTAGATTTTATCATGTCATATCAACAAGAATAAATTTAAGAGGCGCTAAGTTGGTAAATTTCTTGTAGATCTTATATGATTTTATTACGTTCACCTTAGAAACATAAATTCATTGTGTTCAAATTACATGTTAGAGTCTTGTAAATGCAATAACCACCAAATTTCACTTTTTTGAGTGTAATCCTAAGTGAAAACAAAACACAAATTATTGTTTTTAATAGTCACATTCCCCTGAACCAGCTAACTGATACACTGGGGTCCTATGTAGGCCATCTCTCTTATACCGTTAGAAATCTTGGAGTGGTCCTGGATAGCTCCCTCAAGCAAGTCTCCACAGTTGTGAAAATGAGTTTTTACCAACTACACCAAATTTCCAAGGCAAAGCCCTATATTCCACATAAAGACCTTAAAAAGCTTATCCACACTTTCATTACTACTAATAATAATGGATTGCATTTATATAGCGCTTTACAAGTCACATTCACACGCTGGTGGAAGCAAGCTACAGTTGTAGCCACAGCTGCCCTGGGGCAGACTGACAGAAGCGACGCTGCCATATTGCGCCATCGGCCCCTCTGGCCAACACCAGTAGTAGGGTAGGGTAAAGTGTCTTGCCCAAGGACACAATTAGTTCAAATTGCCGCAGCACATCTCTTAACTGGCTCCAGAAGGCATAATCACTTCACCCCTGCCCTAGCCAAGCTACACTGGCTCCCCATCAAATACTGTATCGTTTTTAAAATCCTTTTGTATACTTTTAAAATTTTAAATAACTTGGTGCTATTAAATCCCATTCTTTGTATTCTTCAACGGCCAAGAGAGACACGGCTCAAAGTGGTCTAATTCAAAAGATCTTTAATTTTACATTCCGGAAAATGGAGACTTAGCACACCCAGTGTAAATTCACTCAGTAGAAAAAGAGGCGGCTAGCGTCCGTCCCAGTGCGTTAAAGCAGGATTAATAGAATCGGTGTTTCATCCACGGCAGTGTGTGATCCATCTTAGTTATTAGGAAAAAAGTGGCGGTGTGTGATCCGTCCCTGTGCGTTAAAGCAGGAAACGTGTGTTACTATTAGTTAGAAAGCGGGGTTTAAGGCCTTGTCGCAGCTGAGGGCCGTGGGTGTGTTGAGAGTTTGGCAACTCAACCCATCTTCGGACGCGTTGTTGGGACCTGTGGGACAGGAGCCAGGTTGGTAACCTTGGTACCGGGGGCGCCCTAAACAGAGGTGGGACCAAGTCATTGTTTTGCAAGTCTCAAGTAAGTCTCAAGTCTTTATCCTCAAGTCTCAAGTCAAGTCTCAAGTAATGTCAGGCAAGTCAGAGTCGAGTCTCAAGTCACTGGTGTAAAAGTCCGAGTCAAGTCACAAGTCTGAAATTTTGAATTTCAAGTCCTTTCGAGTCTTTAAAAAAAAAACGAAAAAAAGCATGTTGCAGTTATATGCTAAATGTAAATATTAGACCATGTAATTTTTAAATCTGTGTTTTTCTCAACACATGACAAAATAGTGAACTTAGAAAATATACACAAATTGTGAAATTGCACCTCTTTAAAATGCAGCTCAATTAAACCTAGCTCCAAGAATAATTTTCACCGACAGTTCTGAGATAAGCTGCATGTTATTCTTGGATGCGGTTGTAGGACCGGCTTTAAAATCGCATGACAAAAATATCATACATAAATAAATGATATTTTTTTTAAAATATCATTAAAAAAAAACTGCATCACCAACGTAGCCTGGAAAACATTTGCTAGTTAGATGAAGTCAGCTATCTCATCGTAGCATATTTATATGCATATTTATAATTATACGGTTCTTGGAGTGAGCGCATACACTCATGAAGTTTAGTAACTTCAGGTCACTGCAACAAGCCCAGGTACAGTTTACCGACGGATGGGTGCAGGACCTTGAAATGCACCGTGTAGAAAGTAAAGACCATCGTACGTATCATAAGTTTACCAGTCTCACAAATCGTCTTCATAAATACACATTCCTTAACCGTTTATTAATAGGACCTTTGAGCTCAACGGTAATTAATTAGCAGTGGAAATAATTTCTGGTAGCATCACAGAAATGTAGCAGTGACAATAATACTGTATGCTGTAATCGTACTGGGCAATTGGTGATACAAAAAACCTGTTTTATCCTGTGAATAAAAGTATATGTTTTTGTCAGTGTACCATAATAACAGAAACGAAACGCAATATTGTGTCAGGACAATTCACTGTTCATGCACAATAAACAAAGGAGCATAGCGCAACAATTTCTGTTCAGCGCCAGACTTGCTTGTAACCTATATCACCAATTATGTTAAGAAAAATGACGCATTAACTACAAAACTCTGACCTTTGTGTAAATGCTTGGAGCAGACTAACCTGTGAGCTGGAGTGTTCTGGGACGTTATATTTGATCTTTGAATGGCTGCAATCCAGTCGCCTCTTTGTTACTTCGGAAACATGGCTGAACAATTTCTCCTCAACGAGGTAATCCGATAACAACCGATCTCTTTACCCGTCGGCTTCCCGTGGCTGTCATGCGACCGGCTATTGCAGTTAATAATACAACAGCTTCTTGACATTTTTGTGTTTCTTTTTATCGCTGTATAACTGATTTTAATTGAAAGCCTGCGTGCGCTAGTACCGCTTGACACGAGTTCCCAGAATCCTTTGCGGTTCTACCCGTGAATGACGTCACATTTTCAATCTCTATATAATATGCATGTTAAATTTTATATTTGGGGTGAAATATCAAGTCTTTTCAAGTAAACCGGTTCAAGTCCAATTCAAGTCCCAGGTCATTGGTGTAAAAGTCCAAGTCAAGTCACAAGTCTTAGAACATTTTTTCAAGTCAAGTCTAAAGTCATAAAATTAATGACTCGAGTCTGACTCGAGTCCAAGTCATGTGACTCGAGTCCACACCTCTGGCCCTAAATAACTAAAGCTAGGTGTTGGATTCTAGTCGTGGTTGATAACCTGCATGAGAGTGGGGGCAAGTTGCTTCGTAGTGAGAGAACAACTGCTTGGCTCGTCCCACTGATTGCAGTGTGTGTAGATTGCGTGTGTGTGTGAAAGCGCAGTTAGAGTATGTGTCTCGTCTGAAGTACGGGAGTCAATTAAAGTAACAAAAAGAATTTGTGTCTAAAAGTGTGTGTTTGTGGTGTGCAGAAATCGCGGCAGGAGGTTGTGTCACGAGTTGTTGCAAACTGTGAAGTCAATTGGGGGGTTGAATTTGGTTTTATATTTTTTAGGGGAAGAGAAACCGTGGTATCGAGTCCGTGGCGCAGTTTGAATAATTTGTGAGGTGCACAAGGGCGGAAGGAGGAGGAATAATAAGGAGGAGCTCGGAGGGTCCCGACGAAAACAAACGACGACATCTGGTGGTAAGTAACGTAATTCCAGGCGAGTTAAAAATAATGGCTGAGCAAGAGGAGATTATTAGAGAAGGAGTGAGGAGTCCAACAGAGGGAGAAATGCAATGGAAAACTGTTGATAAGCAAAAAGCAAAATTAGGGGAAGCATTGAAGATCACCATGACCAGACATTTGACAGGTAAGAATGATAAAATACTGGAAATGGGGAAGGAAATAATGAGTGTATGTGATCAAGCTGGAATAAAAGGTGATATGCGATGTTCTCTTGCAAAGGTTTTATTGGAAGTGGCCAAGGTATCCGAGGAGAAGGAGGAGAAACTCAGGAGAGAGTTGGGTGGAGCACATACTTTGGAGAAGAGGGGAGTTAGGAAACAAATAAAAGAGGAGGAGGAGAAACGAGCCAGGCTGGCTGTATGGGGAATCAGCTGGCAAGGACTGGAGCACTGGATGAGGGAACCTGTGGAAGAAGAAGGTAAGTTAAGACCTGGTGGTCTTTCACACCCTCACCCCACAGCCCCTCCTTTTTCAGCACGTCCTCCACCATATTGTGGTAATTATCCAACATTGAGTATTGAGGATGGCAGGAGAATGAAGAGGGAACGGTGCTGCGCCTAACTGGAGGGCAGGCGGAGTGTGACTATGAGGACCAGCACCACCCTAAGCCGCAGCAACAAAACATAGTAATAGGACCTACAAAGACAGCGCTACCTGCTGGTCATACTCAGACCAACTTGGAACAAAAAGATGGTGAGGACGAGGAAGGAGAGGAAGAACAGTCTGGTGCAGCCGGAGCAACAGCTAGGACTCCTCTGGAATTATTACCCGAAGAGGTAGAGAAACTGGTGGACATGGTGAGTAAACGGTTCGAAGAAGAACAATTTGGGGAAAAATTTAAGAAGCGAAAGGTAAAAGCTAAAGGGAGTGGAGTCTTAGGTCCAGATGTGAGGAAGAAGGTGCATCTTAAGGTGCAAATACCTAAGGTAAGAGGTGTTGATTCCTGGGATGGTTGGATACAGGGCACTCTGGAAGAGGATATAGATGAGTGTAGTGTGATTCAGAGTGCAGGAGGGGATGAAGATGACTCAAGAGGATGGCCCACGTTTGGATCTCGAAGACAGAAAGAGGAGATGGAGGAGCAATGGCTTCGCAGTGGAGGAGAGCTTGGAGGTCATCCGATGTGGAGAAGAAGTCAAATGAAAGCGGCAGAAAAACCCCAGGGGGAAGTCTTGCGACACCCCAGTTCTGCATTAGGAATGCTCCTAGTGGTTGCAGCAGGAGGTGAGAGAAGATATAAACCATATGGGGTAGGGGATGTTACATCCCTGGCGCAGATGCTCCCACCCATTATTGATGGAGGCGCGGGCTGGCTGAGACAACTTGATAAAGTGACATCAGGCACACAGCTCGCCTTGGGGGATTTTCGAGCCATAGATCAATCAATCAATCAATCAATCAATCAAAGTTTTATTTGTCACAAGCAGGTTGCCCTGCAGTGAAATGGGACCCCCCCCCCCGACCTTACACACATAACACAGACATCACATGGGGTTACAAGTCGGAGATCAGTAGCGTTGCAGAAAAACACTGAAATGTACACAACAACGGGAAGGTACAAGAGGAAAAAAAGGAGACCTCCACTCATGCTGTGCTTCCATGGTAGGACAGCACAAAAACGGGAAACAAAAAAAATCCAAAAAAAACTCCTCTGCACAAAAAAGCACATGAATGTCCACAGCACAACATTGTGAAAGACATGACAAGCCACAGGATTGGGAAGGGGATGAGGAGTAACCCCAGGCAACACAGCAGCCATCCTGCAACGGCGCCATCTCCAGCGTGGGCCCGGACCCGCCTCGTGTTCCCAGTGGGCAACAAGCATCGAAGGCGTTGGAAAGGGAGGGGGATGAGTGAGTGCTTATCAGTGTAAGTGTATGTGTGTGCGTGTCCAGAGTTCAGCTGAGACAGTGTCCTTCGCCCTATCAGGCTAAGTAAACAGTCCTCCAGCCAATAGTCATCACACAGTCGTTATCAAATTCTCTTTTAGGTTTTAGAGAACGACAGTGAGAGACTGTTCCAGGGAAAGTAATGCACACGAGACAAGACAAGGACACAGAGGCTAAGCAGGGAAGATAAGGGAAAGGAGGAGAGGAGAAAAAGTGCGACCGCCTTCGCTGAGAGCCAAAGGAGAAAAAAAAAATAAGCTGGCCGGTGTATGACAGTTACTGCACTGGAGCAGCTGTCACCACTAGACCAGACTCTACACCCTTTTTTAGAGTGCAGGAGCAGATTGGGAATGCTGTGCGCCAACAATATCCAACCCCGAATGCGTCGGCCATTATTAAGTTAGAGTGGAACCTTGATCAAAATTCTAGAGATTATGTAGAACAGGTGAAAGAGAAGTGGTTGCAGAACACGGGTTATAACCCTTCCACACGTGACCTTCATCAGGTTTGGTTTAGACAGGCAGTGCTAGAGGGAGTACCAGAACAGGTAAGAGAAAAATTTTTAGATGACCCTGATTTAGAAGGGGCAGACGCACATCGCTGGGAGAGACACTTGGTGCATCATTTGGATAAATATAAGCAAATCAAGGATAAAAAGAAAGGGGAGTTGGAGGAGCTTCAAGAACAATTGCTTAAACTTAACTTGGGAGAAGCGAAACACAAGGTAAGTGAAAAGAAAAAAGAGAATAAATTAACACCCAAGGTGATGGTAGCTCAAGACTGCCCTCCTGAGCCAAAAATACCTGAATTGAACCCAAATATTTATCCAATGAATCCCTGGACACATTATGATGGTTTGCAGAGCGCACCCATGGCCAGTTGGGGAGGTAATGTGTGGGCCGGTAGAGGAAGGGCAAGAGGTCGTGGTGGCCCGGTGGGTGTGAGAGGCACCCTGGGGTATGGAAGGGGTGCGCCTGGAGCGGGTCATGGGCCTAGAGGTGTATGCCCCACCCATTGACCCATACCACGTGACACTCTTTTATAATCGCGAAAATATTGAGTGGTATGAAGACCTGTTCCATGAATTCCTGGAGGGGAAAGCATGGCAGGTCTCTACCAGGGATATTTATGTTGGACCGCAGGGGGTAGCAGCCCTGGTCCACTTGGCGAAAGAACAAAAGAGCTGGTTAAAGGTGGGGGGTTTGGAGCCTTCCACGTCTCAATGGAACACGCCCATTTTGCCAGTGGAAAAGCATGGCACAGGTAAATACCGCACGGCTCATGATTTGCGGGCTATTAGTGCAATTTTGAAAACTAAAACTGTGCTGGTTCCTAATCCATTTACTGCATTGACTAATCTCTCCCCAGAGCAGCGTTGGTTTACATGCATTGACCTGGCAAATGCCTTCTTTTGTTTACCTTCGCACCACTCTCTGCGTGATATGTTTTCTTTCTCTTACAGGGGTCAACAGTTAAGGTATACTCGGTTGCCACAGGGATTTGCTCTGTCACCGGGGATTTTTAACCAAGTGTTGAAGCAGATGTTGGAACCGTGTGTGATGCCGGCTGGCTGCACTCTGGTTCAAATATGGATGACCTCCTGATTGCCGCTCCCACGGCAGATGCTTGCTTTCAGGCCACCATGACCGTGCTCAGGAGACGGGCGGAGGCGGGCTTTAAAGTGAGTAAAGAAAAATTACAGTTGGTGAGACCACAGGTGACTTTCTTAGGGAGAGAGGTTAAACAGCATATGGTGGGGATGGTGGCTGCTCATAGAAGTGCCATTCTCCCCGGAGACTGTGAAAGAGATGCTTTCTTTTTTAGGTCTCACAGGCTACAGCCGGCATTACATTCCAGACTATGTGGGCCGCACTAAGCCTTTGCGTGATTTGGTGAAGCAGCATGGAATGAGAGACCTGACTGCTAAGTTGAACTGGACTACTGACGCTGAACAATGCTTCATTTCTTTGAAACAGGACCTTTCTCGTGCAGTAGATTTAGCTGTGCCAGATTACAACAGGGACTTCTTGGATGTTTCTGAAACAAAAGGGGTGTTGAATGGCGTTTTGTTCAGAAAAAAGGGGGAGGCAGACAGGTTTTAATGTACATCAGTGTATGTTTAGACAACATGGAGAAAAGGCACCCTACATGCACTCAGCATGTAGCTGGAGTGGCAAAGGCCATCCAGAAAGTAGCACATACTGTATAGTCAGAGGACACTCACTGAGAGTTTTAACAACACACAGTGTGGTGGCTTATGTTAACTCACAGGCCTTCACCATGACCCCACTTAGACAACAGAAGCTCAGCAAAGTGCTGGAGGCTCCAAATTTGACTTTCACACATGAAGGGATAAACATGGCAGACCAAATGTGGTCAGGGGAACCGCACGCCTGCGCCCAGGCGGTCTGGAGAGAAGAGAAAAGACCAGATCTCAAAGCGGAAGCCATGGAAGGAGCAAAGGATCTCTTCACAGATGGCTGCTGCTTTAGGGATGAGAAGGAGGGGCTCAAGGCAGGCTATGCAGTGGTAAGTAAGAGAGGGGAGCAGCTGGAGGTGATCAAAGCAGCAAAGTTGGAAGGGCAGCAGTCAGCGCAGAGAGCAGAGGTGGTTGCACTGATTGAAGCTCTGAAATATGCTCAAGGAAAAAAGATAAACATTTACACTGATTCAGCCTGTGCCTTTGGAGCTGCACATGTGGAGCTGAGTCAGTGGAAGAGAGCTGGATTCCTCACTACCAATCAACAACCAATCAAACATGAGAAGGAGATGAAGGCCCTGGAAGAAGCCCTGGAAGGACCCCTGGAGGTAGCAATAATAAAGTGCAAGGGGCGCGATGATTCAGCCACTTGGGTTGCTCGAGGTAATCGAGCAATGGATGAAGCAGGCAAAAAGGTGGTTGGCTACACGGGGATCAGACAAATGGTAAGTTTGCGAATGGATTGGGAAGAAAATCCAGGGCTGGAACGCGAAGAGATCATAAAAGAACAAGAGAAGGCCTCTCCAGAAGAAAAGTCACTCTGGAAAGAGATAGGAGCCATAAAGGTAAGCAACATTTGGAGGGGGCCACATGGAAGACCAGTGTTGACTGCAGATTTGGCAGAGAAGAAGATTAGAGAGGCTCATGGCCTTGGGCATGTGGGTGTGGCCCAGATGGAGAGGAATCTCTGTCATTGGTGGCACCCATTCCTGAAGGACATGTTGAGGGAACATGTGCGAACCTGCCTTATCTGTGGCCATCACAGTCCTAAACCTACAGTGAAACCAGAGATGGTAAGTTTCCCCTGACACAGAGGCCGGGCCAGGAAATAGTGATTGACTACACAGACATGGTGACACCAGTGAGGGGTTTTAGATACCTGCTGGTATGTGTGGATAGTTTGACAGGGTGGCCAGAGGCGTGGCCAGCCCAGAGAGAAGACAGCACCACAGTCATTAAGTGTTTGGTAAATCATTATATTCCCTGGCATGGATTCCCAGAGAGAATTAGATCAGATAATGGGACACATTTTAAGAATAAACATTTGCAGGAAGTGGAATCCATGTTAGGGTTGCAACACAGGTTTGGGACAGTTTATCATCCACAGTCTCAAGGTAAGGTTGAGCGAATGAATCAAAATTTAAAAAATAAATTGGCTAAGATCTGTGCACAGACTAAAATGGATCGGGTTGATGCGTTACCAATAGCACTCATGAGTAGGGATGGGTATCGTTTAGGTTTTATCCGATACCGGTGCCAAATCGGTACTTTTGAAACGGTGCGGGTGCTCAAACGGTGCTCAAACCGGTGCTTAAAGAATGGAGAACACAAAATTGGTCCAAAAACCTCTCATGTTCAGCTGTTTTTTGTAAAAAGATAACAATGTTAGCCTTTTCTGCAGCTATGGGGCATATATGGTATCACTCTTGGCTGGAAGCAGTGCTTAAACAATGGAAAAAACACAAACTTTGTCCAAAAACCTCTCATGTTTAACTGTTTTCCACTTTTTCTTTGGTCATTTTAGCCTTTTTGGCCAGGGTGAAGGGAGTATCTGCCATCAAACAAGAAGACAGCCGCATGTAACTACGACGGTGTTTGCTAGTTCACCTTACATGCATTAATGTAATAACGTGGTTAGCCTCCTCAACGTAAATTACACACGAACAACATTAAGCTATTCATGCAGAGAAGAACGGCTGCTGCAGCATCATCATCATCATCATTCCTGCAGGACGCACTGGATGACGCAGACTGGGACATGTTTCGGTGCAGCTCTGATGACATCAACATGTTTACGGAAGCGGTTGTGGGATTTATCGGGAAACTAGCGGACGACACAGCAGAAAGAACTATCATCCGAACGTTTCCCAACCAGAAGCCGTGGGTGAATAAAAACATCCGCGACGCTCTGAGATCACGCACCGCTGCCTACAATGAAGGGCTTGTCTCCGGTAATATGGACCTATACAAGGCTGCGTCCTACAACGTGCGCAGCGCGGTCCGAAAGGCAAAGCGGAGCTACGGGGAAAAACTAGAGTCACAGCTACGACAGTGCGACTCTAGGAGCCTGTGGAAAGGACTGCGGACTATAACGGACTATAAACGACCAGCTTCTTCAATGATGAATGCCGATGCTTCACTGGCTGATGAGCTGAACACGTTTTATGCTCGCTTCGACGCCGCAGCAATTAAAACAACAAACGGCTGCGCGCGCTCGGAGTGCACCAGTGAAGAAAATGCATTCGTCATCACAGAGCATGCCGTGAGGAACACCTTCAGGAGGGTGAACACCAGGAAGGCAGCAGGACCAGATGCAATCCCTGGCCGGGTCCTTAGAGCCTGCGCTGATCAACTAGCACCGGTGTTCACGGAGATCTTCAACCTCTCCCTGGCCCAAGCTGTGGTTCCCACGTGCTTCAAACGGTCCATTATTGTCCCTGTTCCAAAGAAACAACAGCCCGCTTGCCACAATGACTACCGTCCAGTAGCACTGACTTCAATTGTGATGAAGTGTTTTGAAAGACTGATGAGAGATCACATCACTTCTTCACTTCCTGCCACCATCGACTCACTTCAGTTTGCTTACCGGACTAATCGTTCCACAGACGATGCCATATCTCACCTGCTCCACACATCCCTGAGTCACCTGGACACTGGCAGAGGGAATTATGTTAGGATGCTGTTCGTGGACTACAGTTCAGCATTCAACACAATAATTCCCTCTAAGCTTTTCACCAAGTTGACGGATCTAGGACTCAGCTCATCACTGTGTCAGTGGATCCTCAACTTCCTCACAGACAGACCCCAATCAGTGAAGGTGGGAAAACAAGTCTCCCCCTCCATCTCACTCAGCACTGGAGTGCCTCAGGGCTGTGTTTTAAGCCCCCTGCTGTACTCACTGTACACTTATGACTGTGTAGCCACATCCGACACCACCTCCATTGTCAAGTTTGCTGACAACACTGCTGTTGTGGGCCTGATCTCCGACAACATCGAGACGGCCTACCTGGAGGAGATTAGGAACCTGGAGACCTGGTGCCAGGAGAATAACCTCCTCCTAAACATCAGCAAGACTAAGGAGCTGATCGTGGACGTCACTACAAAGCAGGCGAGGAATTACAAACCCCTCATCATCAGTGGCACGCCAGTGGAGAGAGTGGACAGTTTCCGATACCTGGGTGTCCACATCACTCAGGACCTGTCATGGTCCTGTCACATCAACAACCTGGTTAAGAAAGCCCGTCAGCGTCTCTTCTTCCTCAGAAGACTTAGAGACTTCCATCTGCCACTGAAGGTGCTCAAGAACTTCTACTCCTGCACCATCGAGAGCGTCCTGACGGCAAACATCTGCACCTGGTTTGGGAACAGCACCAAGCAGGACAGACGAGATCTGCAAAGGGTGGTGCGCTCGGCAGAACGCATCATTCAATCAGAGCTCCCTGACCTGCTGTCCATCTACACCAAGCGGTGCAAGTCCAAAGCTAAGAAGATTATGATGGACCTCTCCCATCCCAACAATGGACTCTTCTCACTGTTGAGGTCTGGGAAGCGCTTTCGCTCCCTTAAGGCCAAAACAGAGAGAATGAAGAGGAGCTTCTTCCCCCAGGCTATTCGGGGCCTGAACCAGGTGTAGGACTGGACTCTCCCAAACACGTCACTATAAGACTGGACTCTCACACACGTCACCACACGCACCACCACACATTTCCTATAATCCTATAATTCCTATAATTTATAATCCTTATCTTTATAATCTCTTCTGCTATTTGCACATTCTTTACTGTAAATTCCTAAGTTAATTTGTAAATTTTTGTAGTAAATTGTAAATATTGTAGAACTTTTCTTCTGTCATTTAATGGTCGGGCATTGTACAGCTACAAGCATTTCACCCCCATGTCATACTGTGTATGGTTGTGTGTGTGTGACAAATAAAATTTGAATTTGAATTTGAATAGAAGTGTATCACAGCTCAGCAAAAAAAAAGCACCGAAATAAAGCACCGAAATGTGCGGTGCTTTTCGGTCTGGTTACTACCGTTTATGTCAGAACCGGTGCCATGATGGCACCGGACACCGGTACCCATCCCTACTCATGAGCATTAGATGCTCAGTAAATCAGTCCACCGGGTTTACTCCTTATGAGTTGTTCACTGGGAGACAATTTCCTGGCCCCACTGCAGGGGTGCCAGCTTTAAGACAAGAAATGCCTACATTTGAACATTTAAAGCAATTTAAAACACTAAAAGCTCTTGTCTTAAGTTTTGCATCACAGGTGACTGCAGGCCAAGGACAGGAGCAGACAGTGCCAGAGGCAAAGTGGGTGTGGCTGAAGGTCTACAAACGAAAGAAAGAAAACCTGGTACCACTGGAGCCAGTGTGCTGTAGCGGAAGAGCCTAAGAGCTCGGAAAGACTCTCTGCAAAGGAAAAGAGGGGGAACTCGGCTGAGACCCCCCACATGGATCCCAGCCCAGGGACAGAATAAATCCCTCATCCATGCAACGACTGAAGGGTAGTCTACCCCAGAAGTTGAAGAAAGAAGAGCAACAGAGAATCACCCGACTCAGAAGATAAAGGTTTTTTTTAAAAAAAACAACAACAAACAAAACAAAACAAAAAAAGAACAAGTGAAATTACATTGGACAGAAAAGGGATGAGAGAAACAACCAAAATGGGGTTATGGGGAAATTGGAGAGCAATGGTAGTGTTAGGAGTGATAACTGTCGTAATTGTAACTGTGATTTTTCTTGAAAGTGAATTGCCCAGAGACAGATCTGAGTCCACTCCGGGGATACCCCCTTCACAGGCCACGGCGGAGCGAACCAAACGCAGCAAAACAGGTAAATCTGATGAGTGTTTGGATTACTATGGCGGTATAGAGCTGGACTACGTTAAAGGGTCCACTACTTCGTATACATTCGATCTTTGTGCTGTCATTAAATGTAAAGGCTTAAGTAGTTCATGGCGGGGATATGATGTTTGGGTAGGTTACAATCCAATGGTAGATATAGAGTGTAATAATCAGAAGCTTTGCTACCCCTAACACACTTATTGGAAGGGCCCTTGTGATTACTGGTCTACCATAGTGGAGTATTCTGGCATGTGGCGCCCCTACAAGGACACCCAAATACTTGAAGTAGATTATACAAGACTCAAACCTAAACAGCTCATTTCAATGGCCACTGGCTATCGTGACAGCAATCTGTGGCTAGACTGGCTCATCCAAAATGCTAGAGAACAAAATGTTTCAGATTGTGTGGCGTGCGCAGCTGCTCGCCCACATCTTTTTACAGAACCAGCTCCCCTATATCCTGAAGACCAGTGGGGATTTGAGTGCATGCTTAGACTCACGAGAGAAGCGGTTTCTGAAGGTAATTGTACTACGTTAGCTAGTTTGTCTCCACCAATAGGTAATGACACTGTACTTGGTCCTTTCACACCAAGAAAAGCCAACTATACGTGTTTTAACTTTACCTTGTCTTTCCCTGACAGACATGAGCATGAGGCCGGGGAGATTAACGCCGATTGGTGCACTGTGACGTACCTGGCCAGAGGAAAGCTATCAAGAGACACTGGCACCGAAATAGGCCTGTGGGCACGTGCTGGTTTGTATTATTATTGTGGTGGGTACAGATTATATGTTAGAATTCCTAGTGGGACTTCTGGTCTCTGTGCTATGGTACGTTTAGGTGCACCTCTCGTTTTAGTAGGTGAAAAGGGGGTGCGGCTGGGTAAGCCCAGCACCGCTCAATTGACAGCCAGATGGAGACGCCATGTGTTGGGCAAGCGGTCATCAGGATCGTTTGACCTTACATTAGGATCACCAACATACATAGATGCCATTGGAGTCCCTAGGGGTGTGCCTAATGAATTTAAGTTAGGATTTGAAAATCTTCCCATAATTTCTGCATTTTTTCCAGTAACTCCAAATAAGAATGTGGATCGTATTAATTATGTGCACTATAATGTCCTGAGATTGGCGAACCTGACCAGGGACGCGGTTGAAGGGCTTGCTGAGCAGTTGGGTCCAACATCTTTAATGGCAGTACAAAATCGGATGGCGTTAGATATGTTGTTGGGAGAAAAAGGGGGCGTTTGCGCGATGTTTGGGGATATGTTTTGTACTTTTATTCCAAATAATACAGCTCCCGATGGCTCTGTGACCCGAGCGCTGGAAGGTCTGAGGACATTGTCCATCACAATGCATGAGCATTCGGGAGTGGATAACCCGTTGGAAGCATGGATGACCTCTGTCTTTGGGCAATGGAAAGGTTTCATTATGTCAATTATGGTTTCTTTGTCTGTTTTTATTGCAGTATTAGTGACATGTGGGTGTAGTTGTGTGCCTTGTATCAGAGCTTTGCTTGTAAGACTCATCAATCGTGCTGTGGGAGAATCTGATACAAAGGCCGACACCATGATGCCACTTTTGGGAAATGGGGAGTCACAGTATGAAAACATTATGGTGAGAGATTTAGTTTAGTTTTATCTGCCATAGGGCAGATAAAAAGGGGGGTTTGTAGAAATGTTTAGCTTATTTTAGAGTTTAGAAATGTGTTAACATAGAATCTAGAATTATTGTAGAGACACTGACACTGCCCTCAATGTAATAAAGGCCTGATTGTGTCATGAACTTAGGAGTAGAGTATAGGAGACCCTCCCCAGTTGAACTGTGAAAGTAAAACAGAGAGGAGTTAATGCTGAGTGGAAATTCCCCAGAGAATGTTTGGGTGGGGGTCTCAACATTTATAACAGGATAACTGTGGTCTGGAAGGGAGATGGGTTTTTTATGACCTCTAGGGAGCCACCTACACCCACAGTGTTTTAACTGTCACGCACACACATCCACACGCACACTCACTCATGTGCGCTCTCATAGGCATTCATGTGCTCGTGCACATAGACACAGACAGAGTTTGCAGCACACTGTGGGGGGATTTTATGATAGGGTCAACCCTACAAAACTGTGTTTCACAGACAAAGGAGTGAAGATTTTGCAGAGGGGCACCGGCCTGGCAAGTCTTCCCTTCTAGAAGATGCATGCTTAAGTGGGGATAAATGAAGATGAGTAAAGATGAGTAAAGATGAGTAAAAGATGAGTAAAGATGAATAAAGTTTTGTGAAAATGACTACTGAGTCCGGTGCCGTCTCTGGATGCTCGAGGAATAAAAAGAACCGGGGTGAAACTGATTTCGTAACAAGACTCACACAACCGCAGTGCTGGGTTACATCAAACACTGCATGGACACTGTCACCACGGAAAAGCGGGTCCGGTTCTACCCCAACCGTAAACCCTGGATGACAAGCAAGGTTCAGGCACCGTTAAAGGCACGCAACTCTGCATACAGAGGGGACCAGGACATGTACAGCAGAGCAAGAGCAGACCTTAAAAAAGGCATCAGAGCAGCAAAACTGGACTATTCAAACAAGCTCTCAGATCACCTCTCTGATAACAACTCCAGGAAAGTATAGGAGGGCCTGAAACACATCACCAATTACAAAGCCAATGGGACAAATATAGATAATATGGACATCTCGTTAGCGGAGGAACTTAACCACTTTTTTGCCCGCTTCGAGAAAACTGCAGTCACCCCCACCATGCACACCACCCTGCCCACAGTGTCCTCTGAGCACAGCCCCCACACATTTAGCCTCCAACAACATCAGGTCCGCAATGTGTTCAGAGCAGTAAATCAGAGGAAAGCTGCTGGCCCCGATGGAATACCTGGTAGAGGGCTCAAAGCCTGTGCCGACCAGCTGGCTCCTGTGTTCACCAGACTATTCAACCTCTCCCTGACACATGCCTCTGTCCCTCACTGCCTGAAATCATCAACAATAGTCCCAGTCCCCAAGTCCACCACCATCAGTAGCCTCAGTGACTACAGACCCATCGCACTGACTCCAGCGGTTGTAAAGTGCTTTGAGAAGCTGGTCCTAAAACACATAAAGGACAGCCTCCCACCCAGCTTCGACCCCCACCAGTTTGCCTACAAGGCAAATAGGTCCACAGAGGATGCAATTTCCACTGCTGTCCACTCCGCTCTTCATCACCTGGAGAATCCTGGGACATCAGTAAGGATGCTCTTCGTTGATTTCAGCTCAGCCTTCAATACTATCATCCCAGACATTCTTATATTTTTTATATATTTTATTTATTGACTCTATTTAATTTGTAAAATATGTGTATACACACACACACACGTAGAAAAACATTTAGTATACACATCCAGAATTTTTTTATTTATTTTTTTGTTGTTGCATATACTATTATGTATTGTACATATATTTATTAGTTTCAGATTTAGCCATTCGTATATTTTGCCTGTTTATGTTATTGTATTTTGAACAACTCTGTTGCTTGTGAAGCTCGCACACAAGAATTTCACTCGCATGTGCTGTACCAATGTACCTGCACATGTGATGTGACAATAAAAGTGATTTGATTTGATTTGATTTGACAAGCTGGTAAACTTGGACTCCCCCCCCCTCCACATGTGCATGGATCAAAAACTTCCTCACAGACCGTTCACAATCAGTCAAGGTTGGCAACCAGCGATCATCCACCCTGTCACTCAGCACTGGCTCACCACAGGGATGTGTGCTGAGTCCACTATTATACACCATCTACACCAGTGACTGCACCCCTACGCACCCCTGCAACATCATCATCAAATTTGCAGACGACACCACTCTGATGGGGCTCATCACCAACGATGATGACACCGCCTACAGGGATGAGGTCCAGCGACTGTCAGAATGGTGTAACTACAATAACTTCACCCTAAACACCAAGAAAACCAAGGAAGTGGTCATGGACTTCCGAAAAACAAGGACTTATCCCCCTCCCCTATCCATAAAAGGTGACTATGTGGAGAGGGTGTCCTCCTTTAAGTTCCTCGGCACCCACATATCTGAGGACCTATGCTGGTCCACAAACACATCAGCCCTAGTAAAGAAAGCCCAGCAGCACCTCCATTTCTTGAGGGTTCTGAGATGGAACAGGCTGCAGACTGAACTCCACCTCCACCCTAACCACCACCTCTTCAACATCCTGCCCTCTGGAAAAAGGCTCAGATCCATCAGGTGCAAAACCAACAGACTAAAGAACAGCTTCTTCCCGTGTGTAAAGACTTCCCCAACACATCCACCCTGACACTGCTGTTGATCATCTCTGTGCAATATTTTTGGCTCATGTGCAATTATTTTGGTCCACACCATGTATATAGTTCCGTTCACATATGTATACATATACACTGTTTTTTTTTATTCTATTTATTTAATTATTTATTTATTTTCTGTGCAAGAAACTGCACAATGACAATAAAAAGCTCTAAGTCTAAGTCTAAGTCAAATATTATGTTAGTGCGATCTGCCTTATTACAAGCCTGCCATTACTGTGCATTTAGGTGATCATGATGAGAGAGACAGAGTCTGGCTCAGATGCTGGCAGTTCTCGCTGCAGTCTGCCAGTAGCGTCTCCTTTCAGGCCAGGATAGACGAATGTCACCGAGCAGTGACTCAGTTTGTGGTCAAAGGCTTGCACCCATTTGCCACAGCAGATGATTTTCAGTAAGTGAATGTGTTTAATTGTAGGCAGGGACATTACTGGATATTCTTGTGTAATTGCTACAGAATAATTTATGTTATACTTTGTTATTGCTACAGAAGAATATTTATTTTATTATTTTACATTTACATTTTTTTTTCCTGGGGACCCTGTGACACCCATTGAAGAGCTGTAGGCTGTGGATCTCTTAAGATCTCACTGTTGGGTTTGTAAGGCCATGTTACTCCTAAATTTCTATCTTGTTCAAAGAAAAGATATAAAACAAAGTTCTAAGCTAATCAACCTTAGTGTTCTCCTTTCTTAAAAAGAATCAATAAGAGAATCGATAAAGAATGGAATCGTGAAAATCTTATCAATACCCATCCCTAGTCACGTATAATGATGGTTTTGTAGCTGAGTTCTTATCTTCTCGCATTTCTGCAGTCACCCACTAATCTACCGAAGTTGAAACTAATTTTTAACATATTGTTCAAGCTTATATTTTCATTTACCTTGGCTATGGAATAATACTTTAATCCTTATGATAGGTTTGTAGCTTGAACCTATCCGCTGGAACGTTGAGGACAATATAATTACACAGCGAAGCAAGACACGAGTAGGCAAAGTTCTTCATGTTACTCGTGCACGGGAGAGAACCGGACAGGCGCCGTTCCTTCGCTTGACCCCAGTTGCTCTCGCCCGCTCTCCCGTACCACTGTTCTTTTATTGAGGTTACATGAATATGCATCGGTTCATTAACATATGACGTCTACATAGGTATACATGTGAAAAAAAGAATACTGTGTTTGTGTGTGTGTGCGTGTGTGTGTGCGTGTGTGTGTGTGTGTGTGTGTGTGTGTGTGTGTGAGAGATCCAGATGTGACCCTGTGAAGACTCCCCAAAGCTGGTGCCAGGAGTCTAGCGGTCCATCTGAACAAAAGGCTCTTATACTTAAACAGATATACGTGTGCTTGCTATACCATAAATCAGCAAGAGAAGATACAACCTCTCCTAGGAGGTGTAATCTACGCCAGAACACTCTGTAGAGGGAGTGAACGCACTCCCCCTTCATGCTACACAGAGCTGTTACAGACCTTCTAGGATGAGACATTCTTTCAATCTACAAATGATTATACACCTCTAAGCATATATGGTTAAATATTTCTAAGCATAAATGACAATCAACAATACAAATCTAACACCTTAATTATTTGAAAATAGGAAAAGCTTTGTTTTAGCACTCTGACCATAAAGCTAGATGGTTTCACAACTTCACAACTGAAAGTTTACTCACTTGCAATTGTGATGACAAGACTTCTGCTTCTCTCTACCTCACATCACCTGACAAGGTAATGTATAGAAACACAGATAGTGTATGAAATATGCTTAGTGGGTGATGGGAATCCCCCACCCAGCAGCCTAAAGGATATTTCCAGACTGCCTAATCCAGACCTCTTTTGTTTTGGTTATTCTTTGTATTTTGGTCTTGTGATGGTGTCACAAATTCAGAAATAACCCACTTTGAACTTCTGTTTCCTCTGTTCATACATCATAGTTTGCATTAAAATAGATGTTTTTATAATATTAAAAAACATTTGAAAGAGCCTTACTTTCTATATTACCTGACTGCTAATTTTCACTACAAGTACTACAATACTACAGTGGTTCAAAATGATGCCTATTGCTTTGGATCTGCAGAAAGTTAGGCCTAACTCACACAGTTATGAACATTAAACTCAATGAATGAAATTTGTTCAGTATTTCTTTGGTTTGGTTTTACAGAAAAAAAGAATTTAAAAAAATTATGTAAAGTGAATTCAAGGAAACAGTGAAGGCTGTAATAATTAAGAATTTCTGTTTGAACACATTATCTACTGTTCCCTGATTCAAAGCACAAGGGGTTGATTTCAGGGTAGTGATGAGGGCAATAGTAAAGAGGCATTTATGGGCAAACACATTTTTACTTTATTTTGTTTCTTGGTTTAGTTACGACACGGATATGTGAGCAATGTTGCAATCTGAAAATATAACACTGCTTGTTTGGGCTGACTTACTCGTAAACTGCTGCTAAAACAGTAGAGACCTCGTTTTAGTCACTATTCTGTCACTTTGACTATGTTGGCATTCCTGGAGCCAGACTTCAGTATTTGAAATGTAACAATAAGCTTAATAGATTTTCTAAACCAGGGGTAGAATAAGGCATAGATGATAGGGTTGAGGCACGAATTAAAATAGAAAAGACACAAAACAAATGCAGAAGATGATCCGTTGAGGAAGGCATTCTGGCCTGTGAGTGTGACACAATAAAATGGTAAGGCGCATGACAAGAATGCAATTACAACAATACCAAGAGTCCTGGCTGCTTTCATCTCTGATTTCTTTGGATTTCCCTTCCTTGAACACTGGTATGTGACACCTGCAGTATGAGTCCGCATGGCCCGAACCTGAGACACAACCACTACAAATATTCTCAAATACAGAACTATAATGACAGTAATAGGAAGTAGGAAGTTCAAAGCAAGATCTGCAACATATTCAATAAAGTTAATATGGACAACACACTCTCCCACACAAGAATTAAACCTGCTTTGCTGTTTCAAGTTGTCCTTTAAGAGGAAACTACCAGCAAGGGCAGAAAAGCTCCAACACAGTGAAACACAGATCTGAACTCTTTTTGCAGTGACTTTGGTGGGATAATGCAGAGGATCACAAATGGCCACATAACGGTCAACTGATATCAGTACCATGGTTCCTATTGAGGAAGGGGTGTTAATTGTGCCAATAACATAATACAGAATACACATGAAGTCACCAAAATACCAGCAGCCGTCTATAAACATTATGTAAAAGAGCAAATAGAGACCCACAAAGAAATCGGAGACAGCCAGAGAGAGGAGGAGGAAGTTGGTGGGATTATGGAGCTGCCTAGAGAAAAAAAGAACTTGTTACTTGCAGCATAAATTCATAGTTGTTATTTTTTTTAAAGTTTTTCCTTAAAAAAAAGCTATTAATCTTTTAACTTTATAAAATATGTGGCTACTTGAAGTGGGAGATGGAGATGATGACCAGCAGGTTAAGAGTTGCAGTGAGCACAGAGATAGAAGATATTATCATGTAAATGAGCGTGGAAACTGAGACAGGATGCAGAGCCTTTCTGCAAGAGGAGTTGAGCAGATGTGGAAAGCAGAATTCAACCCCCTCCATCATCATCACAGGAGGTGAGCTGATTAGGTTTATCTTGTTCTTTTACTCCTCCCATGTTCTCTTCATTAAAAAAGGTCCCTCCTTCCACATATTTCCCATGTTGCTGTCTGTGTTTATTGTGCTATGGTGTGTTGATATCTGTGCATTCCTGTATTATCCTTCTGTGTTACACATTTCCATGTTTTTTTTCCTCGCTACCTAGCCTGACCTGTCTCCCCAATGTGATGTTTGTGTATTGTATGTACGGTCGGCAAGGTCTGTCATCTCGGTTGTGGGAAAAAGACCTGCAACTGACAAATAAAGGCCATCTCATCTCATCTCATATTGAGCCCTATGTACATTTGCTCCATAAGGGTTCACAGACCAATTTTAGTATCTGTAATGGACAATGGTGTTGAAAAATTGTTTGCCTCCTTCCTGAATTCCTTTTTTTTTGGTATATTTGTCACACCCAAATGTTTCAGATCATCAAACAAATTAAAATATAAGACAAAGATTACACAAGAAAACAAAATGAAGTTTCATAATGAAGAGCTTTATTATTAGGGGGCAAAAAAATCAAATTCCAATCAAGCGTGTTGGAGGAATTTTGGCCCACCCATCTTTGCAGAATTGTTGTAATTCAGCCACATTGAAGGGTTTTAAGAGAAAATACGATAAGGTAAAATAAGATAAGATAAGATAACCTTTATTAGTCCCACACGTGGGAATTTTGTTTTGTCACAGCAGAAAATGGACAGTGCAAAGTTATATAGCAAAAATTAGAGAACACTGGAATACAATAAGAATATAAAGAAAGATACTGTACACAACTTTACAGAATAGAATAGAATAAAATAAAATACTGTATGCAATAGAATCAAATCAAATCAAATAATATATACAATAGGATAAAAATAGAATACAAATCCTATATACAACTGAGTTAAAATACAACTTTATCATAAAAAGAGTATTGCACTTAGTCTTATTGCACATGTGTGGGTTTGTGTGTGTTTGATCAGCTGCAAAAGTCTTTGTTGTGGAGTCTGACACCATGGGGGAAACCTGTCCTGTGAAATCCCGTGGGTGCCGCAGCCTGCCACTGAAGGAGCTGCTCAGTGCTGTCAGAGTCTCCTGCATGGGGTGGGAGATGTTGTCCAACAGGGATGACACCATTCTCCTGTCACTCACTACCTCCAATGGGTCCAGAGGGCATCCTAGAACAGAGCTGGCCCTGTGGATCAGCCTGTTCAGTCTCTTCCTGTCCCTGGCAGAGATGTTGCTTCCCCAGCAGACTGCACCATAAAACATGGCTGAGGCCACCACAGAGTCATAGAAGATGTGTTGCCCTTAAGGCATTTCTCTGAATAAATAGGTTCATAAGTTTGAAATAAATAATTCTAAAAAGATTTGCCATTAAAAAATTAATATGTGTTGTTAAAATGAATAATTCATGCTTTACATACGTTTTGTTTAAAAGGAAAATATCGCTAAAATGTATTTCCTGTTCTGGCGGGGCACTTCCGGTTTTGGTCAAGCACTCGGTTTTGCTGAGAAACAGGCTCCTCATGCTAAAGGCAGTATGGAGATGTAATCAAATGCCATCTACTCCGAATTATCAGGCTGGAACGCCGTAAGTTACTTTATATGACAGTTCATACAGATAGCTTTGGATATTAATGTATATTTTGCTAACATGAATGTTTTAGTGAGAGTAATGCACTTTATTGATGTAAACATGCTTCTGCCTGTTGAGATGGAGTTTATTTTCTGTCATTTCAGTTTTCACCACATGTTCATGGAGACAATTAAACAAGCTGCAACTAAACTCCAGGGTCTTCATTTGTGGTTTAACTCGGTGTCACCAACATCCTCGTTGAAAACACTACAGAAGGTCTTCAGGAGTGAGCCCTTCACTCCAAAAGACCTGAGTCTCTGCAGCAGGCACAGCCTGCTCTGCCCTTTGCTGTAGAGGGCGTCTGAGTTATGAGTCCAGTCCAGTTTATTGTTTAGATAAACACCAAGGTATCTGTAGCTGTCCACAGCCACCTTGGATGTTCAGTGTTTGCAGTGGAGGATGCTTGTGCCTGCGGAAGTCTACCACCAGCTCCTTGGTTTTATTAGTGCCACTCCAAAGTCTTCAGTTTGTTTTCTCAAGGCATTAAGAGATGGTGTTTTTTGGACCATTGTCCTGCTGCAGAACCCAAGTGCACTTCAGCTTGAGGTCACAAACAGATGGCTAGACATTGGAACATGGGTTGTACTCAGTAGGTGTACTGCAAAAGTACAGCACCTGCGCCCTAAGCACTGGCATCCAGCTCTAACTTGAACACGCGAGTAAAGTCAGGGGCACCTAAAACTGGGGGACAGCACAACAGGGCTTTGGCTGAGTCAAATGCTTACTGACAGTCCACAAAAGGAGGTGTGACGGACTTGTCAACGCAGTCAAGGGAGTAACCGCTGTGGCAAAACCCACGGTAGTAGCCACACATACCCAGAAAACGGCGAAGTTGACGCCGTGTTGTTGGTACTGGGAAATCCAAAATGGCCTGGACTTTGGCCGTGAGAGGGCGTACCTGCCCCTGTCCCACCTGTTTCCCCAGATAGGTAACCACAGCTTTGCCGAACTCGCACTTGGCAAGATTCACTGTCAAACAGGCATCGTTCAACTGGGCAAAAACTTCCCGCACCATGTCCATGTGCTCTGGCCATGTTGGTGAATAAACTACAATATCATCTTAATAAACCTCACAGCCATGGACACCCAATAGCACAATATTCATCGGTCTTTGGAACGTGGCTGGAGCATTTCTTAACCCAAACGGCATCACAGTATATTGCAGGAAGTGGTCTGGTGTCACAAAAGCAGAGATCTCAGCCGCCCGTGGTGAAAGGGGCACCTGCCAATAACCTTTCAAAAGATCCAGCTTTGTGACAAATCTGGCTGAACCCACCCTATCTACGCAATCATCCATACGTGGGAGCGGAAAAGAGTCTGGTTTAGTGACGGCATTTACTTTGCGGTAATCATTACAGAAGCGTGGAGTTTGGTCAGATTTAGGCACCAAAAGGGTAGGTGAACTCCAGGGGCTGAAGCTAGGGACTGCAAAACCATTCTTCAGCAAGTATTCCACCTCATAACAGCCCGCTTTACTGGGTTGACCCGGTAGGCATGCTGCTTAATGGGCCTGTGGTCACCAACATCTTTATCATGCTCAAGCATGGTGGTTTGAGTCTCTTTTTGTCACTAAAAAGCATGGCATGGCCACAAATCAGACTATATATATGTCCTGCTTGAGGGGCTCATCCAAGTAAAACAAATGAGCCTCAAGATCCTCCAGGATTTTTGAATTCTCTAAGCGTCCCCCAGAACTTGGTCCCTGGTGCTCATGCAACCCATCCACCGCAGGTTGGTAGGAGGGTGATCCCACCGTCACAACAGGGGAGCCCATGTTGGTGCGCTTGGGGGTTTTCCTATCATACCTCTCCTTCATATTGCTCTGGGCATTAGAAAGCGAGCTACGTGCCAACTCACACGCAGCGTGCAACCTCTCCCTAAACAAACTCACATAATCAAGTATATTGTGCACAGGTCTCGGCTGGTCTGCAAGCCACCTCTCCTGGAGCAGACGTAAGGGTCCACGCACAGTGTGTCCAAAAACCAACTCCGCCGGGCTAAAACCCAGGGACTCTTGTGTGGCTTCTCGAATGGCAAACAGCAACAATGGCAGGCCCACATCCCATTCTGAATCAGTTTCAACACAGTACTTCCGCAACATGGCCTTTAGAGTCTGATGGAACCGCTCCAATGCCCCCTGAGTTTCTGGGTGATAAGCACTAGTCACCCGGTGCTTAACAGACAGTTCAAACATAACTTGAGCAAAAACCCTAGACAGGAAATTAGATCCCTGGTCGGTTTGAATGTATTTCGGTAACCCAAATGTAGAAAAAAACTGAACTAGTGCTTTCACAATGGCCTTTGCCCTGAGCGATCGCAGTAGAATATCTTCTGGAAACCGTGTGGTCGCACACATTACGGTAAGTACATACTGGTAACCTGCCTTGGTCTTCGGCAAGGGCCCTACACAGTCCACTATGACATGTTCGAAGGGCTCACCTATTGCAGGGATAGGATGTAAAGGGGCAGGAGGGATGACCTGATTGGGCTTGCCAGACACCTGACAAACATGACAGGACCGACAATAAAGAGCCACATCAGATTTAAGCCCTGGCCAAAAAAAATAGCGGAGCACTCTGTCATACATTTTTCTAATCCCTAAGTGGCCCGACAGATGATGCTCATGGGCAAGACTCAAAACCTGGGGTCGGTACTCCGTCGACACCACAATCTGAGTGACCACATCACCCTCTAACCCAGACACCGGAGTCCACTTGTGCAACAGAACCCCGCGGTCAAATTGGTAGGATGCAGGACCAGGTACAGCCACCTGCTGCTGGGCAGCAGATCGGCAGGCAGACAAATTATCATTAGACTGTTGAGCCTCAACAACCTGCTCCCTGTTCACCGCCAAACACAAGTCCTCTGAAACTACACTAAAAACTTTAGATTTGTCACCGTCTACCTCCGGGGAAGGGCTATTATGTGACTCAGAACCATCCAAGAACGTCTCAGGATGCCACCAATGACACAAGTTTCTCTCCATCTGTGCTACCCCCACGTGGGCAAGCCCGTGGGCCTCATTCACCTTCTGTTTCGCCATTTTGGCTGTTAACACGGGGCGCCCGTCTGGCCCCCTCCACAAGCGTCCATCCTGCCAGGCTTCTTTGTTTTTCCACACCCCCTTTTCCTCTGGGGATGCCTCCTCCTGAGCCTGTTTGACTTCCTCAGTCATGTTAGTGGACACTTCCTCTTCTGCAGTTACCTGTATCATTTGTCTCCGTCCTTTGTAGCCTGCCGCCTCCTTTGCGGCTTCATCTGCTTTCTGATTTCCTTTTGCCACCATGCTGGTTCCTTGTGAGCAGAGATGGGCAGTAACGCGTTACTTGTAACGCGTTACTGTAATCTGATTACTTTTTTCAAGTAACGAGTAAAGTAAGGGATTACTATTGCAAAATCGGTAATTAGATTACCGTTACTTTCCCGTAGGAACGCTGCGTTACTGCGTTACTAAAACCGTGATTTTTTTTGCGAGAATGTCTCATGACAGTGACGTAAGCAAGTGCGACGTTGGTGACAGCAGCTGTGTGCAGATCAACAATGGATAATATATCGAGTGCGGGAGAGAGTATGAGCGTGCAGCGTTTAAAGTGTGGAAGTACTGACCTTACTTTGAGTTTGATTCCATAAAAAGTGACAAAAACATTAGCGTCCATCGTGCGTGGGAAGAAAACTTCTTTTTACAGCGAAAAAAACCCCTAAACTTCCGAGCAAGCACCGAGTAGCTACGACGTGATGGGAAACTCACAGAGACACTCGCGCGGATTCTTCAACTGACCGCAGCACACCTGCACCAGGGTAACCCTCCGCCTACCCTGCTCCTGCTTTACAGGTGAAAATAGAGCAAAAGGACCGCTGAGTCTTTGACTTTATTTATTTTCTGCTGTGTTTTACTTGCATCTGTTTGAAAGAGTGAGTGTAAACACAAAAAATATTTTATTTTATGTGCTGGAATGTGTAGAAAATAGGTTTAAATGTTAAACTAATTTATTCAATTCAGAGAATGTTGCATATAATTAAATGTTTTGCTTGATGCATAAAGTTAAAAGATTAAAACTGATAAAACAAGTTAAAAAAAGAGACTTTTCCATTTGATTACATTTTGTATGATGGATTATGTAGAAAAAGTAGAATTGGGCTGAAAGATCTATCGCTTTATCACCTCTTCAGGTTGTAAATCGTGTTTTTAAAAAGTAACTAAGTAACTAAGTAACTAAGTAATTAATTACTCTTGAAAATAAGTAATCAGTAAAGTAACGGGATTACTTTTTGGGGGGAGTAATCAGTAATTAGTTACTGATTACTTTTTTCAAGTAACTTGACCAACACTGCTTGTGAGTGCGCTTTGCATTTTATGATACTCACCTCATCTGGGTCAGCCAAGGCCTTCTCCAGTTCCCAGTTTCGGTGTCAGGTGTCCAAGGCAACTCAGCTTTAAGATTTCGAATGCCAACTTGCTTCATTAGGCCCCTTAAAGGGGCAGTTTTACCTGCATAATCCAGAATGAACTGTCGGCTGTCACCTGTCAAACCAAGAAAAGAAAGCATTTCTCTCACAGTTCGCGGTTTTGTATGTGTCAGAATTTGGTCTGTGTGTGTGTTCATCAAACCTGCTGATTTGTGTGCGATTACCTGGCCAAAAATGTTACCTCAGGTCGAACTAACTGCAACTTTTCTTTACTCACTTTGAAGCCACCCTCCGCCAATCGATTCAACACAACGAGCGAGGCTGCTGCACAATCCGCTGCTGACGGGGCTGCAATGAGAAGATCAAATTACATGTTGACAGGGCCTCTTTGAGCACCTGATTGAAAATGCCTGGAGAAAGCGCAAAGCCTTGTGGCAAACGTGTGTATTTGAATTGCTGACCTCTGTATGTGAATGGGAAAATGTCCCTGAGTGACTCATGTAGTGGAAGACAAAAGAATGCATTTGCCAGGTCAATACACATGAACCACTTTTGGTCACACGTGATAGCTGATAATGCTGTGTATGGGTTTGGTACAGGCGCAGTGTTAGTAAGCAGTATGGCACCACCACGTCACCAAGGAGACGAGCCCAAGCACGTGTAACCACACATGCCGGGAAAACTGTGGAGTCGCCAAGTCCAGAAGAGGTATGACAAAAATTATCCAGAGTAGGACATTCAGTGACTTCAGGAGTGGCCGGAAACACCTTTCCCCAGCCAAGTCGTTTCCCAGACTAAGATCAATGCCTTCAATTGGCAGCTGATCTTGCACCCCCACCCGCACTGCGCCCGATACAAAGGGCGAGGTCAAGGTAACAGTATGAAGCGGCATGCGCAAAATACTCATCTTAATCCCCCACACCAACAAATCAGAGCCACAATATGACTGCTGAGAGAAAGGCACAATTCCACGCAGAATTTCTACAGAATGCTTTGGCCCCCGTATCCCTTAATATGGTGATTGGAACCTGGTCCGCTGCATCACCAGACAGTGACAAAAGGTCTGAACACCTCATCTATCGCCACCGGAAAAACCCCATCTGGCACTGGCCCAGGGCGGTCCACAGTAGAACAACACTGTACTGGATGTGGTTTTAGTCTGCGATACCTCCTTTGTCCTTAGCACTGGACAAAAAATAATGAGGTGACCGAGTTCATGACAATAGAAACATCTGCGGTCCCCACCCGCCACTGTAGGGCTACGCCTTGAAAGCAGGGGAGATCGTTTCTGACGGTACGCTTCAGGCACCAACTCAAAAGCACGCAACACAGCAGCCTTAACAACCTCATAATCCAAACTTTCAGTTGCCGAGAGACTAGCACACACCTCCTGAGCCCTACCCACCAGCCAACATTGCAGCAGCAAGGCCCAGACCTCCTCCGGCCATTTCAACGCAGTAGCAACACGCTCAAAAGCAGCAAAGAATGAATCCACATCAGACTCACTGAAAGGTGGCACCAATTTAATGTGCTTACCCACATCAGAATCTTGATGGGGAGCTTGGGTGAGACCAGTTGTGGGTGGCGCAGGCATAGGGCTACGTGGCGGAGGCTGGCGTTCTAGCTCTAGCGCTCTCACCCGAAGGTGCATTGCCTCCACCTCCAACTTGTGATTACTCAACTCCACCTCCTTAATGCGGAGCATCAGCTGGAGCTCCTCAGCTGACGTCCCCACTGTAGGAATAGGAGGAGCTACAGCAGAAGAGGTTACAGGAGGAGTAGTGGAAAAAACAGGTAAAGGAGCTAGCGGCTCCACAGCAGCCTCGCCCGCCTCACTGGCAACCGCCACACCCACCAACAGGCCCCGCTCACCCAAGGCCACAGCCGCCGCAATTCGTCCTTCTTCACCACCACCGGAGCATGCACATCAAAACGGCCGGCAATAAGCAGCAAATCCTCCTTTCTACACCTGTTCAACTGCTGCAAGGTAGGAGTCTTAGCGAACTTATCCAAATCAAACTCCATTTGCGGCCACCAACACAAACCAGCCACCAAACAATAGGCACACAAAGCAACAAACACCACACCCCTACACGGGGTGGCTGTGGCTCAGGTGGTAGAGCAGATCAGCTACTGATCGGAAGGTTGATGGTTTGATCCTTGGTATCCCCAGTCTGCATGCCAAATATCCTAGGGCAAGATACTAACCTCAAGTTGCCCTTCAATACTTCATCGGAGTATGAATGCAGTTTAGGTTGCACTTGAGTTTAAAAATGGGTGTGAATGGGTGAATGAGGCATGTTGTATAGAGTGCTTTGAGTACTGCGGGAGAGTAGAAAAGCACTATATAAGAATCAGTCCATTTACCATTTACACGAACCCCACGAAACACAAACGAGCAAGGACGAGCCCCCAATTATGTTACACACTGGCCTTGGGGGGTTGGAGTGCAACACGAGAAAAATAATAAAAATAAGTAAATCACACAGCCACAGCTTTGCAATGACTAGTCGTTTTATTAACTTGACAGGTAGCGAGCGTCAGGGTGGGCATGGCCAAAACAAGAAAACAAAACACACTGGAAATGAATCAGAACTAACTTACCTATAGTGAGTCAACCCCAAAAGAAAATACAAACCTCTAACCTGTCTCCCTACCCGAAACAGGAGAAAAAGGTTGTAAAAGAAACGACTTCCCACCCCTACAGCTACTATGTCCAGATAAACGACTTTCGAAGGGCCCCAAACGTGCAGCTCACTGGAAACCGGAAGTAGGAGAAGGGGCTGCCGGCTCAGTCAGGTCCCAATTTGTAGCTGGCCTCATTCCCTCTTCCACCAATGGTCAGCCTCCATCTGGAAACTTACATAACACAGACATCACAGAGTACAAACAATGCCCCCACATGGTGTGGTGAGTAACAGCACCACACGGCAACAATAATGTCACGGTTTGCCGGGGCAAACCGTGTGGAATTATGTAGGACCAGGACGCGGCAGCTCTGGTGCAGGTGAGTATTTATTAACGAAAGAAATACAAACAACAAAGGCACTGGGAACATGAAACTCAAACCTAAACTGGGATAAACTAACCAAAACAAACCAGAAACGAAGATGCAAGGCGATCCGGGGAAATACACATGGAGAGATGCAGGGAGACCGAGGGAAACAACACAGACGAACCAGCAACTACCATGACAGAAGACACAACTTAAATACACTCAGAGAACACAGGGAGATTACACACAGGTGGGGAACACAGCTGGGAGTGATTACGTGACGAGACTAGGGAGGCAAACTGAAAACACTCACATAAGACGCAGACCTTCACAATAAAACAGGAAACACATACACGCAATGACTTAACCCACCAACTTAACACAGTCTGGGGGACACAGAACATAGGAACATGAACCATGAAACAGAGGAGTACAAACACCCAAGGCAACCAAAACCACAGAATACTAATAAACTAAACATAAACACGGAGTCGCAGACTCCGGACCATGACAAATAACCTGGGTCATAACAACCCCAACAGTCAGGAGCACACTAAAATAAATCTGAGGTTTAAATAGGCAAGGCTCCTTTAAAATGCTGAGTAACGATGTACTAATGATGTGCACCTGACATGAAACACCTGTGTGATTTTAATCATTTTAAGAGGGATAATTCCGTGTTCTCCAGCACACAGCTGCAGTTTTTCAGCAGCATCCCCCACACACAAAAAACCCCCCAACAACAACAACCTAAGGTTCCTGGCACACTCTTTTATGCAGGGGAGGTGAGTTGAGCTGTTGTTGCTCCGGTGTGTCTCAGCTTCCCCTGCCGCAGATCCCTCCAGTATGCAGACCTCCGGCTCGGCATGAGCAGGTCCAGACAGTGCGCAGATCTCTGACTTGGCCAGGGTAGGTTCCTGGAGTGCTGATCTCCAGAATAGCATAAGAGTTGCCTCCCTCCCCCATGTAGCTAAGGGATGCTGGTGGGGCCGGCGGCGGTGTCGGCCAGGAAACTGTCCCAAGCTACCAGAGTCCCTATCAGCTGCATCCGGTCCTGCAGCTGTTCCACCTGATGGCAAAACACTGCTCCCTCTGTGTGGCCATGAGTTCGGCAACCATTTGGGCCAGCACTTGGGTCCGGCGACTGGCTGGTCCGGTCCTGGTTCCGCCATCCCAGCACCTGGGTTTTGGCACCTTGCGGGTGAGGCTTGATGAGCTGATGGAGCTATCCAGAAAAGTTGGAGCAACTGTTTTCAAGGCTTCCATTGCTGTAGAACAGCTTTAAATTGTTATTATATACTGTATACACACACATTAAAAAAAATCACCTCTTGCCTCTGTGGGTGGTCAATCCTTTAAACTCCAGTCCTCTACCAGAGGCCTGGGAGCTTGAGTGTCCTGCACAGTATCTTAGCTGTTCCTAAGACTGTGCTCTTTTGGACAGAGATCTCCGGTATTGGTCCTGGGATCTGCTGGAGCTTCTTGCTTAGCTCGGAGTCACTGCACCTAGGTCTCCAATTACCACTGGGACCACTTTTACCTTCACCCTCCACATCTTCTCGAGTCCTTGTTAGTTCCCAACCTTCTTGTGTTCCATCTTCCTATGGCCATCTTCTTCTGCTTGTCCACCACCACAATGTCTGGTTGGTTAGCCACCATGATTTTCTTCGTCTGTATCTGGAAGTCCCACAGGCTCTTAGCTCAGTCATTCTCCACCAGCTGAGGGGGTATCTCCCATTTGGAATTTGGAATTCCAGGCCATACAGAGCACAGATGTTTCTGTGCTCAGTAATTCACATTTGTTGCTTAAATACTCTGCTTACCAATGATTTTTTAAACCTTATAGACTCATTTAATCTTGTTCAATCAGTCAAAGGCCCAACTCACGAATGCTGTCATACTCTGGATCTTGTACTTTTTTACAGCCTGTCACTCTTTGACACTGAAATCTGTAACATACAGTAAATTTTTCAGAACACATGCCTGCCCTATTTGAGGTTCCCTTTTCAGGGTAGCCTGGTAGATCTACTGTGCCCAAACTCCCATCTTGTACAATCAATTCAAATACAGCAGATCCCTTCACCTGCTCTTATAAAAATCTAAATCAGGCATTACCTGTTAACAGGTCCACTCAGCTGTTTTAATATTATTAGACCTCAGTGCTGCTTTTGACACAGTAGATCACAGGATTCTTATCACTCGAATGGAACAATGTGCTGGAATTAAAGGGCTTGCTTTGGAATGGTTTAAATCCTACTTATCTAATCGAACTTTCTCTCTTAGATTCAGAGACACTTTGTCTCCAAGGACCACACCTTTTTGGGGTGTCCTCCAGGGCTCTATCCTTGGTCCAGTCCTATTTTCAATTTATATGCTTCCGTTGGGATTAATTATTAAAAAATATGGTATTTCATTTGATTGCTACGCAGATGACTCTCAGATTTACCTACCACTGAAACGAAAATCGGTGAATCCTCTGAAGGGACTGTTTGATTGTCTAGAAGATATCAAGCCACGGATGGCTCTAAATTTTCTAAATCTAAATGAACAGAAAATTCAAGTCATTGTCTTTGCTCCTTCTGACCATTATGACCTTGGCCCCTTAGAAAACTACACTGTAAAAAAAAAAATCCTAAAAAAACAGTAATATTCCGGCAGCTGGGGCTCCAAAATAATACCAGAAAATAACAGAAAATAACTTTCTCATAAAAATACGGTTATTTTCAGTAATGACAATACAGTTTGTTGCCCTAATTTTACATGGGATTTTGCCTTTTTCAAGTGCTTTTAAAAATTAAATTAAGAACATTTTAACGTGATTAAACAATGAAATTTACTATAAACAAGGTCAATGAATGCGGAAATATGAATAATAATACTTAAATGTACAGAAATATACAGTTAACAGTTGGTTTAAATAATAATGGATTGCATTTATATAGCACTTTTCGAGACCCTCAAAGCGCTTTACAATTCCACTATTCATTCACTCTCACATTCACACACTGGTGGGGGCAGCTACAGTTGTAGTCACAGCTGCCCTGTGGCAGACTGACAGAAGCAAGGCTGCCATATCGCAGCATCAGTCCCTCTGGCCATCACCAGTAGGTGGTAGGTGAAGTGTCTTGCCCAAGGACACAACGACCAAGACCATCCAAGCCGGGGCTCGAACCAGCAACCTTCTGATTACAAGGCAAACTGCCAACTCTTGAGCCTCGAACGCCCTATATAACATCATTTGATGTAAAAAAAAAGTTTATAAGAATCATTTTATATATTTTTCCATAGCATTACATTTGAATTTAACAGTTCAATCTTTCAAATAACGGACAAATATCTGTGAAATTATGATACATTTGTGAATGTATTTTAACAATCTAAATATGCACATGTACAGACAAATATATCTAAAAAACAAGAAAATTATGTTTTATTACATTTACAATGATTTTACGTTATTTTACATTTGAAATGTAAAATCACAGTCTAATTATGTAAATTTAATGATACTGTGAAATACACAGTAAAATACTTTTATATTACAATTTTTTTTACAGTGTATAAAAACCATTTGCAAGAAAATTAGGGGTGATTTTTGACAGCAATTTAAGATTTGGTAAACAGATAAATAATGTAGTCAAAACCAGCTTCTTTCATCTTCGCCTAATTACAAAAGTTAAGCCCTTTCTCTGTTTCAGAGATTTTGGGAAAGCGACCCATGGCTTCATCTTATCTCGCCTCGACTTCTGTAATAGCCTCTACTCTGGTGTTACCTCTTCATCAATTGGCCGACTGCAGCTAGTCCAAAACGCTGCAGCACGGTACACTTAAGCGAGATCATATATCTCCTATACTTGCATCACTACACTGGCTGCCAGTCAGCTTTTGAATTGACTTTAAGATCTTAACACTTGTTTTTAAGACATTGCATAAACTAGCCCCTACATATCTTGCTGACCTCCTAACCTGGTATTCTCCCCCAAGATCCTTGAGGTCTGCAGACCAAATGCTTTTGGTTGTCCCTAGGTCCAGATTAAAACATAGAGGAGATCGGGAATTTGCTGTGACTGCCCCCAAACTGTGAAATACATTGCCTTTGCATATCAGGTCCTCCCCAACACTGGATACTTTTAAAATCTGTCTGAAGACTGGTTTGTATTCTATGGCTTTTGATTCATCATGAGTTTTTTACTATTATTCTTTTTATGATTTTATTCTCTTCTAAAACACTATTCTATTTTTCTTTGTTTATGTCTTCTGCTTCGTCCATGTTATTGTACAGTACTTTGTTCAACACTTTTTAAAAAGTGCTATATAAATAAATCTGAACTTGAACTGTTTATGTATGTTAGTATTTGAGTATAGAAATCTACATCTAATACTACTTTACATTACTTTACTGTATACAATAAAGTATAAAACACAAATATGTGGTGCTAATTATGAGATATTAGCCATAACAAATCCCAATGCAATCCAGCTGCTAAACAGCTACAATCTTATATCAGACAAGAACAAGACAAAATTCATCTTCAAAAAGTCCAGTAACTGGTCTCTGGAGTTCTCAGATGTTTACAGACTGTTGTTAAAAGAAGAGGAAATGCTACACTGTGGTAAACATAGCCTGACCTTTTACATTTTACACAGCATGTCATGTTTTTTGGATTTGGTTTTCAATCTTATTTTCCATAATCAGAAGTTATAAAACTGTTTTTAAATGACCTGACTAAGAATTAAACACTAGCAAATGTGTGATGGGATGTGGGCTAGATTGTCAGTGCAAAATCGCAAAACTAAACGACAATCATAATATTGATACAATGGAAAAACAGTGTTAATGTCTCGTTTATCCTCCAGGGGAAGCAGTGTGGAGGAGCATTCATTTACACGCTTGCTACACTATATATTTATACCTTTTAAATTTGTTCAGGAATTGTATAATTATGATACAATCAGCATTTCTATTAACTATTGATATAGATATATGTTTGCAGCAAATAAAATACAGATTGTGCACACCAAACAAACCATACCGAAAGTGATGTGTGTATTCTGTGGTTATTGCTGACTTGTGTTCCTGAACATAAAAGCATAAAATGATTATTTCATTGCACTGCTAATGTAAAATGCAAAATCCATATTTAAACACATTCCCATTGCGCATTAACATGAACGTGTATGTATTCCTTCCTTTTTTTTGCCTATCTCGTTTGGCTCTTTTGCCATCAGAAATATTGTCTAAAGGCGAAGAAAGATGCCCAACGGATTTACTTTACCAAATTGACCAGTTAACTCTGTCAAACGCTTTTTCTGCATCTAAAGAAAATATTGTAATTTCAAGGCTTTTACTGTATGAGTAGTCTATCAAATTAAGTAATCTACAGTGAGGCAAAAAAGTATTTAGTCAGCCACCGATTGTGCAAGTTCCCCCACCTAAAATGATGACAGAGGTCAGTAATTTGCACCAGAGGTACACTTCAACTGTGAGAGACAGAATGTGAAAGAAAAATCCATGAATCCACATGGTAGGATTTGTAAAGAATTTATTCGTAAATCAGGGTGGAAAATAAGTATTTGGTCACCTCAAACAAGGAAAATCTCTGGCTCTCACAGACCTGTAACGTCTTCTGTAAGAAGCTTTTCTGTCCCCCACTCGTTACCTGTATGAATGGCACCTGTTTGAACTCATCATCTGTATAAAAGACACCTGTCCACAGCCTCAAACAGTCAGACTCCAAACGCCGCCATGGCCAAGACCAAAGAGCTTTCGAAGGACACCAGGAAAAGTATTGTAGACCTGCACCAGACTGGGAAGAGTGAATCTACAATAGGCAAGCAGCTTGGTGTGAAAAAATCAACTGTGGGAGCAATCATCAGAAAATGGAAGACATACAAGACCACTGATAATCTGCCACGATCTGGGGCTCCACGCAAGATCTCATCCCGTGGGGTCAAAATGATCATGAGAACGGTGAGCAAAGATCCCAGAACCACACGGGGGGACCTGGTGAATGACCTGCAGAGAGCTGGGACCAAAGTAACAAAGGTCACCATCAGTAACACACTACAACGGCAGGGAATCAAATCCCGCAGTGCCAGACGTGTTCCGCTGCTGAAGCCAGTGCATGTCCAGGCCCGTCTGAAGTTTGCCAGAGAGCACATGGATGATACAGCAGAGGATTGGGAGAATGTCATGTGGTCAGATGAAACCAAAGTAGAACTTTTTGGTATAAGCTCAACTCGTCGTGTTTGGAGGAAGAAGAATACTGAGTTGCATCCCAAGAACACCATACCTACTGTGAAGCATGGGGGTGGAAACATCATGCTATGGGGCTGTTTTTCTGCCAAGGGGACAGGACGACTGATCCGTGTTAAGGACAGAATGAATGGGGCCATGTATCGTGAGATTTTGAGCCAAAACCTCCTTCCATCAGTGAGAACTTTGAAGATGAAACGAGGCTGGGTCTTCCAACATGACAATGATCCAAAACACACCGCCCGGGCAACAAAGGAGTGGCTCCGTAAGAAGCATTTGAAAGTCCTGGAGTGGCCTAGCCAGTCTCCAGACCTCAACCCCATAGAAAATCTGTGGCGGGAGTTGAAAGTCCGTGTTGCTCGGCGACAGCCCCAAAACATCACTGCTCTCGAGAAGATCTGCATGGAGGAATGGGCCAAAATACCAGCTACTGTGTGTGCAAACCTGGTAAAGACCTATAGTAAACGTTTGACCTCTGTTATTGCCAACAAAGGTTATGTTACAAAGTATTGAGTTGTATTTTTGTTATTGACCAAATACTTATTTTCCACCCTGATTTACCAATAAATTCTTTACAAATCCTACCATGTGGATTCATGGATTTTTTTTTCACATTCTGTCTCTCACAGTTGAAGTGTACCTCTGGTGCAAATTACTGACCTTTGTCATCATTTTAGGTGGGGGAACTTGCACAATCGGTGGCTGACTAAATACTTTTTTGCCCCACTGTACGTGTATTTGTTGATGAGTGCCTACCTTTCATGAAACCAGTTTGGTCAGGATGAATTAAGAGGGGGGTTATTTTCTCTAATCTCTTTGAGAGAGCTTTGCAGATTATTTTAAGGTCTACATTTATAAGGGATATTGGACGATAGCTTGAGGGATATACAGGGTCTTTGCCTGGTTTTAGCAGGAGATTAATGTTTGCAGAATTCATATTTGATGGAAGTCTGCCCTTTTCTTTAATTTCCAACAACGTTCTGTAGAAAACTGGTGCTAGAATCGACCAGAATTCTTTGTAGAATTCTGCAGGAAAGCCGTCTGGACCTGGAGCCTTATTATTGGGCGTACTTATCAGGGCTTCCTGGAGTTCACCTGATGTCAGTGGTGAATCCAGTGCAATTGCTTGAGTGTCCAATAATTTTGGAAGAGTTATGTTGTCCAAAAACTGATTAATTTCATTTTTAGATGGGTTTATTTGTGGTGAATACGTTTTATAGAAATCCCTGAAAATGTTGTTTATTTGTATCGGTTCATATATTGTGTTCCCAGATGAATCTTGAACAGCACCTATAGTTGTTTTTTCTTTTTTTCTTTTTAGCTGGTTTGCTAGAAATTGACCGGATTTATTACCATGTTCATAATTTTGTAGGCGTAGTCTTTGTACTAAGAATTTTGGTTTTTTTTTTATCAATTATCTCATTTAATTCTAGTTTTGTTTTGCGTATTTTGTTCAATGTTTCCTGATCTTGGTGGGACACGTAGGCTTCTTCTAGTGATTTGATGTTTTTTTCTAATTCCTGAATATTTTTGTTTTCTTAGTTTCTTTTTATGTGATGAGAAAGAAATTATTTTACCTCTCAACACAGCTTTCCCTGCTTCCCATCAGTGTTGGTCAAGTTACTTGAAAAAGGTAATCAGTAACTAATTACAGATTACTTCCCCAAAAAAGTTCAATTTCAATTCAATTTTATTTATATAGCGCCAAATCACAACAAAAGTCGCCTCAAGGCGCTTCATAGATACAGAGAAAAAGCCAACAATCATATGACCCCCTATGAGCAGCACTTTGGCGACAGTGGGAAGGAAAAACTCCCTTTTAACAGGAAGAAACCTCCGGCAGAACCAGACTCAGGGAGGGGCGGGGCCATCTGCTGTGATTGGTTGGGGTGAGAGAAGGAAGACAGGATAAAGACATGCTGTGGAAGAGAGACAGAGGTTAATAACAGATATGATATGAACCAGCTTCCAGTTTGGATTCGGGAGACAGACACTATCTCTACTTTTAAGATTAGGCTTAAAACTTTCCTTTTCTCTAAAGCATATAGTTAGGGCTGGATCAGGTGACCCTGAATCCTCCCTTTGTTATGCTGCAATAGATGTAGGCTGCCGGGGGATTCCCATGATGCATTGAGTTTTTCCTTTCCAGTCACCTTTCTCACTCACTATGTATTAACAGACCTCTCTGCATTGAATCATATCTGTTATTAATCTCTGTCTCTCTTCCACAGCATGTCTTTATCCTGTCTTCCTTCTCTCACCCCAACCGGTCGCAGCAGATGGCCACCCCTCCCTGAGCCTGGTTCTGCCGGAGGTTTCTTCCTGTTAAAAGGGAGTTTTTCCTTCCCACTGTCGCCAAAGTGCTTGCTCATAGGGGGTCATATGATTGTTGGGTTTTTCTCTGTATCTATGAAGCGCCTTGAGGCGACTTTTGTTGTGATTTGGCGCTATATAAATAAAATTGAATTGAATTGAATATGATTCAATGCAGAGAGGTCTGTTAATACATAGTGAGTGAGAAAGGTGACTGGAAAGGAAAAACTCAATGCATCATGGGAATCCCCGGCAGCCTACACCTATTGCAGCATAACTAAGGGAGGATTCAGGGTCACCTGGTCCAGCCCTAACTATATGCTTTAGCAAAAAGGAAAGTTTGAAGCCTAATCTTGAAAGTAGAGATAGTGTCTGTCTCCTGAATCCAAACTGGAAGCTGGTTCCACTGAAGAGGGGCCTGAAAACTGAAGGCTCTGCCTCCCATTCTACTTTTAAATACTCTAGGAACAACAAGTAGGCCTGCAGAGCGAGAGCGAAGTGCTCTAATAGGGTGATATGGTACTACAAGGTCATTAAGATAAGATGGGGCCTGATTATTTAAGACCTTGTATGTGAGGAGCAGGATTTTGAATTCTGGATTTAACAGGAAGCCAATGAAGGGAAGCCAAAACAGGAGAAATCTGCTCTCTCTTTCTAGTCCCTGTCAGGACTCTTGCTGCAGCATTTTGGATTAGCTGAAGGCTTTTCAGGGAGTTTTTAGTAATCCCGTTACTTTACTGATTACTTATTTTCAAAAGTAATTAATTACTTAGTTACTTTTTAAAAACACGATTTACAACCTGAATAGGTGATAAATAGATCTTTCAGCCCAATTCTACTTTTTCTGCATAATTCATCATACAAAATGTAATCAAATGGAAAAGTCTCTTTTTAAAACTTGTTTTATTAGCTTTAATCTTTTAACTTTATGCATCAAGCAAACATTTAATTATATGCAACATTCTCTGACTTGAATAAATTAGTTTATCATTTAAACCTATTTTCTGCACATTCCAGCACATAAAATAAAATGTTTTGTGTGTTTACACTCAGTTTTTCCAAATAGATGCAAGTAAAACACAGCAGAAAATAAATAAAGTCAAAGACTCAGCGGTCCTGTTGCTCTATTTTCACCTGTAAAGCAGGACTGAGGTAGGCGGAGGTTTACCCTGGTGCAGGTGTGCCGCAGCGGTCAGTTGAAGAATCCGCGAGTTTCTCTGTGAATTTCCCATTACGTCGTAGCTACTCGGTGCTTGTTTAGGGGTTTTTTTTTTCGCTGTAAAAAGAAGTTTTCTTCCCACACAGTGAACAGCGGACACTAATGTTTTTGTCACTTTTTATGGAATCAAACTCAAAGTAAGGTCAGTACTTCCACGCTTTAAATGCTGCACGCTAGGGCTGGGCAATATATCAAAAATTTATCGTTACCGAAATTTATGACTCTCATCGACGTCATTTTGCCCATGTCGGTAAATTCGGTATTTAAAAAAAAAAAGAAAAGGCATGTGCAGGTTGGCGATGTTCATGTCCCTTTAAGACGCTGTGCTACGTTACAGACTTGACGGGGTGGAGTCACATGACTCTACTACCTGAAACAAGACGAGACACGGGTGAACAAATGGAGGACGATTTAAATGTTGAAGCAGCAGCGACGGAGGTAGAGCTGGTGGAGGAGGAAGAGGAGACGCTTGTTAACAAAAAAAAATGCATCATCAATCGTTTGGCAACATTTTGGATTCAACAAGGATGATATTGATCAAAAAATTGTTAAATGTAAACTCTGCAAAAAGACTGTTGCGTCAAGTCAAGGTAACACAACCAACCTCTTCCACCACCTGCAGCACAACCATGTGATTCAATTCGAAGACATAAAAAAGGCTCAAAGTGAGAAGAGAGTAGGAGGACCAGCAAAAACGTCTTCCTCCACCAGGCAGCGGTCAATAACCGAAGCATTTGCTAGTCCTCAACTATATGAGCGAACTTCAAAAAGATGGCAAGAAATCACAAATGCTTTAGGCTACCACATAGCAAAAGACATGGCTTCTATTGCTACAGCGGAACGCAACGGGTTCAGACACTTCATGAAAATAATTGACAAGAAATACGAACTCCCATCACGAAAATATTTTTCAAAAACTATCATTCCCAGCATGTACAGCACAGAGAGGAAAAAGGTTGCTGCTGAATTGAGATACGTTAAGCACGTTGCAGCCACATCTGATCTCTGGTCCAGCCGCACAATGGAGCCGTATATTAGTCTCACAGTTCATTACATCGACAACAAATGGGAGCTGCGTACCAGAGTGCTCGAGATGGCCTATTTTCCATCTGATCACACGGGGGAGATGGTTGGACAGGGGTTGAGAGCGATGCTGTCTGCATGGGACATCAGTGAAGAGGACCTTGTTGCTATAACAACTGACAATGGCCCAAATATTGTGAAAGCTGTCAAGCTCAATAAATGGACACAGGTGCAATGTTTTGGGCACAGGCTGCACCTGGCAATCGGTAAGTGTGTACATCTTAATATATTTGGGTGGTGACATCTGGTGTGTTTTAAAGTGACTTTAATTCTGTGCGTCATATTCAAAATTGAAAGTATTAATGTTTGAATAATGTTTATATAGGCATAAAAATACTTAAGACTTGGAAATTGACAAGAGTCTATAATGAGTTTCAAGATGGCGCCAGTGTGTGTGGCTCGCCGTCTGGCTCTTCCTCTGTTGTGTTTGCTTATGTTGTTTTTTATTGCTAGAGTCAACCCTCTTTTAATGTACAATCGCCAAAAACTTTTGGACCTCCGACTAGTTGCCAGTGATCTTACCAATACAACTTATAATGGACATAAGGCGTTACCTCCATTCCTGTCTGGGATACCAGCTAACCTCTGTCGGACCCTGGCCCCAGCCTCACGGCGAAAGCGTTTCAGACGCCGGGGCAAACGTAGCGGTCTACTCGTGAAACTTAAGGCGTACTTGGTGCGCTCTTCTCCGGCTCTTTGGAACGAACGTGGATCGGTACCTTGTCATGCCTTTTCTCCGTGCTCTCTGGAGCCCATCGATGCCTGGCTGGTGCCCGTTGTTGGCTCGGATCAGATGTCCCAGCCACGAAAGATTTCCCCTCATCTTCGTCAGCACGGTGCGAACCTACAGAACCTGCGGCCGCTGCGTCGGGTCTCGCTGTCAGCCACGAACACGCTGACCTCCACCAGGTTTGGAATGGTGAACACTAGATCGCTGAGTAATAAAACTTTTATTTTAAGGGATTTATTTACGACCCAAGGACTGGATTTCCTCTGTATAACTGAGACATGGTTGAGGGCCGGTGAGTCCAGCGCTTTTACAGATCTCTTACCTGATGACTGCTGCTTCTTAAACTCTCCTCGAATATCAGGCAGAGGAGGAGGACTAGCGGTTGTTTTTAAGAAGCAGTATAAATGTAAACCACTGCCATTATTAACCTCACCTAGTAGCTTTGAACTGAGCATGTTTGAGCTAGGTCGGTCTCACACAGTGCTCTGTGCTGTGGTTTACAGACCCCCAAAATACAATAAGAACTTCTTAAATGACTTTTCTGATCTGTTGGCTGAAATTATGCCAAAATATGATCATGTCCTTATTATTGGGGACTTCAATATTCATGTGTGCTGCCCTGACAAGCCAATGGCAAAGGACTTTTTAAATCTTATTGACTCTTTTGATCTTGTGCAACCTGTGTCTGTGCCTACACAAAAATATGGGCACACGTTGGATCTTGTTTTAACTCACAATTTACCTGTCTCTAACTTAGAGGTTTGTGATGTTGTATGGTCAGACCATAGGCCTGTCCTGTTTGAGGTTTTCCTTCCTTGTACTAAAGTTAATCTTCCTCCTGTTGCTGCTAGGAGCTGTCGTATTTTTAACCCTTCCTCTGCTGGACAGTTCTCTATTGTTTTTAATCAGAACGGCGGCCTTCCTGATTTCATATGCAATGATACAGAAGAGCTGAGTACGTGGTTTTATTCTGTCTGCCAAACTGCTTTAGATTCAGTGGCCCCCTTTAAGCTTAAGCAAGTTAAAGCCAAATCTGAACCCTGGCTGAATGAAGACACCCGGGCTGCCAGAAGAAAGTGCAGGAGAGCTGAACGTAAATGGAAGAAGGATCAACTTCAGGTGTCATACCAAATGTTACAAGATTACTGGAATTCTTACCAGAAAACTGTAAAAGACGCTAAGAGGAAACATTTTGCTGCTATTATTCAGGCAAATTGTCGTAAGCCTCATGTCTTATTTAAGACTATTGACATGGTCCTTCATGCTCCACAGACTGTTGGTGTCGAGTCTTCTCAGGAAATTTGTGAAAACTTCCTGCACTTTTTTATTGATAAAGTGCTATCTGTCAAAGCGCAGACTTCCCAGTCCGTTCCCGACCCTTCTACCCCTGTCCCTAGTTCTGCTGTCTTTGACAGGTTCGAGCCAGTTTCCTTGCTCTGCCTGCAGGAGTTGGTTGCTCACATGAAGCCCTCAGGTTCCCCTTATGATGCTCTCCCTCCTCGATTTTTCAAAGAGGTTTTTCTCACTATAGCATCAGCTGTACAATCCATTGTAAATAGTAGTCTGTCCTCTGGTGTTGTACCTGTCAATCTCAAACATGCAGTGATTCAGCCTCTACTCAAGAAACCTGCTCTTGATCCTGATATTATTGCGAATTACAGACCTATTTCCAAACTGCCTTTTATCTCAAAGATTCTTGAAAAGGTAGTTTACAAGCAATTAATGTCCTTCCTAGAAGAACACGGTATTTTAGAAGTTTTCCAATCTGGTTTTAAAGCTTTACATAGTACTGAATCTGCCCTTTTAAGAGTTTTTAATGATGTGTTTTTGGCAAATGACTCAGGTGACTGTGTTATTATTGTGCTGTTAGATTTAACTGCTGCTTTTGATACAGTGGATCATAATATTTTAATTTCCCGTTTAGAGCAGTTGGTGGGTATGCGGAGTACCGCACTGCAGTGGCTCAGATCCTATTTGGCAGAGCGAACTTTCTCTGTGAAACTAGGGGAGTTTGTATCCTCTACTGCTTCTCTTCAATGTGGGGTTCCACAGGGTTCAGTTTTAGGCCCGCTTCTTTTCTCTCTATATCTCCTACCCCTTGGGTCTATTTTCAGGAAACATGGGATTTCTTTCCACTGCTACGCCGATGACTCCCAGATTTATTTCCCACTTAAAAAGATAAATGGCTTCTCAGTAGACCCGCTGCTCAGATGCCTTGATGAAATAAGGACTTGGATGGCTTTGAACTTTTTACATTTTAATGAACAGAAAACAGAAGTGATGGTTTTTGGTGGCGCTTCTGAGGCCACTATTATAGACCTTGGTTCACTGGCACAGTATGTTAAACCAGTCATCACTAATCTGGGAGTTAAAATAGAGGCAAATCTTAAACTTGAAAGCCAGGTCAGAGCTGTTGTAAGATCTAGCTTTTTTCATTTGAGGGAATTAGCCAAAATAAAGCCTATCTTATCGAAACAGCATTTTCAGACAGTAATCCATGCCTTTGTTACTTCTAGGCTGGATTATTGTAACGCACTTTATTTTGGGGTTAGTGATGCGTCCATTAGGCGCCTGCAGGTTGTGCAAAATGCTGCAGCACGTCTTTTAACTGGAACAAAAAAGTTTGAGCACATTACCCCTATTTTAATTTCACTCCACTGGCTACCTGTACATTTTAGGATTGTTTTTAAAATTCTCTTATTTGCTTTTAAATCTCTTAATGGCCTGGCCCCCCCCTACCTCTCGGAGCTACTACAACCATATACACCTGCCCGTTCCCTTAGGTCCGCCAATCAGCAACTCCTTAAGGTACCGAAAACTAAGTATAAATTTAAAGGTGATCGTGCTTTTGCTGTAGCTGCTCCAAAGTTGTGGAATGATCTGCCCTTGCATGTTAGGCAGGCCTCTTCTCTCTCTGAATTTAAAAGTCTTCTTAAAACATATTTATTCGCTGAAGCCTTTGGCATTGATTAGAGGGGTTGACTCAATTTGTTTTAACATGTTTCAATTTATTGTATCTATTTATTTTATCGTATCTCATTTTAATTTTCTTTACGTATGCTATTAACATGTACAGCACTTTGTGAAACTCTGGTTTTATGTTAAAGTGCTTTAGAAATAAAGTTGGTATGGTATGGTAAGACTGCTGAGCAGCAGTGTATCCAAAAAGTTTTTACAGAAGACTTATTGTGAGCCAGTGTTGATCATGTTGTGCTGTGAAATGTAGCAAAATACATGATTTTTAAAATGTTTTATTACTGTGCCAACCCTTTTTAACTTTGTAAATATGGTCTGGGAGGTCTTATTTAATTCTTACTTTATTATTTGTTTACAAGTTATAGTACCTCAAGGCCTTAGCAGAGATAGGCCTTTGTCCATGATGGCATTACATTTGCACAATCATTGTTTACTTTGTGAATAGCCAATGTGAAACATATTTATTATTAAACTATTTTGTTTACAAGGGATACACATTTTTTAGAGAGCATGGTTACATATTGTATCCTACACTTTTTATTTTGTTCAGTTAATAAATCTTAACCACTAAAAGTACTTACTACTATTGTCTTCATTTATTTTCAGTGACATTTTACAGCCCTTTAAAGTGGTAATAATATAATTGCAATGAATAGGTCTAGGGGGAATAATATTATGAAAATAACTGGAGGAACTATGCTGCCTGCCACAGCCCCATCAAATGAAGAAAAAAAAACGCTTGTTTTTTTGGCACTTGGGGTGGTTATCGTCCATTTATCGTTATCGAGGTTAACTGCTCAATTTATCGTGCTATTGATTTTAGGCCATATCGCCCAGCCCTACTGCACGCTCATACTTTCTCCCACAATCGATATGTGATCCACTGTTGATCTGCACACAGCTGTTGTCATTAACGTCACACTCGCATACGTCACTGTCGTGAGACATTCTCGCAAAAAAAATCACGGTTTTAGTAACACAGTAACGCAGCGTTCCTACAGGAAAGTAACGGTAATCTAATTACTGTTTTTGCAATAGTAATCCCTTACTTGTGATGGACATGCGAGAAAAAAGTATATTCCTTACTGGTGGGGTGAAGGGAGCGCCATGCATCGAAAAGACCAAAGTCGCTCATGTACTGTTTGATTATATTTGTGGACTGCCAGTTACGCTGAGTTCCTGTTGTTTTGAGCCTATCCATGTCTTCATTTAGTCCCAGGTTGAGGTCACCGCCAAGAATGAGTGTGCAATCAAGGTGTTCAGAGAGTGCACTGAAAAAACCGTGAAAGAATGAGGGATCATCAACATTTGGACCATATACACTTACAATACATAGCTTTTTATCACGTATAGATAGTTTAATGATTAAGAATCTGCCCTCTGGATCTATAACTGTATCGAGTACTGTGAAATTAATATTTTTATGTATTAAAATTGCTACTCCTCTTTGTCTAGAATTATAACAAGCTGAGAACACATTGGGAAACTCAGGTGTTTTAAGTTCATTCGAACCTCTAAGACATAGGTGTCAAACTCTGGCCCACGGGCCAGATGTAATTAGGCCAAATTTGGCCCGCGAAGCCACACTAAATTACTATTAGAGCTGGCCTACTGGTATTATACAGCTAATATATATATTGTTTAGTATTAAGCTTTGCTTGCTCCATATTCAGTTTTTCAGCAAAACGTGTTTGAGTCCATAAGAAAAGATTCATTCTTAAATCTAGAGGAAGATTCTTTTTTCAATAAATATTAATGTTAGCCCGCGGCTTTGTTCCGGTTGTTCCACAGACCTCTTAGAGCAGGGTGAGTTTGACACCCCTGCTCTAAGAGGTCTGTGGGTCTCTTGTAAAAGGACAACATCTGCCTGTAGATTTTTGAGTTGGTTAAATATTTTTAACCTCTTTTCTCTGGAGCCAGCTCCATTTATATTCCATGTAATGAACCTCAGTGCACCCATAGATGTTTGTGTGTAACTAGGGATGTATGCTGTGTGCGTCGCTTAGACAGGTGGAGAGAATACGTCACTTGTTCATAAATAAGGAGAAGGAGAGAGAGAAAAAATGTGTGGCGAGATGCTCCCTGAGTCTGACTATGTGTGTGCATATTTACTAATATGAGTAGGCTTGGCTTAAGTGTGTGTATCCTATATGACTGTGTGCGCTGTCTGACTGATGTAAATGTGCTGCCGTTGAGCGCATGGTGCGTATGTGTCGAAATAAAGGATGTTGTTTGTGGATGAGTGTCGAAGCAGGTGATCGAGGCAGTGAAAGGAATAAAGAAAGAAACCAAGGAAAGGGGTGAGCAGCATAAAACCAAGAGGGGGAAAAAGAGGGGGGGGAACGAGAAGAAAAAAACCGGAAACATTCCAATTAAATCCCTGACGGAGAGTGACGGTGTTGATTCTGCTATGAAATCACACTTAAGATGCGATTTGATGAGTGGTGTGAGTGGATAGGGAAATGGTGTAGCTGATTCTTATCTGGTGTGAGGTTAATACAGCCACGGAGTGATGTTGGGGTCGCGGTGGAGCTGTCCGTCCACGTACAGCCGGTCCACAGCGATGACAGCGCGGGAGCCCTTCTGGATGAAGCCGCGTCGGATTGGGAAGAGGACCCTGCGTCGTTCCAAGATCTCTTTGGGGAACTGGTCGTTCACGCTGAAGTCCGTTCCTTTTAATTCCCTGCCGCGGCTTTTCACCTGTTGCTTTTGTTTGAAGTGGCCGAATTTGGCCATGATAGGACGTGGTCTCCCGGCCGTAGCCTGAATGGGGCCGAGGCGATGCAGTCTATCAAAGAAGATGTTCTTCACCGTGTCCTCTGGCAGCTTCAGGTGGGTTTTGATGAAGCTTTTTACCGTGGTCTCCGCGTCCTCTCCAGCGGCTTCTGGAATACCAGAAAATACCAGATTATCACGCATGCTACGAGCTTGTAGATCAATAACTGTTTCTTTTATTTTTTTATTTTCTCTATTGAGCTGGGTAACATTTTCTGTGAGACATTTCACTAACTCCCTTAGCGGGGCACTTTCAGCAGCGAGCGTTTCCACCTGCTGCTGGCTGTACTCCAGGGATTCTCGCAAGCATTTAAATTCTCGGTGAAGAATCTCCACCAAGGACAGCCTTGCATCGAAACTGGACAATCGTTGGTCGATTGACTCCAGTATGTCAGCGATATCTTTGCCGGCTGGCATCATGAGATCCTGGAAGCACTGATCGATGCCTCTAAACTCTCCCCGTTGTTCTCCAGGGTGTTGGAGATGATTTAGACAAATATTGTTAGTTATAAGACAATTGATAAGTGTATTTGGTAATACTGAAGCTTAAAGGAATTTGTTCATTTCTAAACTACCATTTGTTTTAATTTTCCACCAAAATCTCCGGCGTCTGACGTCAGTTACACCATGAGTCGCTTACCTTGTCCGTCACTTACCTCCTTTTTGGTGCCACAAAGAACCTTTCAAACAATGGTTCTTTGAAGAACCTTTAAAGGTGCCCCAAAGAGCCATCAAGAAATGGTTCTTTGGGGCACCTTTAATGTTTTTTCAAAGAACCTTTTTTAAAATTGTTCTTTACGAGCTGTGCTCGTAAAATAAATACGAGCACAGCATAGACGTATATTAATGGTTTATTGCCATTTCGTAGTTACCAAAAGACAAAAAGGCATTTTAACCCTCAGCACAACATCACTACTAATACATGTCACATATTAGTCATTTAAACAGTAATAATTCAATATTTTTACTATATTATAAATAAATATATATAAATACTATATCTATAGATAACACAACAATTAATACATGTATTGTTTAATTAATAAAACATAAAAAAGTGATAAAACACATTAGAAATAGCAATAGCTTCATAGCAGACCATTAAATCAACACATTTTCATCAGCAGATGCTTGTATGTTCATTAAAAATATTTCAACAACAAGTTTATGATTAAACAACAACAAGTTTTTGATTAAAATTATCAATGAACTTCAGCGTTATGTAAGGTAAGTTTCATGTCCTTTGTTAGACCAGTTTAGGATAATGTCTCTGACGTATGTTTCATATCAAATATATCCATTCGTCCATCCATCCATCTTCCTCCGCTTTATCCAAGGCCGGGTTGCGGGGGCAGCAGCCTAAGCAAAGAGGCCCAGACCTCCCTCTCCCCAGCCACCTCCTCCAGCTTGTCCGGGGGAATACCAAGGCGTTCCCAGGCCAGCCGAGAGATATAATCTCTCCAGCGTGTCCTGGGTCTGCCTCCTCCCGGTGGGACATGCCTGGAACACCTCGCCCAGGAGGCGCCCAGGGGGCATCCTCGTCAGATGCCCGAACCACCTCAGCTGGCTCCTTTCGATGTGGAGCAGCAGCTGCTCTACTCTGAGCCCCTCCCGGATGGCCGAACTTCTCACCCTATCTCTAAGGGAGAGGCCAGCCACCCTTCGGAGGAAGCTCATTTCTGCCGCTTGTATCCGCGATCTCGTTCTTTTGGTCACTACCCACAGCTCGTGGCCATAGTTGAGGGTAGGGACGTAGATCGACCGGTAAATTGAGAGCTTCGCTTTTACACTCAGCTCCCTCTTCACCACGACTGACCGGTGCAGCGTCCGCATTACTGCAGCTGCAGCCCCAATCCGTCTATCCATCTCCGGCTCCCTTCTCCCATCACTCGCGAACAAGACCCCGAGATACTTGAACTCCTCCACTTGGGGCAGGAACTCATCCCCGACCCGGAGTGGGCACTCCACCCTTTTCCGGCTGAGAACCATGGCCTCAGATTTGGAGGTGCTGATCCTCCCGCTGCTTCACACTCGGCTGCGAACCATTCCAGTGCGAGCTGGAGGCCCTCACCCGATGAAGCCAACAGAACCACATCATCCGCAAAAATCAGAGATGAGATTCTGAGGCCACCAAAGCGAAAGCCCTCCGCCACTTGGCTGCACCTAGAAATCCTGTCCATAAAAATTATGAACAGAACTGGAGACAAAGGGCAGCCCTGGCGGAGCCCATCACCCACCGGGAACGAGTCCGACTTATTGCCGGCAATGCGAACCAAGCTCTTGCATCGGTTGTATAGGGATCGAATGGCCCATAGCAATGGGCCAGACACCCCATACTCCCGCAACACCTCCCACAGGACACCCCGAGGGACACGGTCGAATGCCTTCTCCAAGTCCACAAAACACATGTAGACTGGTTGGGCAAACTCCCATGCACCCTCAAGTATCCTCGAGAGGATAAAGAGCTGGTCCAGTGTTCCGCGACCAGGACGAAAACCGCATTGTTCCTCCTGTATCCGAGGTTCGACTAGCGGACGAACTCTCCTTTCCAGCACCCTGGCATAGACTTTCCCAGGGAGGCTGAGGAGTGTGATCCCCCTGTAGTTGGAACACACCCTCCGGTCCCCCTTCTTAAAGATGGGGACCACCACCCCGGTCTGCCAGTCCACAGGTACTGCCCCTGATCTCCACGCAACATTGCAGAGGCGTGTCAACCAGGACAGCCCTACAACGTCCAGAGCCTTCAGGAACTCGGGGCGGACCTCATCAACACCAGGGGCTCTGCCACCAAGGAGTTGTTTAACTGCCTCAGTGACCTCGCCCCTGGAAATTGGCGGGTCATTCCCCTCATCCCCAGACTCTGCTTCCTCCTCGGAAGACATGTCAGTGGGATTAAGGAGGTCCTCGACGTATTCCTTCCATTGCCCGACAATTTTCTCAGTCGACGTCAGCAGCGCTCCGCCAGCACTATACACATTGCAGGTAGAGCACCGCTTTCCCCTCCTGAGACGCCTGATGGTTTGCCAGAATCTCTTCGAGGCAGTCCGAAAGTCTTTTTCCATGGCCTCTCCGAACTCCTCCCACACCCGAGTTTTTGCTTCAGCCACTGCCCGAGCCGCATTCCGCTTGGCCTGTCGATACCTGTCGGCTGCCTCCGGAGTCCCACAGGCTAACCAAGCCCGATAGGACTCCTTCTTCAGCCTGGTGGCTCCCTTCACCTCTGGTGTCCACCATTTGGTTCGGGGATTACCAACACGGCAGGCACCAACCACCTTGCGGCCGCAGCTCAATGCAGCAGCTTCGGCAATGGAGACGCTGAACATGGTCCATTCGGACTCAATGTCCCCAGTCTCCCTCGGAATGCTGTTGAAGCTCTGCTGGAGGTGTGCGTTAAAGATCTCGCGGACTGGGGCCTCTGCTAGATGTTCCCAGCACACCCTCACTACGCGTTTAGGTGCACCAGGTCTGTCCAACGTCCTTCCCCGCCACCTGATCCAACTCACCACCAGGTGGTGATCAGTTGACAGCTCAGCCCCTCTCTTTACCCGAGTGTCCAGAACATATGGTCGCAGGTCTGGTGATACGATTACAAAATCGATCATCGACCTACGGCCTAGAGTATCCTGGTGCCACGTGCACTTATGGACACTCTTATGTTCGAACAGGGTGTTCGTTATGGCCAAACTGTGATTAGCACAGAAGTCCAATAACAAAGCACCGCTCGGGTTCAGATCAGGGAGGCCGTTCCTCCCAATCACGCCCCTCCAGGTCTCGCTGTCGTTACCCACGTGAGCATTGAAGTCTCCCAGCAGGACAACAGAGTCTCCAGGTGGAGCACCTTCCAGCACCCCCCCAGGGACTCTAAGAAGGCTGTGTACTCCGAGCTGCCACTCGGCGCATAAGCGCAGATGACAGTCAGGACCCGTTCCCCGACCCTAAGGCGCAGGGAACAAACCCTCTCGTCCACCGGGAAAAACCCCAACGTACCGGCAGCAAGCCGAGGGGATATTAGAATACCCACCCCAGCCCGCCGCCTCTCACCAGGGGCAACTCCAGACTGAGACAGAGTCCAGCCCCTCTCCAGGAGACTGGTTCCAGAGCCCAAGCAATGCGTAGAGGTGAGCCCAACTATATCTAGCCGGTACCTCTCAACCTCACGCACTAACTCAGGCTCCTTCCCCACCAGAAAGGTGACATTCCATGTCCCTATTGCCAGTCTTGGCAGCCGGGGGTCAGTCCGCCAGGGCCTCCGCTCCTGGCCGCCACCTGGCACACAATGCACCCGACCCCTATAGCGCCTCCTGCGGGTGGTGGGCCTGCGGGAGGATGGGCCCATGTCTCCTCTTCGGGCTGTGCCCGGCCGGGCCCCATGGACTAAGGCCCGGCCACCAGACGCTCGCCCTCGGGCACCCTCCCCGGGCCTGGCTCCAGGGCGGGGCCCCGGTAACCCTATCCCGGGCAGGGTAAACTGTTCCCTCGATATTCTTTTCATAAGGGTCTTCTGAATCGCTCTTTGTCTGGTCCCTCACCCAGGACCAATTTGCCATGGGAGACCCTACCAGGGGGCAAAAGCCCCCAGACAATATAGCCCCTGGGATCCCTGGGACACACAAACCCCTCCACCACGATAAGGTAGCGATTCAAGGAGGAGTATATATGTCATATCAAAACAAGCCCAGTTGTTTCAGTTTTTCTCTGGTGTTTCCTGTCAGCTGGTCAACCTCACTCAGGCGGACATCCATATCAGCCAACCAAACGACAAGTTCCTCCCTTTGTGCTTCAAACCCCTCCCACTCTGAGACAAGGAGCTGAGAGAGAGAGAAAAAGAGTCAATTATAAAGAAGAGAGAAAAGTGAAACCCTCCTCAGAAGGTCTGACTCGCATACCTGCAGTTGACCTGTGATGGACTCCAGTTTGGCGTTCACGTCATCCCTCGCCGATGCCAACAGCCGAGTCTGCAGGGTGCCCTGGAAGACCTGAGTTAATGTTCGACTCCTCCTGGTCAGGCTCTCCAGCTGGATGAGCCGAGGTCTCCCCTCTCGCCGCTGCCTCTGAACACACAAACACAAATTGCATGTGAAGCAGGAGGTGCAGATTTTTTGTGTTATTCTTTTCTAAATCCAGGCTAGATCACGTGGAGGTATTTGGAAAACTTTTTTGGCAAGCGGACGACTGTTGTCTCGCAGAAAGTCAAATCAAATGTATGTGATACACAATAAATTCACAAGAACACATAAAAAATAAGTCCAGTTCTTGCCTGATTTCAAGTGAATTCTCCATCAAAACAGGGTGACAGAAGTAAAACGAGTGCACAAAGCCTCACTTTGTACAAGCCTGCTATTAAAGTTCTCTTCTATGCAGAAGACTTTCCTGTTTTCAAGGCACAACTTGGATCTGCTGTACGAACCTTATGGATACACACTAAATGAAACAGTAGTGTGCATGACTCCAGATTCTGATCCCTCATCCTAATATGGTCCCAACATAGCAACAGCAATAAAGCAAATGTTGAGGCTTCAAAATACAAAGTCCATAAACCAATGGCTGACATGGGTTTTATCATAAAGGTGATAGATATACAACATATGTTCTTAAGACTAAAAGTATAATACAGATTTTAGTCTGAGAGATTTGATGTTCATTTACCTGCAGATGCACTATACGTGCTGCTCTGTGGTTTTCCACAACATTTTGCACATCACTATTTAATACAGAAAGTAAGTGAACTAAAACAAGTCATGTTTCTTTGTGAGAGGACCATATTAATGAAACAAACCTCAATGACATCACAGAGATCCCTAAAGATGCTCCTGCTGCTTCTCTTCCTCCTCATCCTAAGCTTCCTTCTCCTTGTCCTCGACTTCCATCCAATTGTGATTCAATCTAATTGTGTTTCTCCCCCTCCTCTTCCTCATTTTGTTGGAGCTGTGAACAGAATTAGGGTGAATCTGAATTAATTTGTGCAAACAAGAAAAATCTACAGCTTTTCGGTCAGAGGTGCTCTTGTGATTTAAGCCGGGTAGATTTATGTGTTGATGCTTCAGCTCTACGACTGGCTGCTGAGTGATATTTACACCCCGGCTGGATTATAAACTTTAACCACGTGCTGAACTTTGGCCCAGCCTTGATACCTGATACCTCCTGTTAGTATAATGACCTCTTCTTGGCTTAATGCAGTGGTTGCCAGACTTTTTACAGGAAAAATGTTGCCCCCCCCCGCGTGCACGCACACGCACAAACACATCCTCCAACCACACACATATTTTGCTCGTTTGTGGTTTATTTCTCACCTCAAACATTTAGTAAACAATTAAGCAAATACAAGTAATCTGCAAAAAATTACAGGCAGTAATAAAACAAACTACTAACTCTTTTACGCTGCGTCCGCACCTACACGGGTGTTTTTGAAAACGCAGCTGTGTCGTCCACGTAGACGGCGTTTCGAATCACCGAAAACAGAGATTTTTTAAAACTCCTTTTTTACGTTTACGTGTGGACGAGGAATACAGAGTTCGTCACGCAACATCACAGGTATGTGCCTTTTTTCACGTCAGCTGTGCGCCACGTTATTGTTTACATGAGATGAATTGCAGAATGACAGATAGAGACGAAATACTGTTAATCTGACTGTCTTCAGTTTCTACCTCAGAATTAGGAAGACATTCAAAAGGGCTGTTGGGGGGGGGAGTAAATATATTTTACAGTGTTTATTTATCGGGTAAAATACGTTAAATGTCACCGTTATTATTGGCCGGCCCGGAAACAGCGGGGGTGTCCAAATTCAGAGGCTGCTTCCACCTGAGGACCGGCCTTCGTGGTCTAAAGAAAGCCGGGTAGTACGTCATGCGCTTCCTCGGTGGAGTGAAACTGCCGTCTGCTCCTTGCTATCTCAAATATAACCGGGCACTGACGTAAGCTCTCGACCATCTCACACTTTGTTTAATCAGTTTTCTGTTTGACGTTTATGCAGCTGTGTGAAAACCCCAGCGGACCCCTCCCAATGGATTAATAAAATTAAATTTAATCTAATCTAATAACTTGGGAGAAATTCGGGATTCTCCCGGAAAAATCGGGAGGGTTGGCATGTATGGTTGTGGCAACATTAACTTCGTCAAACACCTCAGAGTAAATCATATCACAGAATATGATGAGCACATGTTGAGGCGAACTGAAGAGGAGGAGAGGGACAGGTGCTGCTAGGGCGAGACAGACGTCTGTCACGGAGTCCTTTAGTGCTGCAGGCAGGCAACGTGTTCAAATAGCAAATAGTCCAAATAACAACTTCAGTTTTTTATTTCTATATGATGAACTCTGCATCATTAAGTGATAAGAACAAGTAATCTGATGTCCTGTGATCATGATGACGCTACAATTTGAGATACAATAAATAAAATAAGTTTTTGTACAAAGTATCGTATCGGATCAGTATCGTCGACACCATCCTGAATATTATTTGGTATCGGATCGGAAAGGAAATCAGTGGCATCGCACATCACTAGTGTTCGCACGATCTGCCTGTGCATCCCAACGACTGACCCCCTCCGTCCCTCCCGGGAGGTTGCCATAGTACGACGTGTTCTGACGTCTCTCTCTCTCCCTGTCATTTGGGTTAAAAACACATATTAACAAATTGCTCAGTGATGAACAAGTGCTCAGATCCTTTACCTAAGCAGTGCGCTTTGTCATAACTCATTGACATTCTGTTGTGCAATTGTTATTTACTTGTATTTTATAATTTGACTTTACATACTGCTGGGTGGTTTGTAAAGTTTACAATAACTAGTATTATCATTATGCTATATTTTCTAAGATATATAATAATCTCAAAAGTAATGCCTTGAAGCAGAAAATAGTAATGCTTTATTAAAACTTAAAACTAAAGTACAGTGTTTGAATGTGTGTATTGTGTCTACTGTTTGTTAACTCACCATATTCATAAACATCTTAATAATAAATTTCATATTCTATTACCACATTATTTGTGATCAATGGGTTTGCTGGGTTAGGTGTGTGTGTGTGTGTGGGGGGGGGGGGGTCTTTAGGCTTTGGCCTCCACACCTGCCACCAGTATATTTTTAAGCAAGTATTTCTAACTTTATTTGAATATTCAGTTTCCTACCATCTGCTCTTAAAGGGTAATCACCAGGTAACCCGCCCTCCCCCCTCGCACACACATGCACACAAACAAAACACACAGTAGAATTCACAGCCTCGTTATAGTGAGTAAATATTTAAGCCATTTACACCACCAACTTAGACAGCTAAGGATGAAGAACCTTTTGTTCTTTAAAGAACCATTTGTAATAGCTAAGGAACCATCTACAAAATAAAAAGGTTCTTTGACGAGAGTGGAGTGAATGAAGATGAGACACAAGTCTTCATAGTGACTCTGGAGTATGCATGTGCATTTTTCATGAAGAAGTTAAAGGATCTTGATCAATTCTTGATTAATATTGTTTATTACAGCTGGTAATAATCAATATTGATACATTATTACAAATAATTGATGCAATTTTTCATTAACAGCTGAAGAAGATGTCAGATATCAACTTATTTTTTCACATTTTGACCTTTACAGTGTATTTGACTAACTGAGGAGTGATAGGATTTTAATTCTACAGTATGTTGGCATCACAAGAGTCAGGCTGCAAAATCTGCAATGTAACTATCAGTTTAACAGTCTTCCTAAACCAGGGATAGAAAAACGCATAGATAAGTGGATTTAGACAGGAATTACAATAAAGTAACCAGACCCCAAAAACTGAAAATTCCACACTGGTTGATGTGTCCTGCCCTGCGAGAGAGGGATAAAAGTAAGGACAGAAACACATCAGAAACACAGCCACAACAACACCAATAGTTGTAGCTGCTTTTCTCTCAGACTTCTTAATGGCAACGTGAACTGAACCCTTTGAAGTAACAAAGGCAACATGAGATCTCATAGCCTGAGCCTGAGACACAGCCACCAGAAATACTCTCATGTACAGAAATATGATCACAGCAGTGGGGCCGATGAAGGTAACTACGACATCAAAAGCACCAGTTATGAAATTAATTACAACTATGCATTCCCCGTCACAAGAATTATATCTGTCTGGCTGCTTCAGAAAGTTGTTTAGTATTGTGCCGTTATACAGCAGTGAACAGGCCCAACACAGACAGACACTGATTTGGACTTTTCTCTCAGTAACTGTGGTGGGGTAGGACAAGGGGTCACAAATAGCTACATACCGGTCAAATGAAATAAGCACCATGTTTCCTACTGAGGCAGATGTGAGAACAAAAGAGGCATAGTAAAACAGTCCACACATGAAGGTGCCCAAAAACCAGCAGCCCCCTAAAAGGAGGATTCGAGGCGGCATCAGCAGGAGGCCAACAAGGAGGTCTGAGACAGCGAGAGAGAGGAGGAAGAGGTTGGTTTGGTTGTGAAGCTGCCTGAGAAGAAAAAAACAGAAAGAAAGATGTAACATAATATTAATAAACCTGCAGCAGGTGGAAGGCTACAGTAATGCACCAGTTCTGAAAGTAAAACAACATACAATAAACAATCCAGTGCAACAAAGTAGGGCAAACCTCTCGTTTCCACATCATTCTGAGAGGAGGAGGTCAGAATATAAAATCATTTCAGTTAAATAGTACAAACATTTATCACATCAGCTGTTCCTTTGTAAAAGAGAGCTATCACAGTTTAGTAAATGTGAAGTACTCTGTAGCTAATCCAAGTATGCTCAAGTCAAACACAATATATCACAGTAAAGTTTACTTTAACACCTGAAGTGGGAGATAGAGATGATGACCAGGATGTTGAGAGTCACTGTGAGCAGAGAGATGCAGCAAAGCAGAATGTAGAGAAAAATGGTCTGATTGTGATGTTGCAGCGGCTTCCTACAGGAGGTGTTGAGGAGCTGTGGAAAGCAGAATTGTTGTCCATACACGTTCTCCATGAGCAGAAAGGGAAAAGAAGATGAAAGCTGCTGAACACTGGCACCTTTCTGACTAAAGCTATCCGTGTAATGTGACTTACCTTACTCCTCCTACTCCTTTTCTCCATCCACCACAGAAAATCTCTTGTGTGATATTCTCTAACGCTTTCACTGGAAATGCACGTCCTGAGATTTACTTATGTTTCACAGCTTGACAAAAATAAAAACACACCTATTCCACCGATACATCATTTCATTTCCTGCTGTTTCTCCTGGATTTCAGGAGCACGAGTCTAAGAAGGGATGCCTATGCCTCCTGTCCAGCCACCTATGCTTCTTTTTCTGGGCTCCAAAGACATAATGTCACCAGCATGTCATGGGTCTACCACAGGGTCTTGTGATAAACATTCCCCAAACACCTCATCCAAGTGTCCGAGAAGCATCATATCCAGATGTCTGACCCATTTCACCGGCTTCCTTTTGCTGTGAAGGAGTAACAGTTCTCTTCTCAATCAGAATCAAAATCAGAAAACTTTATTAATCCCGAAGTAAATAATGTTGTTACAGTTGCTCCAAGAGAAAAAGAACAGTAACAGACTGAACTAATTAAATAATACAATATATTACAAAGTTACAAAATAAAAGAAATAGGTCTAATATAGCTCAATTACAAATATAAATACCAAAAGTACTGCACAAAGTTCTTCTTTTTTAGAGTCTTTTCACTAGAAAACTAAAATATCTTTGATATCAGCAGTAGCTCCCACTCGATCCTTGCAAAACCGCACAAGGACACCCAGAAGGCTGTTGTTGATATGCCTTGCATAAACTATTGTCTCATCCCAGGTCAATTCTTCAGCATTCGACTGAGTGAAGCAAGAGGGTGGCTGGCTTGCTGTCTGTTGTTGGGGAGTCGTGGTCTTGGAGAATGAAAAGGTGGTGGCGCTACCCAACTATTTGTTTCATCCTGGTAGAAACGCTTTTCAGCTATTTTGAGGAAGGCCAGCTCTTTTATGGAGTAAAACCCTTTTTCATCTGTTTGTGTCTCCCACTTTATCAAACGACCTATTATATGTTCCAGACTTGGAAGAGTTTGTCACTGAGCAACCTTGAGAGCTGAAGCTTTCCTTTACTGGGATGCTGTTTTGACATGGTAAGAAATAGCTCGATTTGCTGTTTCTTTTGAAAACAAACATACTGGACAACTGGACCCTCTGTGTTGGATTTGTGGGCTCCCATCTGGAACACTTGCCTTGGGGGTGTCAGGGCTCGGTAGCCAGCAGTGAGAAATGAAACCAAAAGCAGAGCTTAGTGATTAGAAGATTTTATTTACAGAAACAAAGTACAACACAATGACCAAGAACTAAGGCTATGAAACCGGATTCGAGCAAATGAACTATGAATGTGCAAGTGTGGGGATTATATCATTTTATATCAGGTTGATTCTTTTACATCTTTTTATTTAGCTTTGAGCAGTGTCATTTATTCCATTTATTAAACATAGTTTCAATCAGGTTATTACGCACATTGCATTTGTGCTCATGATAGAGTTGAGCATACAGTCTAAGGAAGGCTCAGCGCCATGTCTGAACTGATATGTTGATGCAATGACCTGCATGCTGTGAATGAAGGCCTAACACGCTTACATACACGTATGAAGTATCATTTCTAGGGTAAAGGTGAAAGACTTTGTCTCTGCTTAGCAACTAGTGATCCGGGGTCCACAGGAAACATCTGGGGGGACCAGACAACCAAATAAGGAGGAAATGCTGTTGAACACGGAAACTTGTTGAACTGTCGTTAATTATAACCTGTACATGTGATGTTTTTTCTGACGCCAGAAGGGGCGTTAACCCTGACATAATAAAACCACGCTGAAAGTATGTTTTGATGGAAGATCTGCATTGACAATATAGAGCTGTATCTTTCCACACACGTGTTTAATAAAATCATTGTTTTGACGCACTTGGACCAGTGGTCGTTTGTCTCACACCTCAATCACGGGTCGGGACACAAGCTAGAGTATTAAACACATCTAACATGGACTATGAAACTCCAGACCAGGCAGACATGAGCTTAAACTGGCTGGGTCAGCAGGAAAAGTGTGGTTCAAGAATCAGCGGTCTAGGGCACTGAAACACAGGGAAAGGAGAGTCAGGGTGGTTGTGGGAAGTGGTGAGCAAAGTTCAGCTGAAAACGTCTAAGCCTTAGTTGCCTCAGAAAATGGATATGACTCTGGCCCTTCCTGTAAAGTGCAGTGGTGTTTTTAACCAGTCCAGTTTATTATCAGTGTGTACTCGAGGTATTTATAGCCCTCCACAATGTCCACATCAACCCGCTGGATTGAAACAGGGGTCACAGTTTTCCTGGTCTTCCTGAAGTCCACTATCAATTCCTTGGTCTTTGCCACGTTGAGCTGCAGCTGATTCTGATCGCACCACCTGACAAAGGAGTCGACCACAGCCCGGTACTCTGTCTCATCACTCTCAGTGATGCATCCAACCACCGCAGAGTCATCAGAAAACCTCTGAAGGTGGCAGGACTCTGTGCAGTGTAGATGGTGAAGAGGAAGGGGTGCCCCTGTGTTATTGGTCACCTTATCAGACACACAATAAAGAAGACGCACATACTGTGACTTTCCTGTCACATACTCAACAATCCAGGACAAGACAAGCATCCGCATTCATTGCTGTTAGCTTATCACCCAGGAGAGTTGGCACAGTGCTCGCCTTCTGGTCCAGTCTTCATGAGCCTGGACATGAGTGAAAGTGACAGGTGGGGGGAGGGGTGTCAGGACTCACAGGAGGCTGTGGCCATGTCCACACTAATACGTTTTCGTTTGAAAACATCTTTTTGTCTCCGTTTTGGCCTCCACACTGAGGTTTTCGGTCAAGGAAAACGGAGCTTTTTGAAAAAGCAGAAACAATTGAAAACGCTGTTTTCACGTGGCCGCAGACTTTTGGAAAGATGACGCATTTTAGTTATATGATGCAGTCATGTGACCAATTAAACTGAGACAGCGGAGCAGCAGTTGTTCTGTTAGCTCTCAGGTTTGACAGCCCTGTTAAAGATTAATATCAGTCTGCACATGCTCCAGAGAGCTTTTCTTCAAATGCTTTAATTCTCACTCGCTTTTGCAATTTGTGCTTTTGTGTTCCTCGCAGCAACAACTCCACCTCATTGTTAGTCCATTTAAAAAAACTCGGTGCTTTTCCTCCACATTTGGCCAATTTTCAAAGAGCCGGAAAGAAAATAAACGGCAGACAGAAATGAGGCGGGTCGAATCTTCTTACTTTACATGCATGCGCAGGACTGGAATGTAAGCATTTTAGGTCGTTTCAGTGTGGATGCACAACTCTTTGAAAATGATAGTGTGGACGCGGAGTGTTTCAGATTTATCCGGATTAGTGTAGACGTAGCCTGAGGTGCAAAGTGGAGAGAGAGTGGCATGGACTGAAGGATGACTACAGGTAAATCAGGAGGGAGGTGAGCATTTCAATCTGTTGAAAAACACATTCAACTCATTGCCTCTGTTCTCAGCACAGATGGGACGGCCTGACCATAGTGATGGTTTTCATGCCAGTCAACACCTCTCTCACCTAAATGACTGAGCTCCTTACTATGACCATCTTGGTGTCAGCCGGATGTGATAGCTTGGTGAACCTAAGAAAACCACTTCATCTTCAAAAAGCAGTGATAAGATCCCGAGACCCTCAAACCTGGTACCCTTTGCATGTATTCAATTTATTCAGCCTCCCTCAGCAACTTAACACGGCAGAAGCTGTAAAAGGCAGCAAGGTAAAGCACCGGCACAAACAGGTCACAGTAGCAATTTATTAACAACAACCCTTGTTACATGTAAATAAGTATCAAGTCACTGACTGTGTTACAATGTGCATCAAACACAAAGGACACAAACCTGGCTGATGCCCGTAACCAGGGGAGACTCCTACATTCTGCTACCCAATCACTGGAGAGTCAACATCGGTCCTCCAGCATCAGAGGTATTTACCCTCCACCATTATCCCACTGCACAAACAACAACTGCTGCCACCAACAGCTATGAAGTGTTTTAAAAAACCGATACTGTGCTATGCAATAAAAAAAATAACAACTTGTGTCTCAAATTAAGTACATTTTACCACCTGACCTGGATCAAACACCAGTTTGCTTTTCGGGCAAACTTCACAGATGACAAAACAACTGCTCTATGTGCAGTAAATGCTCCGTGTAAATGACCTGTATTTGTAACATTTGAGAAATTAGATTACAGCAGATTTGAGATTATCCATACATGTATAAACACACAGAGTACACAATTCTTAAAAGGAAAAGGAATACATGCATATTCATCTACAAGCATATCTAAAGCTACTGCAATCCCCTCTGAAAGGCTACGCGGTGTCCACAGCATCTTCTCACTGGACCAGTACTCGGGCCGTTGTCCTCTGTAGATCAAGACCACAGAGAGGCGAGAAGGGAGGGAGGCTTTCATAACCCAGTAGCTGACGGGTGGCGGACTCCCAGCTCAAACCAAACTCTAGCCGACAATAGACACAGGGGTACTGTCGGTCAGCCCAGCAAACCCAGTCCACCGCCTTCTTCACCTGCTCCCATCGTTCAGGCCTGAATGAAAAAGACAGTCACAGTAGTGAACAAACTTGTTAAAACCATCGTGGTGCAAATATTTCCAGACCTGCATTTCTAAAGTCATGCAAGGCATAGTGAAATAAGCTTCATTAATACATCAAATCACATTTTGTACAAAATGTTTTTCAAGCTTAATTTCAGCTGATTTGTAACAACTGCAGAGAAATTTTACTCTAAGCTGTTGTGCATCCTGTGTTGGACAGACCTGGACTGAGAAGCTTCTTCCAGACAGAACAGGGTGCGGAGCAGTTTGCCTTCTTCCAGTTTGTCCACTTTCATCAGCTGCAGAACCAGAAGAGTCGCCACCAGCCTCAGGATATCTTTGTGGGCTGTCACGCCTTCAAACACACATGCAAAAAAGATCCCAAAGTAAATCACAAAATGGTCCTTTTATAACCGAAGTGTTCCAGACGCAACGTCCAGACAAACAGAATCAACATAATGAATCAATCTCAAACAACAGCTGCCCATTTAAACGTCGCGCTGGGGAATAATCTACAGGTTTAACATGTGCCTGATTTTTTTAAAGAAATAATGAAAAATAAGGTTAATTAACATCTGAGCTCCTAGAAAACAGCATATAACGGGTTATGGATGAAATCCAATAGAATGACGCTTCTGCCATGTATTCCAGCCCTAACCTGATCCCAAACCATAACCAGCACTTCAATGACGTTGGATCGTGTTTTCCAAAGCGAGTAAAACAAACGTGTAGATACATTCCAAATGGTTTCCTCATTTTTCCGATCTCGTAATATAGGGACGTGTTGAGTGATCGGAAGCGTAATATATCGATGATTTGTCACTTAGCGCAGAATGTTGCGCTTTGTGAGTGAGAACGTGTTGGTATAAAATGGTTATTGCAAAATTTTTCTTACAGACATCGAGGTAAAGTGTTAAGTGTGAGCTCATAATAATTATAAAACTAAGTAAATTTATGTTTTTAGTAAACTTACAATAACTTGAAAAACAAGAAGCACTCAGAGCACAAATCTGTGCACCCATCAGTCTCTGGGCTTTATTTAAAGGACCAGCATCGGCTTTTGTTGGGAACCACTTTGTTTTCTGCTCTTTGTAAACTTTAAGAAGTGCCATGAAAACAAAAGCAAAGAATTAGGTTTTATTTATGTGGATATGTGTCATTTCTTTTTACTGTTTAGTACTACTTAGGTCAGACCTCAAATGTAACATGATGCTGTAAATCTTTATATGGCACTTTATGTACTTTAACAAAACACACATGTAAGAACTGCAGTTTCTAAGTTATTCGAGGCTTTTTGTCAATTTTCCACCAATAAATCTTAAGTTGACCTTAAAGACCTTGGTGGATGTGAGTCACATTTTATATGCATTGTTAACATGATCCCAAGTAAGCATACATACTTGTTAACTTTCATAAAACTTGAAAGTACAAAGCTAGTTTTTCCACCTCCAGATCAGAATTGAACGAGCTCTCACCGAGAGAATGGATGCCTTTGTTCTTCAGGAACACGTTGGCAAACAGGTCCACGTTGACATTAAGTAGTTCCCCCAGCTCTGTGGTTAGTTCCCAGTACCCTTCCTACAACACGCATAAAAATAACGCCATTATATCAAAGTGACATTTACATTTTTTCCAGTTGCATGCACTCAGAGTACAAAGGTGTGTGTTACAGTTTTGTCCTTGGTCATTTTAATAATTCTGTCCAGCTTTTTTGAGCCTTGCTAACTCTACCAAAGCACAGGAGCTAACCACATGAAACGTTCACTACGATAAAACACTTTTAACTCTATGACCAACTTTGAGCATCACTGTCATGACATATATTACCAGTTTAATATCTGTGATGTAGATTGACAGAAACGTGGCTGTTTTATCTGTTTTCTGATAATTAACTGGATACCATTTGAAAAACTGCATTCTGGGTAAACGTGATAGCAAGGTCTTGTTTATATCCCCATTATGATCCCACACTCATCATTAGCTGCGATTCTTTCTGCGTCAAAATGATTTTCACCCCTCGGCTGTAAAAGTGTGATGGGGTACCGTCTCCACCCTGCTGGGCAGGTGGGCAGCATGGGCACTTGAGCTTGTGAATGCAGTAACTCAAAAACAGGTGCAGCCACTACAAACCTCAGACCAGTTTGAATACCAGTGGCCTTTAGTATAAGGTAAAGGTTGGAGGTCAAGTTTTCTGGAAATCTTGTGAATGTGACGAGTTGAGAACGAGGTGAGGTAGAATTTTCAAATTGATACGACAGGTGTGTCTACAAGGAGGCTGAGGGGCATCACTGGAAGCTTTCTTTACATATTCCTATCATAAAACTCTGAAATGTAGCTTAAAGTTTCAAAACAGTGGATGTTTGCATGCTCTGTTAATATCACACAGACTAAAACCCTAGTCTGAGCCTAACCTGACAGTTATGTTTAACCTCGTAAGACCTGAACTCTTACACGGCATTTTTTATTTCTCTTCTCGTTATTTGGGCTGATTGAACCTGATGAATGTAAAAACAAATAATTATGTGATTCTTTGTTTTTACCAAAATTTTGTATTTTGGTCTAGACAACCCAGAATATGATGTCCACATGTGGACGCCAGGTCCTAGGAGGTTAAATTCTCTGTGTTAGCCTTGCAATACACTAGCAGTCTCTCCAGGGTCTACTCCGCCTTTCGCCCCATGACAGCTGGAATAGGCTCCACCCACCCATGACCCTAACAATGACAAGTCCCATAGAAATAAAACAGATGTTAACAAGTGATTCAGTAAAAAAATTAAGCTTCCTTCGCAGTTTTAACCTGTCAGAGAGCCAAAGGAAGCTGTTGCTTTGTCCGAGTGATAAACAGCTATGTTTGCTTAAGTGAACCCAAGACTATAAAACCACAAAAAGCTCACTGAATGTTGCATCTGGAAGATCTTCATCCATTTGAGCTTCAGCGCTTCAGGAGATTCTGCTGCATTCGGTCTAGTTAACATACAGTCATTTCCATCTGTTAGACAAACACTTCTCATAGTTAACAAACAGAATGTGTGTAGAAATGTTCAGAGACTCACGCAGCTGACTGATGACGCAGGACAGGGTTAGTCGGGAGATCCTGATGGCCAGCGACGAAAGCTATGACGCGCGTTCTTTGTCGAACATTGCTCTGAGCTTCAAGTTCATGGTGAGGTTGTGATGCACTCTTAACTTTGGATAAACTATAAGAGGGAGCCCTTCCTCTGCGATGAAGCTGAGCGGCCTTCTCAGGAGCCCTTGCAGGGCTTACAGGAACATCTTTGTCGGAACAGGTGGGAGATAAAGAGGACGCAAGATAAGAAGTTGTTCTCCCGCAGGGTCTTCCCCTTATCCGCCTTAATGATCGTAAGCACAAGTCCGGTTTTGCTTGGTGCTCTAAATCTGATGGAGCTGACGTCACAGGAACCACTGTATATCCCGGAGCACCATCATAGGTGGAGCTTGAGCTACCTAACTGAGAGTGAAAGCCACTGGAAGTAAACTTAGCTGACCCAAAATACGGCCCTCTGTCTCTGGCAGTCTGTGCAACAAACAGAGGAGCCGTTTCATCAGATTCAACAACCACCTGAGACGGTACTGCTGCAGGAGCAGTGTCAGGAAGACTCCCATTTGTGCTGAGGCCGCACAATTCGGGAGACAAATAGGACTTCTCAGGAAAGACTTTACTCTTAAACTCGGGTCTTTTCCCTGCCTGACCATATATTTGGAGGTGAGGTTTTGCTTGGTGCTCTAAATCCACTGGAGCTGACGTCTCAGGAAGTTGTTCTCTGACTTCAAAGAAAGAACTACAAGAAAGACGGCTGAAAGACGGACGCCTGGCTGCTCCGTCTTTGTATTTTTTAGGCTTTTTACAGGCCCTGTAAGAAACGCCTTCAACAGATGAACTCTGTTCTTCCTCATCAGACACAGAATCAAGTGCACTCAGTACCCGATTACTCATCGCTGAAGTGTAACCTTGAGTGTGGAGTGATGACCTGCTAATCTGAGTGCTACAGCTCTGGAATATTGGAATATCGATGTCCTTCACTGCCTGACTGTCTGATGATGATGAAATGGCAAATGAAAATGAATCCATGGATTGACTACGAGGATAGTCACCACAAAATGAAGAAGGGATGGACAGTCCTTGTGGAATAAGTCTTGAAACACCCTCTGAAGCACGCTTCATAAAAGAAGGAGGCGGAGGTCTAGAAAAAGAAAGGAGGGGAACATCGTCTGAAGCACCCCCCTTAAAAGAAGGAGGCGGAGGGGGAGCCGAGTGTCCAAGAAAAGAAAGGTGGGGAACATCGTCTGAAGCACGCTTCATAAAAGAAGGAGGCGGAGGGGGAGCCGGGTGTCCAGAAAAAGAATACATTGAAGCACCCTCCTTAAAAGAAGGAGGCGGAGGGGGAGCCGGATGTCCAAGAAAAGAAAGGTGGGGAACATCGTCTGAAGCAAGCTCCTTAAAAGAAGAAGGAGGTGGAGCTGGAGGAGAGGAGTCGGGACTCTATGAAAGGAGAGAAATAAGCAGAAATTTAAACTCCGACTCTACAAACCTCTAAATGTGTTGAGATGAATTCTATCAGAAATACTGTTGGTAATGTATTTTGACAGGTTTCACAATATAAGAAAAGTTCTACATCAACATTAACTCAACAAAAGAATCACATAGTTTGTTTGCCTGCAGGACATCTGCTACATGCCATTTAGATATTTCTGAAATTGAACTGAATTGATTATTGTTCCATATATTTGTTAAATTTCTTGAATTTGTTTTACTGAATGTGCAGCATCAGCGTCTTAGTGTAAGGGGACTAACCGTGAGTGAACCACAAATCTCAAACAAATCAAAGCCGCAATCTTCCTCCTGCAGCAGCAAGACAAAAGCATGAAATCATAAACGTCAGCATTTGTGAAGATTGCAGCAGCAACACAGTCAGTACGATCAATGACATGATGATCACATGTTTAGTAAAGGACAGGAACACAGATGTGTTGCTCCCTCGGCCGCTGAAACAAAATCTTTGGCAAAACTACAGCTCCAGTTTATGCGCATGAGGACTAGTCATGTATGAACAACAGTTTAAAAAATTCATACCAAAGAGTATGCCTCTATTAGGTCTTCATCATCCTCGGGAGAAATCCAGTTAATGTAGGGAAGGAAGTCCACATCTTCCTCTGCAATCAGCTTGGAGATGTCTGTAAAACCAGGCTGTGGTTGCTCTGAGTCCTAAAAATAAGATCAGTTAAATAAATATTTGATAAAAAAGCTAAAAGAATGGAAAACAAACTGTAAATGTGAAAAAGGCTGATTTGACAAACCCGTTCCTCAATGGCCACGAAGCTGGTAAACTGAGACAGGATGGAAAACTCTTTGCTTAACTCGATGATGAAGGACTTCAACTCTGCTTTCTTACCCTGTAAAAGTAAAAAAGTCAGTTTCCAGAGTTTCTCCCTCACAGCCCACCCAGGTATGCTAACAATCAGCCTGTCGTCACCTCTGAAGATATCCATGAGGAATGTATTGTTAAACAATCCCAGCACTGTTAACTAGAGAGCCTAAGCCAACTTCTGTCAGTTTGGACAGCAGTGGGAACGAATGGGATCATTGTCCTGCTGCTTGACATCATTTAGGCCAGAGATAAGCTGTTGTACAGATACAGCCACTTACAAAGGCTGCCTTATTCCTGACAGGCCCATGACAGGCACCTGGTGGGTCCCTGGCCAAGTACCGGCTGATCCGTCATGTAATAATATCCCCCTAAGGTGGGAAGTAAGTAAGAAGTAAGTACAAATACTTTGTTACTGTAATGAAGTACGATTTTTAGGTATCAGTACTAGTAGGGCTGGGCCGTATCATACCGTTCACGGTAACACCGGTGTAATGTTGGGCAATGATAAGAAAATTAAATATCGTGATAGAATATGGGTGAAACGCGCATGCGCAGTGCCTTTGTTTTCATACGCACATGGTGGAAGAAGCACGGCGGCAACAGAGAACGAGAAGGGCGAAAGCGGATCGTTGAATGAAACTGATGAACCTGAACTGGTTTGTAAAAATGCTGCAGCTTCACTGGTGTGGAACTGGTTTGGCTTTCGTCCCTCAGATACACAACAAAGCACTATTTTTGGTAGCGCATGCTAGCGGGCCGTCGTTATTACCGTGTTGTTTGGAAAATACGGCGCACTTAAAATCAATCCTTTGATTTTTCTGAAAGTCGACAGAGCCCCTTATAATCCCGTGTGCCTTATGTATGAACTCTGGTTGTGTTTACTGACCTCGGAACGATTTTATGTGCACGGCGCTCGAAAATCTGTCAGATGTTTCAGTACGACTTTGCTAAGCTACGAAGCCGCACCGCTTGATGGATTATTGGAGCCAGTGTTGCCAACTCCTCAGTAAGGAAAATCGTTATTGGCTGTCCTAAAAGTCGCTAGAAGTTGCCAAATGACGTCATCACTTAATTTGCATAATGCTAATGTAATTGTAACCTACAGTGTTGGAGAGAAAAATAACATCGTGGACATAAAGTGAGTAAAAAATTTATTTAGAACTACAAATTAAATTTCTTTTAGCAATTATTGTTTTTTTTAATGTCACAATTCCAACCCTGCTCCTTTACCCGGGCTTGGACCAGCAAAAGTGACCCAAGATAGGCACTCTGGTGGAGTTACTGTGTGTGTGTGTGTGTGTGTGTGTGTGTGTGTGTTTAAGTAGTTTTAAACCTGATCCACAAAACAGCATAACAATAAAAGAAGAACTGACTGCGTTACAGTCAGTGCGGGAGCAGCGGCTTCGCTCATGCGCGATTCATTTGCAGTTTGGACGCACAGGTGTGAACGTCTCCCGCCCTGATAGCAGCGGGGGGAGCACTATCCTCCGCCCGTGAGCGCTTTGGCATGGGCGAGGTGCCCACGGCAGCACCGCTGCTTGTTGAGAAGAGCGATACGTGCTTTCACGTCAAAAAGTGTTCATTAGTGATGTGCGATACCACTGATTGCCTTTCTGATCCGATACCAAGTAATATTCAGGGTGGTATCGACGATACTGATCCGATACTTTGTACAAAAACTTATTTTATTTATTGTATCTCAAATTATAGCGTCATAATGATTACAGGACATCAGATTACTTGTTCTTATCACTTAATAATGCAGAGTTCATCATATAGAAATAAAAAACTGAAGTTGTGCTATTTGAACACGTTGCCTGCCTGCAGCACTAAAGGACTCCGTGAGAGACGTCTGTCTCGCCCCAGCAGCACCTGTCCCTGTCCTCCTCTTCAGTTCACCTCAACATGCGCTCATCATATTCTGTGATGTGATTTACTCTGAGGTGTTTGACGAGGTTAATGTTGCCACAACACTTCACTTTCTTGCCACATGTATCGCAAACCGCGTCTTGGCTGCCTGTGGAGGTAAAATACGTCCACACGACTCCAATTACACTCAGCCATTGTTGTGAGTGCGCACGCCAGAGGCTGCCACACATTTATACAGCCGTGTTTCACACATGACTATGAAAGGCGGAAGGGAAAATAGTTCCTTCCAAACATAGACAATCCAAATGTTATCGTTTCTTTCCAATGTGTTCCTGTTCATGATAAACTACAAATTTACTATAAAGTACTAAAATATCGATATTTTAATGTGAGAATCGATTCTAGAACATAAACGATTGGTATCGGAGGAATCGATATTTCAGGATCGATCTGCACATCATCTGTCGTCATAAATAAGTCTCCAATAACAACAGAAAAAGTCACCAGATTTGTCGCTAGTCACTTTTTAGAAAAAAAAGTCGCTAAGGGGTCTGAAAACTCGCTAAGTATAGTGACAAAGTCGCTAAGTTGGCAACACTGGTCGGAGCATTACGGCTATCGTAGGCGGAGCCTCGCGGAGTGATGTGTACTGTGCTTCAACATAATGTTACCGTATTGTGTGTGTTTAACCTCTTTTTAAGTGTTGTGGATATTATACATGGTTATGCTGAGGATGTGTCGTTCAGTTTCCACCGGAAATGCCTTTTGGTTAAACTGTCAGCGAGGAATTTGCACTGTTACATTTTTATATAACTTTAATGCAGATAAAAACAGCTGCTTGTTTAAGTGAAAATACATTGATGGGTTTTTTTTGCACTAATAAAGTTGTGGAGTTTTAAAGTGTTTCGTCTCGTGTCAGTTATATCGTCAGTTATATCGTTATTGCAAATTTTCAAATGTATATGGTGATAAATATTTTTGGTCATATCGCCCTGCTCTAAGTACTAGTTTATCAGTAGTTTATTTTCTGACTGCTTTTTACTTTAACTCTCTACATTTCTAAACAAATATATGTACGTTCTACTAGGGACCAATCCAATATACAGTATCGGTCCGATCCTGACCTAAATTACTGAATCGGATATCATTTCCAGTTTCTGGCAGGCTGGAGCTTTGTTGGGTCGTTCCTGAACATCCTTACAAACTTCCTCTCATCTGAGGGGTTGTGTCTTCTTCCAGACCTTGGCAGAGTGGTGACACATCTGAATAATAATGTTCACCTGAACTGATGGTGCTGGAATCTGTAGTTGTTTAGAAATGGCTGCAAGAGACCTTCCCAATGTGTCCAAATCTACAATTCTTCTTCACTGAGTTCTTTTCTGTTCTTCTACTGGTCAATCTAATCAGTGCTATCAAACACAACTTTATAGGCTGGTAAAGATAAGCATAACATCATTTTACAGCATCACTAAAATATGCTATAAGAAATGATTAACAGTTCACAATGTAGTACGAAATAGTACGAACATAATGTCCATGATGAGTAAACCTTTGACCACAGCTGTATTTATTGTAATAAGGATTTTGAAACTAAACTGAACTGGAAGAAAAATTTGAAGAACAACAAAATATATATATATCAGTAAAACAACAACAACTACTGTAAATTTCAATCTTTGGTCTCACTTATCTGCAAAGTACCTCGTGTTCAGCTTCACTGGTGTCCAGGTTCCCGTCTTCATAATCCCTGATGACGGCCCTCGCGGTGAGCTTGTGAAGAAACTAAACACATGACATAACAATTACCTCACTGTCCTGTGATGGCAGTCAGCCTGCGTGAGGATTGCAGGCTTAACAAGTGAGATGTATGCTCATACAGCAGCTACTGTTGAGTGTCAGTGTGCGTTCTTACTGTGCCCTTTGTTTTCTGCAGCTCGCTGGTTGACACCATTGTTTTGAGCTCCTGACCACTCAGATTTCCCAGTAGAGTCGCCTGTGTTAAAACAACGGCATTATCATTATTGTCTAACGGTGTTGTGCTGTAACTCTTTAATCAGGTCAAAAAGCCAGAGACTGCAAATTAAAATAAAGTTCAAATATTTTGCTCTTCACAGTTTCTAAGTCAGCAGTCACACTGATGCAGATTAGTGTTAACTCATTTGTTGTTCCCCTCAGGCCACTCGCAGTTACTGTTCAGCTGGTAGAAATATAACTATGCCTGAAGTTTCAACCAAAGCATTACTAACCAAAGAATAGTCCATCCATCCATCCATCCATCCATTCGCTTCCGCTTATCCTTTTCAGGGTCGCGGGGGGCGCTGGAGCCTATCCCAGCTGTCATAGGGCGAAAGGCGGGGTACACCCTGGACAGGTCGCCAGTCTGTCGCAGGGCCAACACACAGGGACAGACAACCATTCACTCTCACATTCACACCTAGTGGCAATTTGGATTATCCATAGAATAGTGACAGAGTGAAATTAGGTACTGGGAATAAGTTAAAGATCCACTTCCAATGTCTGTGAAGGTTCTCAGTCATCCAGGTCATCGTAGTCAAAGGAGCTTGCAAAGAAAAGCGTCTGGACTACTTTAAGTTACTTGAAGACGTTTCACCTCTCATCCGAGAAGCTTCTTCAGTTCTAAGGTCAAATGGTGGAGAGTCCCAGATATAAACCTAGTGGGAGTTTCCCCCCACAGAGGGACAAAAGGACCCCCTGATGATCCTCTAATCACATGAGCCAAGGTGTGAAAGCAGGTGTGGGTCACAATCAGCCAGAGTTTTGGGTGAGCTCATTGTGAAACCTGGCCCCACCCTATCATGTGATTTCCTGAGGTCAGATGGCCCAGGATGTGAGTGGGCGTTAAGGCGTCTGGGAAGGATCTCAAACTGGATTATAGATGGCAGACAGTTGGTTTCATAAGCCCCGCCCTCTGTTCAAAGCTGGTCGCTCACAGTGGATGTAAATAGCTTCTTTCACTCCTCTTTCAAACCATCTGTCTTCTCTGTCCAAAACGTGAACACTGGCATCCTCAAAGAGTGACCTTTGACCTTTAGATGCAGATGGACCGCCGAGTCTTGTCCCGTGGCGGTGGCTCTTCTGTGTTGTGGCGTGCGTTATGAAGTTGCTGTTTGGTCTCTCCAATGCAGAGGTCTGAGCATTCCTCGATACCCTGTACAGCAAACACTACAGTGTTAAGCCATTGTTGGAAACTTGAATTGGCTGGGCGGCGCTATGAATTCTGGGATATGGCAGGCCACGAAGGATACACCGACCCATTCTTGAAATCTGGGGAAAAGGAGGACGCATTTGTCGGCCAGATTCAGAGGGGTCTACGAATTCGGACAGCCTTTGCTGCGTCGCTGTGATGTTAAAAGGTCTACAAATGCAGCCTCAGGAGGATGCAGCCTACGTTTTGGGACACAGCTTATGCCACTTATTTATGTGCGAATGTTTAATAATGAAGAACATTAAAACATTACTGTTGGTCACATGTCGGGAAAGTTGTGTGATATTAGCGACGTTTGTACTAACTTGGTTTTAAAACCTTTACTTTAAAATATACGCCGTTCAATAGTCGACCTTAATCCTACAGAGAATGTGATGATTTTGTGGATAATTAAAGTCAGTCATATATCCACAAACACAACAAGCTGAAAGTCAGTGATGCTGCTCGGTTTGCAGTCCTGAACATCACGGCACAAGCAGGATTCACTGCACTGTTAATGTGAGCTGTGTTATATTGCTGCCTCTGTTCGGTGGTGTCGAGCCAAACGGACTTTAACGTGTGTTTGAACGAGCTGACGGTTCACTCGTTAAGCTGAAAGAAAGATGCTTTAATCACAGCAGTCACACATGTGTCCACTGCACCATCTGGAACTCTTCTTGTTTACACTCGTAATAACACAAACACTAAATCCTGCTTCTCTGGTGCTGTTGTGTAGCAGTGTGTACACCTGAGACTGTCACCTGTCTGTCTGTCCTGCACTCTCTCTCTGTGTCTTTCTCTCTGATTGTGGAATAAAAGTATGAACATGTGTTTATAAGTTACACTTGTGTCTGAATCCTGCAGCTTATCACACATTTGATTTCCATGTGTGACGACTGCAAGTGTCCAGAGTGAGGACAGACTGAGGGACCCACTGCTGCACATCATCTGTGAGGCTTTGCACCCCTGATGATCCACCAGGACAAACTCAGCAGTAGGGATGGGTACCGGTGTCCGGTGCCATGATGGCACCGGTTCTGACATAAACGGTAGTAACCAGACCGAAAAGCAGCGCACATTTCGGTGCTTTATTTCGGTGCTTTTTTTTTCCTGAGCTGTGATACACTTTAGATTCTAGCCAATCATTTTATGTTTCCGAGGATAGTAGGCGGGGCCAGGTACGTACGTTCTGTTAGAGCAGAGCTACAGATTAGAAATGACCAAGGCGAAGCGGTCAAAAGTCTGGCTGTACTTCACAGCAAAATATGCAAACTCAGCAGCCTGCAACAAGTGCTTTAAGCTGATACTGTGCAAAGGAGGTAACACCTCGAATCCGATGAAACACCTGGCGACGCATAGCGTTTTTTTTTTAAAAGCCGAGAAATGCACCGTATTTGATGGCAGCAGCAGCCGTTCTTCTCTGTTGTTCGTGTGTAATTTACGCTGAGGAGGCTAACCACGTTATTACATTAATGCATGTAAGGTGAACTAGCAAACACCGTCGTAGTTACATGCGGCTGTCTTCTTGTTTGATGGCAGATACTCCCTTCACCCTGGCCAAAAAGGCTAAAATGACCAAAGAAAAAGAGGGAAACAGTTAAACATGAGAGGTTTTTGGATAAAGTTTGTGTTTTTTCCATTGTTTAAGCACTGCTTCCAGCTAAGAGTGATACCATATATGCCCCATAGCTGCAGAAAAGGCTAACATTGTTATCTTTTTACATAAAACCAGCTGAATATGAGAGGTTTTTGGACCAATTTTGTGTTCTCCATTCTTTAAGCACCGGTTTGAGCACCGTTTGAGCACCGGCACCGTTTCAAAAGTACCGATTTGGCACCGGTATCGGATAAAACCTAAACGATACCCATCCCTACTCAGCAGTGTGTGAGGAAGAGGAGGAGGAAGAGCCAGCAGCAGCTGACAGATGGAGAGAATAGACAGACTGTTCCCTGTTTGTGAAGGACTGCTAGGAAAGTTTAACATAACTGTCTGTGCTGAATCAGTCTTATTAGGTAATGTTCAAATAATGTGATCATCCCAGTGTTTTCAGTGTGGGAGAAAGTACTCAGAGTACTCAGGGCCTTCAAGTTACACACTATGAAAGGCAGCAACAAGCTTAATGTTCAGAAACCTAAAGTCTGTATCAGCAGCAGGATGGAGCTAAAATAAATGTTGGTTTCGGTTCTATGAAGCTTTGAGTATTTTGGATCAGTAGCTGCTGTGTGTGTTGCATCATATTGCTGTAACTGTTTATATGCTTTATATATTCTGAGCTAAGTTGATCTATAGTGTTACATCATATTCTATAAGGATGTTATGTGTTTGTAGACTTTCTGCCCAGTTTGACCCATTTAGCAGAAGTCAGCCTGTTTAAGGCTCTGATATCTATTCTGTGTGACTTTTATGACATGGTCTGATTTTCTCACCCAATAAAGGAATATTTCATATATCAGTCGACTCTTCATTCTATCAGACACAGTTATCACAGCTCGTACATTTGCTTTTTACACATGTATGTAAGCATTGAGCCAAATTCAGTAATGCCAACATATTAAACGAACAATATTTGTCTCTTATATATAATACATCTGTATACACACTGTCACAGATACTTACTTGTCTTTGAGTGAAGATTTAAGGAGACAGGAAATATAAATAACTGCAACTTGAATCTTTACTGAGGCTCAGTGTTTGGCACAGTTCAAGCTCACTGCTGTAATAACTAATAATGGTGAAAATGATAACTTTAATATATTCGCCATATTATATTTATATTACCAAGGTGAGATGAGTCTCATGAACAACATTAGCTAGTAAACAGCTAATCTTAAAACTACAGTTGGATACAGAAATGAAGCCCAGCAATCATGTTTTACAGCATCGGGGTCTCAGCCTCAGATACTTATCAAATCAAAACATCTCATAAAAACAAACAAACCAACAAAAAAGTCTCCTTGTTAAGCTTGTGTGTCCTGAGTCTGAGTTTCGCTCTGTGTGTTTCCTGTTTTATTTTGATAGTCCTTGTCCGACGTCAGTGTTTCCACTTTAGCCAAGATAAAGCTGCCTCTTTCAGTTCACCCTGGTGTCTGTGAGTTCTGCGTTTGGGTCCAATCCTGTCTGCCACACAGCAAATCACAACACTGCCGATCATATTCTCACTTGTTACATGGACATTTTTAGCAGCAGCAAAACGTACTTTGTACATTTCTAAATGTAAGATGGCGTCACGTGAACAACACGAGGCTCAGTGTCCCTCCAGAATCTGCTATTTAGCGGGTTGTTTTAATCTACCGTATTTACCGCACTATAAGGCGCACGTAAAATCCTTAAATCTTCACAAAAATCGACAGTGCGCCTTATAGTGTGGTAAATACGGTATTTTTGACCGGATTCTTCATCCAGAATTGCTGTGCGTTGCTGACCTACAGCAGACAAGACCTTCTGGACATTTGGACTCATAACTCCAACAGTTTTATCGCCGATCTCCGACTCATCCCAGAGATCTCCAGAACACCGGAGGTTGGCTGAACAACAGCTGCCCGGACAATATGCTACTGAGTTAGCAGGACGCTACACACACCGAGCCGACAGGCTAGCAGAGGACTCCGGCAAGACCAGAGGTGGAGGTTTGTGCACTTAAGAAAAAACAGAGCCGTCAGGTGCTAAAAAATAAACTTTGGACTCAAACTTTGAAAGAAAATGGTGTCCGTTACAACTTATGTCTAAAGGCTGGAGCCGAACAAAAACTCCCTGATAACGACTGTTTTGACTGTTCTTCCCACTCTATGCAAGGAACCTGGGTTGGCTGGGTTTACTTAGCCTGATAGGGCGAAGGACACTGTCTCAGCTGAACTATGGACACGCACACACTTACACTGATAAGCACTCACACATCCCCCTCCCCTTCCAACGCCTTCGATGCTTGTTGCCTCCTGGGAACACGAGGCGGGTCTGGGCCCGCGCTGGAGAGTCGGCGCAGTGGCAGGATGGCTGCTGTGTTCCCTGGGATTACTCCTCATCCCCTAACCCAACCCTGTTTGCTGGTCACGTGCTCTATAATGTTGTGCTGTGGACATTTATGTGCTTTTCTGTGCAGGGGAGTTTTTCTGTTTCCTGTGCTCATGCTGTCCTCCTGTAGCCCAGCATGAGCAGAGGTCTCTTTTTTTCCTCTTGTACTTTCCCATTGTAGTGTACATTTCAGTGTTTTCCTGTAATGCAACCGTTCTCCGACTTGTATCCCCATGTGATGTCTGTGTAGTGTGTGTAAGGTCGGAGGCGGGTTCATTCCACTGCAGGGCAACCTGTATAGTTTCATGAATCGGTTAAAACACTGGAGTCCAAGTAAAGGACGCCCAGCTGGAAAAGCTTCACACAAGTAAAGTTGTTCGAGATTCACAGAATTTACAGAAAATATTAAATTTTTGTGATTTATACCGTTGTCAGGACGATAAATGTCTTATAACGGGATATTAGATTTTTGTCATGTCGCACAGCCCTACTACAGCCTGTATATACTTATAGTTATTGCATATTCATAACATACCTTCATACCGTGTACACTGTAACACACCCATAATAGCCCCATTTTTGTAATATATCTTTATTATTGCTGATATATATTTTGTAATATACCTATATCATGGCTAAAGCACTTCTGCATGGATGCAAACTGCATTTCATGATATGTGCAATGACAATAAAGTTGAATTCTATTCTTTTCTATTCTAAAAGACAGAAAAGAAGGAAAAGGCAGGGCTGTGTTCAGAGAGTAGAGAAGCAGCTTACCTGAGTACAGTGTGGCACAAAGCCATAAACCAGAGTGTGACAGTCATTGAACAGAGCATGCAGCTGCTTGGGAGCCTGCAGAGGTGGACTTGTTGGGCTGAACTGCTGCCACTTGACAGACACTGAACTGCAGCCAGGAGATGCCATACGCTTCAGCTGACAGGCCACCTGTAAACAAAACAGACAGAGAAAATTTTGGATGTTATTTATGATCTTCTTATAACGAGTCAACAACTGAATAACAACAATTAACAGCTGCTTATGTATGACATGAGCGCTCACCTTCTCTGCCCAGTTGTGTTTGGTTTTTGTGTCGAAGAACTCATAGGCTCCGCCCCCTGCTTGAGCCAGGGCTCTCAGCATGTGTTGGTTGGCCATTGTGCTAAAATCATCAGACACATAGATATACTTTATACATATTTAAAAGATCAAATGGATCAAATCAAGAAGAAGCTCAGTGTGCAGAGCATCACAGCGTCCATTACAATGATCCGTGTTGTTCATGTTGTTATTCAGGCCTTGTGCTTTGTAAATTCACGTCTCTTACTGGTGACTGTACCGTTTAAACAGCAGGACACACTTTAATGCAACAGTATACAGCTGTGGGCAAACGTTTACAAACTGTGTACCCACTTCTTGTTTTTTAAGCTCATTAAAGATGTAAACTGTATAATAATCTTGGAAAAAGAGCAGTTCAGAGAAATCATGAAAGCCTACTGTTACCATGACGATCATGTTCATGATAAATGGATGTAAACTTGTGACCACAGCTGTAGGACGACACAGCTGTGTAACACTTAAAAAAACAACAACTCTCAAATGACATCCTGTACTTGTGTACAACTTAGCTTAGAGAATAACTTCACAGGGCAACTATTTAAACACAAGGCTGCTACACAGTGTATAGATGTGTATAGATGATGCCCTGGGGGCATCTGTGGCTACACCTGTAGCTGCCTCCACCAGTGTGTGAATGTGAGAGTGAATGAATAGTGGCATTGTAAAGCGCTTTGGGTGCCTTGAAAAGCGCTATATAAATCCAATCCATTATTATTATTATTATTTTCCCACTCAGAACCCTTTTCAGACCTGAGGCCACAGGTGAAGAGGCGACTGTGCTGAGCATCGTCTCTGAGCAGCTTCAAGGTGAGCTCGGTGTTCTGGATGTGGCCGTCCGACAGCAGCAGCAGGTTCCTGATGCCGCGCGATGGAGGCAGCAGGCTGAGCGCTCGCAGGGGACGCCACAGCTCAGTGCCTCCCCCTAATGGAGCGGAGTGCTAATAGGAAAGAGAAGAATCGAGCTTGTTCAAAACTCTCTGTTGAGTTTGGCTTTAAACACAACATTACCAGTGCCATTAACATCAAAATATATTCACTAATACAACACAGTCACATTATAATAGAAGCTATACATAGAAAATCTGTGGAGGGAGCCGAAGGTTTTAGTTCATCAGCCACAAAACATTTCTGACTTGGAGAGGATGTGCAAACATGAGCGGGACAAACTGAGATGTGTGCAAAACCTGCAACTGCACGACACGCCTGACCTCTGTGATCACCAGAGGATCAAATACTTTTCCCTTCATGAAAATGAATGTGTAACGTTTTTCAAATGCATTTTTCTAGATGCTTTTCCTCATTGCTGTCTTTCACTGTTCACATGAACCCACCATAGAAACTGATCATTTCTTTGTCTGTGGGCAAGTTGCAAAATCTTTTGACGTGTTACTGGAGTCATAAAAGCAAAAACATGTAACAAACTGTAATAAAGGCCAATGTCCACCATTAGTTTCAGAGCTCATCACAGCACAGAAACAGCTTTAGTGGAGGTTACTGTCATGGCCTGGGTCTAAGTAAGCTAATGCATTTTTTGTATGTTTATTTTATAGGTTGTGTTTTTGGTGGTTTTCCTCCTCCTCCCTGTGTGTGTGGTCATACGCGCTCCGGGGTACTTTGGGCCACTGAAGGGACTGCGACACCTGCCGCTCGTTAGCAGCTGTAGCTGATGGCCTCATCAAGAGAGTCCTTTTTAAGAAGGGGGCGGAGCTCCAGTCTATTCCAAACCTGTAAAGTACCTCCATTGATGAGCGTTTATGTGAACGACATCACTACTGTGGGTTTCCTGCTGAGCTGTGTGTGTTTTGTGCCACCAGGAGTCGGTAGTGTCGTCTCGAGGGGAAACCACGGAGCGCAATCGGGTTTTGGAGTTGTCACCTCCTCACTGTTTATGGTCACGTGTGTCGGACTCGCAGAGGAATCGCCACGGGAGCCACAGTGCTGCATTTGTACATGTTGTTTTTTCCACTCACTATAAATAAATCCCGTCCTTCACGTCACACACGGGTAGTGTGTAGTGAGCTTTTTGGACATTAAGAAAATAATTCGAATTGTAACCGTGCTGAGGGCAAGTTCCAGCTTTGAGCCGTTTGGTGTGGGCGGTCCGGGCGAGGAGGATGCGGCTGCCTCCCTGGGAGCTCGTTGCCTGGTTTTTCTTCATAGGCGGACAGTTTCCCCACCGTCGTTTGCTGCTCACTTGTTGGACCCTCCACTTCAGGGAAGAAGGCTTCCTCGCCATCGGCACCCTACCCCATCTTTTCTAACTCCTTCAACGTCTGCTGAGTCAGCAGACAAAGTAACTCAGACTCCACCATAGTTGTAACACCACTTGCTATTAACAAGATGAAGGCCGTTTCTTCCCCACTCACTAGCAATGCTAAGCCAGCTGAAAGTAGAGAGAAAGGTTTTGTCTAACCCGTCCACTGTGGGTTTCTCTGGGCCAGTGGGCCTGGAGACTGTTAGTTCACTGTCAGCCGTCCCTGTAGTTACTAATTGTGAAGCTGTTGTGAGTAACCGAGGCATTTTGTCACTACCTGCTGAAACAGTGACTGTTCATTCTGGGCAGGAGTGTTCAGGGAGTGATGGAAACTATTTTTCTTGTGCTCATTCTGACTGGAGTGTTTAAACTAGAGCCCATTAACAGGCTGTGCATTCTCAGACTGTTTGTGTGGCTGTTAACCTGCTGCCTTAAAGTTAGTAACTGAGGCAGAACATGGTTCTGGAACAACCGCCTTCGACCTTGGCGAGGGGATCAAGTGAGCTAATTCAGCGGACTGTGTAGCTTTTTTAGTGGACTTTGAAATCGCACGTGCTGAATTAGAGCACTCTGATTTAGGGAACGCTGAGTTGTGGCCAGAGCACTCAGAGCTGCCAGCTCAGCATGAAACTCAGCAATTAGCTCAGTCAGCTGCTCAACTTCACCCATAAACGTCACTACAGTCAGTAGCTCAGTTTCCAAGAGCTCAGTCCCTAGTGCGGTCTTTTGCTCCTTACATCAAGATTCAAGGCTCTTTATTTGTTATATGCAGAGTCATACGAGTGCAACACAGTGAAATGTGTCCTGAACTCTCCTTTGACTGTGCAAAAAGACAATATATACAATAAATAAATTAAATAGCAAAAATGTGGAAATTTTAAATTCAAAATCTGAAAATGTACATTGTGTGAATACAATGTTAAAGTGTCTTGTGCCATATTAGCACCCCAATGTATTGTCACAGCAGTGCAAGTAAACAACTGACCAGAGTAGTGTAAATGTACAAAGTAATATGTGCAGTAGTGCTACTCACAAATGGCACCATTACAAACTCCAGCTGCTGCAGCATCTCAGCGAGGATGACCCCGATCGGTGCACAGAATTTGCAGAATAATAACAAACAAAACCACCGCTATTGGTCTGACACTAACCCACAGTGGATGGATCCCTCCAAGACTGTTGGAACAACAAAAGTGATGGTTTGGTGTGGTATATGGGCACAACGATAGTGGGTCCATTCTTCATCAATGGAAACCTCAAGGCCACTGGATATTTGAAATTGCTACATGATGATGTGTTTTCCTCTTTATGCACTGAAGCTGGCACGTTCCCTGAGTTATTCCAGCAAGATGGTGCACCACCACATTATGGGTGCAGGTCCGAGCATTCCTAGATGAACAGTTTCCTGGAAAGTGGATTGGTTGTCGTTGGCCAGTTGAATGGCCCCCAAGGTCTCCCGATCTGACCCCCTTAGACTTTTATCTTTGGGGTCATCTGAAGGCAATTGTCTATGGTGTGAAGATACGAGATGTGCAGCACCTGAAACTACGGATACTGGATGCCTGTGCTGGCATTTCTCCTGCGGTGTTATTATCAGTGTGTGAAGAGTGGGAGAAGAGGGTTGCATTGACAATCCAACACAATGGGCAGCACATTGAACACATTTTATAAATGGTCAGAAACTTGTAAATAACTCATGACAGAATAAAGTTACGTTGAAACCAAGCACACCATTGTTTTTCTTGTGACATTACCAATAAGTCTGATGTGTCACAAGTTAAGTTTCCAGTCACCTTTCTCACTCACTATGTATTAATAGACCTCTCTGCATTGAATCATATCTGTTATTAACCTCTGTCTCTCTTCCACAGCATGTCTTTATCCTGTTTTCCTTCTCTCACCCCAACCAATCACAGCAGATGGCCCCGCCCCTCCCTGAGCCTGGTTCTGCTGGAGGTTTCTTCCTGTTAAAAGGGAGTTTTTCCTTCCCACTGTCGCCAAAGTGCTGCTCATAGGGGGTCATATGATTGTTGGGTTTTTCTCTGTATCTACTCTACAATATGAAGCGCCTTGAGGGACTTTTGTTGTGATTTGGTGCTATATAAATAAAAATGAATTGAAGCTTTTCAGAACAGTTGACCTCTGACCTTGAGATCATGGTCACTAAGATTCAAACATGTCTGACACTGTTGGTAGATACACCTATAGTAAGAATTTGAAAATCCTACATGGCTTCGTTCTCAAGTTATCACATTCACAAACTTGGGAGACGGCGTGGCCCACTCGGCAGGGTGGTGACAAAACCCCATCAGCCTTTTAGGGCTGAGGTGAAAGAAGGGCTTTTTCTGGATCATGTTAGCTAGTGTTAGCGTACCTGCTAAGATAAGAATAGAACAAATAGAGCAGCATGCAGCCATGCTACTCAGTACCCGGAGCTATAAGAGCACAGCAGATTTATAACTGACCTTGATGAATCTCTGGGCTTCTTCATAAACTTCACCAAGTGGCGTCACTGTTAGAAAAGCTTCTGTGTGATCTGAAAGGCAAACACAGTAAAAGTTAAGAAAGCTACCACTGGCTACAGCAAGCATTTGCAGGGTTTCCTCAGTAATATGTGATTAACAGCTTCATCCAAGTATTGTGTGGGAAAAATGCAAATATGACAAACTGTAAATGAAACTCTTGTGAGTGACACAGGTTTGCTCACAGAAAGACGTGCTGCTCTTGTTATTCACATCCTTCAGGTTGACTTGAGCTAACACTTTTTAAATGTTAGCCTAAAAGCTGCCTCAGGCTGCAAGTGCAAACCGACCTGTTCCAAAGAAAACCACATTGAGTCTCAGGCTGCGATCCAGGCTTTTGAGAATCTGCAGGGCGATTCTGCGGGCCGAGTGGAGAGACTCTCCCTTCATGGACTCGGACGTGTCCAACAGCAGGATGACTTCATCTGCGTCTGAACTGGAGCTGACCTCAAAGTCTGGATAGAAAACCAACATGCAGGCCTAAAGGGACGGAAACGAGATGGCTGAACAAAAAAGCAGCATTTTTAGAGTGACAGGAGGAGAAGACAAAGAGAGCGACAGACAAACCTGGCTGTCCTTGTCAGGGTGTTTCTCCACCCACATCCTGGGCAGGTGGACGTCAGACAGCATGATGGACAGCTGGAATCCATCTGGACCCATGATCTGTCCTGGCAGCACGCTCACCACTGCCTTACAGTCGGTTTTCTACATGACCACAAACATTAAAGAGCAAAAAATGATTGGTTTGCATGCAATAAATCCATATTTGTAAACAGCAGTTTGGTTTAAACTTTGAGGTAAAACAATTAGTGGTATGGTCCACCCAGCCTTCCTCTGACTGGACACAGACAACAGGTCAAATAGAAATGATTTCCAACTAAAATAGAGTCACATTAAACAAATATTAACAATCGAAATCTTTAAATAGAATGAATGACGGTGTTTTGGAAAGCTGTAAATGAAGAACAAACGGCAACAAGTATAATAATGATTGTAATTATTATTGTTATTACTAGTAGCAGAATTCATTTTAATGACTTGATTCAATTCCAAATGCAGCCAGGTTGTCATTTGTTCACATGCTCGATCAGAGGGACTTAAATCCCAAAAGATTTGGATGATACGTAACTAATAATAATCTGCATGAACAGTTGCAGTCTGGTCTTCGCCGTCCCACAGCACTGAAACTGTGCTGATAAAAGTAACCAATGATCTTCTCATGGCAGCCGACTCTGGTTTACTCTCCATTCTTATTCTTCTCGATCTGACTGCCGCTTTTGATACCATTTCTCACTCAATTCTCCTCAGTAGGCTCGCCTCCTTCGGTCTCTCCCATATCCCACTAGCCAGGTTTAAATCACTCAGTTTATTCGACTTAAATCCTTCACTTCTCAGCCCTTTCCTCTGGTTGCAGGCGTGCAGGGATCTGTCCTGGGGCCTCTTCTTTTCATTATCTACCATCTTCCACTTGGACACATTTTTTGTAAATAAAATATTCAGTTTCACTGCTTAAATGTAAAATAAAAAGCCAAATGACCTTCATCTTGACTTGGTGAGTGATACATTGCAGGCTGGAGATCTCATAGGGCATTTCAGCTGACAGGTCCAAGGTGAACTCTCTGAGAGCAAAGGAACAGTGATTGAACAACCCCAAACCAAAAACATGAGGATACACGAAATAATGAAGCTGTAAATACTGCAAAGCTGTTGTTCAGTTCTTAACAGTTTGGAGGTGGATATGAGCAGACGAGGTTCAGACTGGTTAACAGAAATGCTTCATTTTGCTCACCTCACACTCGCAGCTTCATCAGTTACACACACCTTCTCCACACTGACCTGTGGAGTGACGTTTAAAGTCATATTTGTCATCAAAGCAAACTCTGATTCAATCATGAGCCGGACAGGATCTCTGTTACCTGTGTGGTCTGGTTGAGGGATGCACTCTCCTGCCACGGAGCCACGCTGCCGGGCAGGGAGAAGAGAATTGTGCCGTCCCTGACGATCAGCTCGGAGACAAAGGTCACTTTGATGAGGACAGTTGCACCAGGGGGCAGGTTACCCACACTGATGGTGAACACATCCTGCAGTGAGGATACAGACCATGTCACAACCAGCGGCGGCTAAAAGGGCCTACATAACACCAGGAGACGCTAAACAGCTCTGGACCCGCATGATGACCGTGTGTGTGTGTGTGCGTGTGTGCGTGCTTAGACGTACAGGTGCATCCTGGTCCATGAGATAAGCTCCATGTCCTTTCTCAATAGCCTGTTTGTACTCCTTGCGAGCTTTTTCTTTCTCCTTCACCTGAGAAACAAACATCCATTGGTTTGCTCACGTTGTGTTGAACAGCACAGGCTTTATATACACGATAGACGTAGTGCCTCAAACTGAGCAGCTTTACTATTCATCGTTCATCTTTTGAATCCAAATGTCACGAGCACAGGGCTGTGACTGTGAAATGAGAGAACCCACGTGCTTATTGGTCAACAAATTGTGACTCACAAATCATTAGCCAATGAGCTCATGAGAACTTCAATGTCCAAAATAAACCTAAATGTTGCATTTGATAGATCAAACTAGCAAAAGAGCGAGTGAGCTGAAGGGTGATGTAGTCACAGCCTGAAGTCTTTTACAAACCCGGCTGCTTCAAGGCTCGTTGATGTTGGCAGAACTTTGTGGAAAACACTAAAGAATGCTTTTCTACTCCCTCCAGCGTCAGAGTACTGGGTATTATCAACAGACTGCTGGGCTTTGACAACAACAACAGGAATAATAAAAGATCCTGTTATGCTTTGGTCACATTTTCATGAATAAAAAAATAAAATAAAATATATATATATATATATATATATATATATATATATATATATATATATATATATATATATATATATATATATTTATATATTTATTAGGGGTGCAACGATACTTGTATAGATATTGAACCACTCGATACAGTGCTTTCGGTTCGGTACGCATATGTATCGAACAATACAACATTTTTAATTTATTTTATCAACTTTCCTTCTGACGATGCTGTCTGTGTTGAGAGCTCAGTGAATCTGCGCTCGACTACTCCGCCTAGGCTGCACTGTCGAGCGCAGATCCACTGAGTGCTCCACACAGACAGCATCGTCAGAAGGAAGAGCGCAGGGCAAGCTAGCGAGACAGAAGTTAAGCTCTACTTGCAACATGGCAAATTGAACCTCCCCCACCCTCATTCAGATCTGGCGTTTGGAATTATTTTGGTTTTCATGTGACGTATGACCCTGAAGGTAAGCGAGTCATGCACTAAAGTAAAACCCGACGTCCCGGAGCTAGCGATTTTGCCAGTCAGGCTACCAAAATCTATCTCTGCCCTGCCCGTCGGGCTATTGTAGGAAGGAAAAATATATGTCAATGCTTTTGCATTCTTTCGGAAATGTAGCTGGGTAATTATGTCATTGGCATCGGTGAGCCACTGTCAATATGTGACATATTGAAATCGCGTTTGAATTTGCGCTTGTTTTTTGCTTTCACTTTGCAATTGCGCGAACTGTGTATAGAGAGCGACAGCACTGATCTGTGAGTGATGATAATTTGTGCACCAATTCCTCTGACATCGTCTTATTAATCGTTAGCTTACTATGCAAACATGACAAGTGAAATCTCCCGCAGCTTAAACATGTGAGAGGTTGATCGCGCAGAGAATCGCTGAGCTTATGTGAGTGCGGCAGGATATATATTTCACTACGATGACCTGGATGACTGAGAACCTTCACAGACAGATATATATTTTAGTTCTGCTGAGCCAAATAAGACAGGTCAGGGTGAAGAAGTGACAGCCAAAGAAAAGCTTACCACAAAACGGAGAAGTTATGACAAATCAGACTATAAGGCAAAAAGAAAGTGCAGCTTTATGGTTTCATGGACAAAAGAATTTCTGTGGCTGCAACATGACGAGCTAAATAACCAGGGCTGCACATAAGTGGTCCGCAGGTGCGCATTCGCTGTCAAAACAAAAGACGCGCACAAGATAAGAAGTTGCAACGCGTGTTTGCATACATAAGATTTTCAGGAGGAGGACAGACATTTGTTTAGAACTCTTAAAGATGTCGAAGAAGCTCCTTTAAGCAATTACTGTGATGTTCCTCCACCTCCAAAGAAATGTCAGAAGGAGTCCGAACCACAAAAGAAGCGCGTATTCTTGGAAAAGTGGTTGCAGGAGGTGAGCTGGCTTCAAACAAATGATGAACGCACAGAGATGTGGTGTGGAATGTGCCGTGAAAATTTAATAAATGACAAATTAAAAAGGCATGAACATTTTTTTTTGTATCGAAAAAATATTGAACCGTGACACCAAAGTATCGAACCGAACCGTGAATTTTGTGTATCGTTGCACCCCTAATATATATATAAATAGAGAGAGTTTGACAGGTGTTTATATTGTAATTCACAGAAACAGGAAATGAAAACTTTCAGACGGTGAACTAGTATTTGAATAACGCTCCGTTACCTGTCCCACGACATGCTTCCCGTTGATGAAAGCTTCAAACCCACACACTGCAGCTGAATCATCTAGAGGGAAAACATACTTTGCCTCAATGGGCACTGAGCTCAGATTTGTGTATTTCTGGAAGATGATGACCTAACAAGGACACAGACGATCACATCAAATGTCAAATCGTATGTCAGCAAGCTAACAATGAAAAACACTGAAACGACTCGATGTGCCACCGTTACCTGCGAAAGCAGATCCATCAGTTTACACTTCACATGAACGGCCTGCAGAGGGAGCTGCTGACCAGCGCTGTCCAACAGTCCGGCGGTCACCTCTTCCAAGGGGTTTTTACTGCTTTCAAACATATCATCGCCTAAACTGAGCTCTACACACAGAAACAAGAGACGAAACAGTGCAGAATGACGTGGTTAGCTTCATTTCTATCTTTCAGCTTCATAATTATAATTCGCACATAGCAGACCGTGCTGACAAAGGATTTCCACTAATCTCATAGCTGTTCAGAGACTGTCAGTCCCATCCTGACCAATAAACACAGTCCTCTCACATAGACGAAGCCACCGGAGCAGGATCTCGACACTTCTTTAGACTCGGCCTGCATGGCAACAAACCTGTAGCTGAGGGCCCAACCAACATCCTGCACGTGCAAACAAACACTTTGAAGAGCTTGACAAAAAACTGTTGTTGTGTAGTTTCACCAACTCTACATGCAAAGGTTTTGTGTCTTTCTACGATAAACTAAAAAGTGCTTTGAGTAAAGAAGTCCATCTGTAAATTATAAGCTGCATCTAATGAATGACGTCACTGTTTACCTTTAAAGACAGCTGTGCAGCAGTGCTCGCTCCACTACATGTTATATCTGGTGGTGTTACTGGTTAACCCCACTGGGATCAGTCTGGGCTTAATGTGAGTAAGTGTCATAATCCTGGGTGGCTTCCTTTTGGAGTTTTCAGACCTATGAACTTGATCTTGAGGTCAAGGGTCACTGATGATTTTTAGCACTTGAGGTTCAAATTTCATTCTCAGCTTACTGGAATTATAAACGTGGTGACGATGCTACCACATGAGCCTTTTACAGCTGAGGGGTAAAAACGTATGAAAGCTCAAGTTCAACCACTAAGCTGAGCGCACTGTACTCTCACGTTCATCGCCATAAATAAGAGCCGATCAAAGGCGCAGCTGTCCAGTGCTCACCTTCAGCAGAACAAGGAAGACAGAGCTCAGGTGACATGTCCACGGCAGGAGTGAAGGCCTTTAGCTGGTCTCCTTGGATGCTGAACTGAACCACATACTTGAGTTTCACCTGATCAGGACTGTATACCACATACTCATCATCCTGGAGGACACAAGAGTGGATACATGTTTGTGTGCGTTAGTGAAGTGAACCTAGTGTGACAACAGTTAAATATTCAGCAAAGAACAATAATTCAGCTTATGGGCAGGAAGTGTTTTCTTCTGTCTGTTTATCCATGTGCATGTAAACGCTCACACAGTCCTACTGTACCTCAAACTCAGAGGGAGTGTTTGGAGCGCGGCGGACTCCGCGCACGCTGTCGTATCCGTCGGGAGCCTGCTTCAGCAGGACGTCCGTCCTGTAGACCTGCCTGCAACGTCCCAACGCAACGTCACACACCAACAACAACCGGGAGCCATCCGTCACGCCGGGCTTGGAGTATTTCAGACTGGTGCTGTGGATGGAAAACGTGACTGTGTTGCTGCCATCTTGGTTCAGAGATATCAAAACTCCAATAATAACAAGTGAAAGCTTGTATTACTGCAGGTCAGTGTTTGCTTTACATTCAGAGGAAACTCTACAACCAGAGGACTGAAAACACTCCACAGCGTATGAACCTCACAGCCCTTCTTAGGGAACCAAGGAGAAGATGCTGAGGCGTGCAGATTACACAAGATCACGTTAAAACAAGTGGCAACAAGTCTCATGATCTTATTCAAAGCGTTATTGGTTCAAAGCGTTGCCGATGCGCACGTAGTCGGGGGAGAGGTGCAAGACTGAGTTCAGTGGTGTTGGGAATCAAAATCAATGGAACCATCAGATTTGTGTCCAGATTGTAACACGTCTCTCGTCCTTGAACTAGTTCTTCATACTTGCCTTATGTGTCGTATTACACTTTTCACTCAATGGCAAACTGTCAATGAATGAGGGGCGGCTCAAGACTTTTGCACAGCAGCGTATGTGTCAGACACACAAAGAAACTGGTCAAATTGGGATTTTCGACTAACCTCAGGGAATCACTAAAGTAGATCCCACCGCCCAGTTTGCCGACGTCGGTTCTTTCTATGCCGTGGTGCTCGACTCCCACACGGGGCAGCAGCAGGCCACTGAAGAGGAGGACACAAACACAGCTGCTGTTTCACTACACACATTAAAGACACACAATTCATATGAAAGTAAAGATATCGTTATGTAAAGGAGGTCTGCTCAAATCGAGCTAAATGATTGGACGGCGTTTCCTAATACAGATGGACACAAGACGTACAGCCGGAGCCAAGTCAGCTGATCTTAACCCAGCTGAGCGTTTCATTGGCTGAAGACTTTGGCTCACAAACAAACAGCGATTGAAAGCTGCTGCAGTGAAGGCACAGCATGACAAAGGAGGAGGCTCGCGTCTGGTGATGTCCATGAATTCAACACTTCAGGCTGTCAGTGCCAGAAAAGGCGTTTCAACAATTACTTTCACTTGTTTCGTTTGTCCAATGACGTCTGAGCCCCTGAAATGATGAGATTGTGTTCCTCACATCTTTTTGTTCCACCCTCTGAATGAAAGCTGAAAGTCTGAACTTCATTACAAATTCATTGTGATAAAAAACCAAACCTGTCTCTGTCCAAATATTTATGGACATAATGTTTATCTAAAGTGAAAGAATAAGAGAGAGGACAGGTGAAAAAACGACATGTTTCAAAGTGATGTGATAAACACATCGTGCGTGTCTGTATACACGATAAATGTGAAACCACTAACAACATTTTCAGGTGACTGTTGTTGTGATTTGGGGCTGTAGAAATAAAGCACTAAACATCCAGAGACACGGTGTCCGGCTGAAATCCACCTGGCCAGTCAGTGTCCTTAACCCTTTAGGACCTACCATAGAACCAAGTCCGCCAGAGCTTATATTATATTTTTACATGCTGTGGAGCCATTTTTGGGAGCATTTCAAGTTGATATACATCAATACAACCATTATAGCCCAGATTTTAATAATATGTCTGCATTAAGTGCATAGTAATTACATAAATTGCAAAAAAGTGCAATAAACTACAAAAAAACTGAAAATCGCTTTTGTTTTTTTAACATATATTTCTAGTTAGAGAAATTTAAGAGGCTTATCCCTCAAAACTGTAAATACAAAAAAGTTGCACAAAATAGTTTCCCACCACAGGAAATTTATTTTGAGTGTCTTCATAGTTTTGTTTTTGAAATACACCAATTTTTATACACTGCAGGAAAAACGAAAATAAATATTATACTGCAAATTTGCAAAAAAGGTCAAGGTCAAGGTCAAGGTCAGATTTATTTATATAGCACATTTCCAACAGCCGATGCTGCACAAAGTGCTTAACAATAACAATAAAATTAAAAACTACAGTGTAATACAATAATAACAATAGAAACAATAAAATAGAAGAATTGAAACAATACTAACTAATTCAGATAAATCCAAAATGCTTGGGTCATAATGTGTTAAAAGCCAGAGCGTAAAAGTGTGTCTTTAGTAAAGATTTAAATTGCTCAAGAGTTTGAGCAGATCTAATATTAAAGGGGAGACTATTCCAAAGTCTGGGACCTGCCACAGAGAAGGATCTATCACCACGAGATTTGAGGTTAGTCCGTGGAATGGACAACAATAGTTTTGAACTAGATCTCGTGGGTTTTCCTGGAGCATAGGCAGAGAGGAGCTCTGACAAGTAGGGGGGGCTCGGGCGTTGAGTGACTTAAAAACAAAAAGTAAGAGTTTAAATTGGATCCTGTAGGGGACAGGGAGCCAGTGTAAAGAGGCTAAAATTGGGGTTATATGCTCTCTCCGTTTGGTACCAGTTAGCAGGCGAGCAGCAGCATTTTGAACCATCTGAAGGCGATGGATGGTGGCCTGATCTAGACCATAACACAATGAATTGCAGTAGTCCAATCTGCAAGTAAGAAAAAGGTGGATGATACGCTCGAAGACGTCAGCCGGAAGGTATGGCTTTATCCTGGCTAGCTGTCTTAGCTGAAAAAAACAGGACTGAACTACTGCACTCACCTGCTTATTCAATTTAAAAGAACCATCAATGTAAACTCCGAGGTTTTTTACATGTGTTTTACAATACGAGGAGAGGGTACCCAACGTGCTGTCGATATGATTGAAATTGCCAAAAATGACAACCTCAGTTTTGTTTTCGTTTAGCTGTAAAAAATTTAATGATAACCACTGTTTAACGTCGTCAAGGCAGCGTAATAAGAGCTGCGGTTGATCTGATCCTGATTTTAAAGGTAGATAAATCTGTAGATCATCCGCAAAGCAATGAAATGAAATGCTGTACCGCGAGAAGATGGAGCCCAATGGCAGCAAATAGAGTGCGAAGAGGGCGGGACCCAAAATAGAGCCTTGAGGAACGCCGTATTTAAGAGGAGCTAATTTGGAGTTGTGGGGGCCCATATTGACATAAAAGAACCTTTCTGTCAAGTAGGAGCGAAACCACTGAAGGGCAGATCCTTTTAGGCCAGCATGCGATTCTAGCCGTGATAACAGGATGTCGTGGTGAACCGTGTCAAAAGCTGCTGACAAGTCCAACAGTAAAAGGGCAGCAGGGCTGCCAGAATCCATAGTTAAGAGAATATCGTTAAAAATCCTTAAAAGTGCTGTCTCAGTGCTATGTAATGATTTAAAACCAGATTGAAATTTTTCTGAGATCATATTAGAATCGAGGTGTGCCTGCAACTGTAGATAGACCACTTTCTCCAAAACTTTAGATAGAAAAGGAAGCTTTGAGATGGGCCTGTAATTAGACAGAACAGTTGGGTCCAGGTTTTGTTTTTTAAGAAGAGGCTGAACTACAGCTTGTTTGAAGCATAGTGGGACGCAGCCTGTAGTAAGGGACGTATTAATCAATTTCAGAATAAAAGGGCCAACAATATTAAAAGTGTTTTTGAGCAGACTCGGGGGAAGAGAATCAGAGGGGCAGTGTGATGATCTTAGGCCACTAACTATCGCGGTCAGGTCCTTAAGGGAGACGGGATCAAACTGCTCTAAGACAGCTGAACACACAGGTGGAGGGCTTTGAACTGAGACAACAGACAACGAAACAAGGGCCCTAATCGATAAGATCTTGTTATTGAAAAATGCTAAAAAATCATCGCACATACTTGGTGAAGAAGTAACTCCAGGATTATCACATAAACTAAAAAAGCGATTAAGAATGTTAAAAAGTACCTGAGGCCTATGACCGTTTGCTGATACTAAGTTTGAGACAAATTGTGTTTTTGCAGTTTTTACAGCTTCTTGATAAGCAGAGAGACGAGTCCTTAAAATCTGTAAGGAAACATACAATCTGTCCTTTTTCCATCTCCTTTCAGCGCGTCTGTAGTCGCGTCTGAGGGAGCGGGTGTAATCGTTCAACCACGGTTCTGATGAATTCTTAGCGCGCACAGTTCTGAATGGTGCAATAGAGTCCAAGATATAAGTGCAAGTAGAATGAAGAATAGCCGAAAGGTCCTCAACATTTTTACAATTGGAGTTCAATATTCCAGAGTCCATAAAGGCAGCAGAAAAGGCAGGTGCTGTTAGTACATTAAGCGCTCGCTTTTTGCGCAGTGGGGCGTTCGACTTGTCCATCGAGCAGCGCAGTGTTAGAGTGAACAACACAGGAAGATGATCGGAAATGCGTAAAAAAGCAGCATGTGCATCAAAATAAACTATTTCCAGCAGTGCAATATGAGTCCTCAGCATCCCAGAAACGACACAGGAAGTCATAAAGTCAAAGATAACTTTTAAAAACACCAGTATAGGCTCATGAGGCCCTGATGGTAAAAACTACATTTCCGCGAAAAATGACGTCACTTCCGGTTTCGGGCAGGACATGGCGGCCATGTGATAGTTCACGCTGATGGACGTAGGAAGTGTTACAAACAGCTGATCGGATCGGCAAAGCATGTTTCTGGAATATTATGTTTTTGTTGCTGCAAGCGCTTTTTATGCAGTTTTTGCAAAGCTATATGTGGAAGGAAACTGTGACCGAGGACAAGCTGATGGCATCAGATGTAAGTACAACTCCTCCGGTTTCATATGCAAAAAAAATTATTGCGCTAGCTCACGTGGTTGCAGTGCTACCGGGATTTAAAAATAGTTACACAAAACAGAGCGTGCCCGCTCCGACCGGCTCTAAAGGGTTAAAGACGAATCACAGTTTCCTCTAACTGGTTAAAAAGCGAGACATGTCTCACAACAGACAACAAACCTTTGGTGTGACCCAAAGTGTCACAGTCCTGGGTCGTGTGTTTTGATTTTGGTATAATTATTGAGCTTTCATCGTGGTTTATCATTACCAGTCTTTTGGTTTAAGGTTCTGTATTTCGAGCTCTAGTAGTTCTTTGTTCTGTAATTTCTAGTCCTTAAGTTTTGTTTCTGTGTTTCCTGTTTTATTTTGATAGTCCCTGTCCTGTGTGCAGCGTGTTGGTTTTGCTTCTGTTGTCTAGTTAGGTCTGATTTGTCCCAGCTGTGTTTCCCTCTCCCATTCCCCGATTGCTCCGGTGTTTATTCGAGCCCTGTGTTTTTGTTGCTCTGTGTCGTGTTGTATCCTCATGCGAGTTCTGTCTGCCTGTTTATCTTCCCCAGTCTAGTTAGTTTTCTCTTCGTTTCCTGTCCAGCAAATAAAGTTGAGTTTTGGCACCTTGAGTCCTGCTGCACGCACACCATGACAGCAAGCTGTTGTTGCTCTTCTTAGAATCCAAGCACACGGGATTCTGTCCCATTAAGTTTCCATTCATTATTCCCACACAGCATCACAGATCTGAACTCGCAGCAGAACACAGGCAGAGATGTCCTGGTAGCTTATCAGTTAGATTACATGTAAATACAATAAACACAATAAATACAGAAAACCTTTGTTTTTTCCTTCAGTCTTTGATCTGATTGGTCGACATATTAAATCAAACGTGTTCATGCAAACGGACTAAGACGTCCACACGGTTGTGTTTTATCCCCAAAAGTTGAATAAAATTAAATACTGACGGCCACAAGTCGCCCCCTCCCCAAAGACGCATCTATGGCATAAATGTTCCTCATTAACTCTCAGTTGACCTCTGACCTTCAGGTCAAGGTCACTACTACATGCAGCTATGGTATCAATTAAAGTTATCATGAAGTTTCCAGACAACTTTGACCTCGAGGTCAACGTCACTGAGATCCAGACTCATCGAGATATTTGGTAGCTGCAGCTAAAGTGTTTCAATTCCCCACAGCGCCACGTTCTTGACTTGTTGTTCACGCCACCCGCCTGCTTGCCCACGGCGGGTGACTACAACACCCTGACGACATTCAGACTTTGTTTCAGTGTATATGAGAGTGTCAACCACAGCTCGATGCGACGAGCTAAGTCTCTGAATGGACGGCTTTACAGAAGAGTTTTGTCGATGTGGGTTCAGCTTGAAGTCCGTTTTCTTACAGTAAATCAGGTATGAGACAAACGACAGGATCAGTTGTTCTCACCGAGACAGGATTCCCACAAAGTTGTTGGGACTGGAGGAATGGAGGAGTGGCTTAACATTCCCCAGCTCGCTCTTAAAGGTCTGAAGCTCCACCCCTCGGCCGACACGCACAATCTGCTGGATCTGCACCCTGCTGCGAAACACAGATTAAAGCAAGGGAACATCTGTGAAAGAGATCTTTGTGTCGTTGCATACAGAAGACATGCGCCAGAAAACTGAAGACAGATCATTGTGAACACGTTGGCTCGTTTACCTCTGCAACGACCGGCTTCTGACAGCAGGGATAATAATACATTTGATTTAAAAGCGCCTGTCAAAACACCCAAGGACGCTGTACAGCAAATAAACAGGCATAAAAACATGAAATATACACAATAATAAGAGCAGCAGACAGAAAGTTTAAGTTCATGGATGAGTTATATGGAGTAGGCAATTTTCAACAGGTGGGTTTTAAGGTTGGACTTAAAAAGAGGGAATAAAGTGATGTTTGTGAGGTCAGGGGAACTCCAAAGTGAAGGGGCAGAGCACCTAAAAGCACTCCTCTCCCTTATCTTCCCTGCTTTGCTTCTTATGTCCTTGTCTTGTCTCGTGCTTTTTTCACTTCCCTGGAACACTCTCTCACAGTCTGTGTCTAAAACCTAAAAGAGAATTATGGCTTTGATCAACTGGTCTCTGGATGCTATTGACACCCTTTAACGAGAAGTCTGGGCTCGGGAGAACCCGAGTGCCCTGGAGGGACTTTCCCTGCCGGATACACGATGGACGGGTGGCAGAGGATCGTGTGCTTGGCGGGACTGTCGATCGAGGACGCTGAAGATATCTACCTATTCGGAACCATGATAACAGGGTTCTGGCTGATCGGAGCTGGCTTGGCCCTGGCTTATCGGAGAATTAAGAGAGCGGAACCGGCTGTTCAAACCCCCACAAGGCTGCCCGCTGGGATTGGAACGACAGGTGCGACTTCTCAGAAAGGGCTCATTGAAGGCAGCATGGAGCTTGGAGGCGCTAACGGCTGCAGTGAATGCTCAGAATAACACCTCTGAGCGTATGTTGGAGTACATCAGGGAAGAATCCACTCGGAACAACACCTCTGGGTGGAAGCTGGATTACATCGCAGATCAGTTGGCTGCGGTTGTGAGGTCTCAGAATCTGCTATGTGAGCAAAAGACTGAAAAGATCACGGAACTGAAGGTAAATAACATCATGGAGAAACTCGCAGCTATCCAACGGGAGATTGAGACCAGTGTTGGTGTCGGAGTGTTAAAAACGGCTTGAAATTCTCATGAGTTGTTTGTAAAAGAAAAACCACCATTATAATGCGGAGACCCCTTCAGCGCCAGCTGTGGGCTCAAGGCCGGAGCCGAACAACACCCTGATAACGACTCTGTTGAGTCTGTTCCTTCCCATTCCCTACAAGGCCACCTGGGTTGGCTGGAAGACTGTTTACTTAGCCTGGCAGGGCGAAGGACACTGTCTCCGCTGAACTCTGGACACGCACACACATACACTTACACTGATAAGCACACACTCATCCCCCTCCTTTTCCAAACGCCTTCGATGCTTGTTTCCTGCGGGGGAACACGGCGGGTCTGAGCCCGCGCTGGAATGGTAGCACTGTGCAGGGCGGCTGCTGTGTTCGCTTCGGATTACTCCTCACCTCCCACCCAATCCTGTGGCTTGTCATGTCTTTCACAAAGTTGTGCTGTGGACATTTATGTGCTCTCTGTGCAGAGGAGTTTCTTTGTTTCCTGTTCTCGTGCTGTCCTGCCATGGAAGCACAGCATGAGTAGAGCTCTCTTTTTTTCCTCTTGTACTTTCCCATTGTAGTGTACATTTCAGTGTTTTTCTGTAACACTACCGATCTCCGACTTGTCTCCCCATGTGATGTCTGTGTTGTGTGTGTAAGGTCGGGGGGGGGGGGGGGGGGGGGGGGGGGGGGGGGGGGTCCCATTTCACTGCAGGGCGACCTGCATGTGGCGAATAAAGCTTTGATTGATTGGTGTATATATAGTGACAGCGGAGATGGAGGAGGGTGTGTGGAATACAGCAGCTATTCCTGAGTGACCACAAAACGTCAAAACAACATGAAATCCTGTGTGTTGGGTCCTTATCACAATATGTCACCATGAATTTGAATGTGTCGCTGTTACTTAATCCTCGTTTGGAAAGTAGACATGAAACTACCTGTCCTGCAGGAGATCGGTCACAGCCTGAAACTCGGAGCTACTGGGGGGAACCGTCTCAACGCTGCACCTCAGAGCTCGATACTTCCCCACAGTGGAAGGGGCGGGGCTCCTCAGAGTCATCTCACTTGCATTCAGAACATCTCGGATTAACTGGAGGAAATCAAATCGTTTTGTGTTAGTCTAAAGATACAAAGAGAACACAGAGGCTGAGCTGATCGATATCATGGACTTGTGCACTGGAGTGGGGGGATTTGTGATGTTGTCCAATCATCATCCTCCTCTGGCCCTTCAAACACACTTTTAACCTTTGAAGTCGTCGTGTATTTTTTTTCCTTTAATGTTTTCTACAAATGTGTGATGATATCTGAGACACAGGACAGAGCCAGGAAGCACTCAGCTTACACCAGTGCTGCGGCGCTAGCTCGGTTAGCATTTTACTGTGTTAATATGTTTTAGTAGCAAAAGCTGAAAAGTTCTTAAGAGGAACAGTGAACCGGAATAGCTGAAGCCCAAACATCTCTGGATAAATGAAGAAATGCATGCTGGGATTGTTTTGGTCGTCTGTAGTGTATGTCGCAGTGCACAGGACGGTCAGGTTGACTAACATTTATCCACCTGTTTGACATTTTCTAAACCAATTTTTTATATTTCAGCGTAAAAGCGATCAAAAAATTGTGAAACATTTTTGTGAAAAAGCTCCATCTCCTGGTGGAGTTAAGGGGTCGTAGTTCATAGTGCAACGTTCCTCCTTCAGAAACACTCCCAGCAGCTGGGAGAGGCCTTATGTGTACTTTACATCACGTGCCTCACATTGACCTTTAAGATTTTATGGAACTGTTTCTTACATGGTGTCAAAGCGGTGGAACCAGTCGGTGCTCTCGTGTTTTTGCAAGTTGTATTGTGATAGTTTTGTTGGCTTTTCTGTCCTGGCTCAGTCACACTGCATCTCTGACAGAAATCATTCTGCAGGATATTTTTCTCAGTACGTGTGACGTCAGTGGGCGTGTCTCAGAGCCGTGTGCGTGGTACCTGACAGAGGTCCAGTTTCTGAGAGATGAGCTTGGTGCTGGGAAATATGGAGAGTTGTCTGTGTGGCAGCAGAGTGTAGACGTCCTCCAGGAGACTCATCAGCTCAGTGTGGTTTCCCTCTGTCAGCTTCTTCTGAGCCTGAAGCAACAAGCCCTCTGCCCTGCTCACCTGCACACACACACACACACACACACACACACACACACACGGTCCTATCAGGTCAGGCTGATGGGAAAGCTGCCGTTTCTCTCAGTGGTCACCGTCAGCAGCTCCACGTTTTACAAACAGAGAAACTCTTACATCATTCAGGCTGAGCTTGTCCACTGAAACTCTGAGGATGTTGTCGAGGCAGCCCAGCGCCTCGGTCCACAGCAGCTCCACAAACACACCCACTTCCTGTGATAAGCTTCCTGTGTTGAGCTTCTCTTCCAGGAGCAGCTGTCAATCAAACAGAGCATGTATCATCCAACTGCTGAGCAGCACAGATGGAGGTCTCAGATGTCAAACGTGCTACTAAGAAACAGGATTTCCCACATGTTCTCTCGTCCAGAAACATGAATTCAGTCCTTTTAGTTTAAAGCAGATTTGGACACACGTCCAAAACGCTCGTGTTTTCCTTCTATGTTACTTTTAGGAAACTTTAATCTGAGCACAAATATAAAATGTGACACGAACACATAAAGCAGAGCATCTGATGTGACGGTGACATTCTTAATTAATCTGTACTGAACTGTTATTATTCATGGTGTGAGACCCGATCCACCCACAGCTTTGTACTGTAAACTGCTGCAATACAGTTTAACAGAGAGAAAGATCGCTGTAGTAAAGGTTGATGCTTCAGGCCACAGTGGTTGGTGGGAGTGTACTTTGTAATATTGTGTCCTCTTAATATGTCAAAAATTATAACCAGTGTTTTGGTCAGTGTTGATATTCAACAATATTCCTCATTGGAAAAACTGAAGATTCATTAAACCTCAGAAAGAAAGTGGAAAACATTTTGTATTGAAGAAAATTTCTTTAAACTTTAATTCTTCAAATAAAAAACGAGTGAAGTAAATAAAGGTGAGTCTAAAAGCTGAGAGCAAAGAGCAAAGATGTGATGCAATATTCATCAGTGAGTGTGTCAGACCTGCTGCAGGGGCGCAGAGCCCATCTCACAGGCAGAAGGAGGAAACCTGCTCTGCCTCCGCAGACCTGAAGCCTCCAGGCTGTCTCTCAGGGCCTGGAACACCTCCAGAGCTTCCTCTGAGGTGGACAAAAACACCAGCTTGTCCCTCACGGCCTTCTTCTGTGAAACACAAGTATGTGTGCAAAAAAAGACACAAAATCAAAGGTCTATGCAAGCAGTGACATGTGATTGTGCTGACAGTGCACTGTGGAACACGTCTTCCTGTTTTGCAGACAGTCCCTGCTTACTTGTCTCAGACCCGGCTGCACAGAGAACAGCAACACTGCCGTTAGTGCAGCTCGGAGGACGTCTCAAAGCTGCTCTCCATCTGAAGGACCCAGACTACGATAGTCGTCCTGACCCTCCTGCTGATCTTATCAGTCTGTCAGCTGTTTGAGGTCACACTGAATAAAAAGTCTATTTTGAAAATATTTGAAACATCTTTTATACTGTCTATGCACACAATCCTTCAGGTATGAGCAGTGACAGATGGGCTGCTATTGTACGGAGAAACAGGAAGTCACCAGGAGTTGGTCGTAACCCTTCTAGGTTTGGCACAGGACTCGTTTAAGCACTGCTGATGATTTCGAGCTCACCGAGCTCACCTGGGGCGCACTGACAGAGTGTGCACATGACACACAGTATTTCACCAGCACTGCGTGACACTGACACTACATTTGTGACTGATTGGTTTTTTCTGTCAGGAGATTTCATCGCACTAATATTTGTTGGACCTGAAGACGAGCAGCTAAAGAAGCAACACTACGCTCTCTGCAGGGATCCAGCTCAGCTCTCATTTCAAAAGACAAATGTACATTTATAGAGTTTCACATCAGGACACAGAAAACATGAACCAGAGTGGAGTCGCGTCAGTCTCACACATGTATACACACATGTAAAAACACTTCTTACCTCACAGAGTATATCATCCTTCCAGTATCTGACCACACGGTACTGCCGCCCCTCCTCCCCTTTGAAGCTCTGCAGCTCCAGCACACACCAACTGTTGCTGTTTACCTACAGTGCATATGTTTCATACCAGTAAGAGTCATTACAGTAATTATTGCTGTGGGAATGTCATTAGTGGTAAGCTACAAAAATGTTCTTTTACCTTTTCAAAGATCGAATACTTTGCCACTTGAAAGTCACTTTGGTCTGATGGAAGATCCGAATCAGTGTCTCTATAAATTCTGTCAAGATGAACATTTCAAACATCAGCTTTCTTCTGAGGCGCCATGACTGGAGGAAGCTTATCAGAGCAGTTATCTGCACTATTAAACCAATCTAATAACTACAGCAGCTTAGAGAACAAACAGTTCAGGTTTTTAACCAGGCCAATGTTTCCAGATCTGAAGCCAACGTGGGCGGGGCTTACAGAGAAAGCTGTCTGTGCTGCAGTTCAATGCAGTACCAGCAGATGGAGACACCTGATTTCAAGCCAACATGACAATAATCACAGTCACAATCTTTGTATTACTGTAGGCTCTACCTCACAATATAAAGACACCACTGTTGTTGTCATGTGGTGCTGTATAAACATGTAATTACATATTAGCAGCCCAGCTTTATCCTTTCTGGCACAGAAGGACGCTGGGATGTACTTCGTGCCTTTACTAGTGATTCTTGACTTTAAATATATTGTCTCCTCCTGCTGGTAAAGCAACTTCTGCTTGTGTGTCCACTTCACACTCGGCAGAGGCAAAGTGTGAAACGCACACGGTGCACCTATTACACGCCTATTACACGCCTATTACATGCTTATTACACGCGTAATCGCTCACATGAACCCAGTTTGTGTGTAAATCAGAGCAGAATGAACTTGGCTGTTAACCATGTACCACATCCAGGTTCTTGAACCAGAATCAGACACATCTGATCCAAAATATTAGATCAGTGCATCCCTGGTACTTTGTCCTGTACCGTGACAGGTCAGAGGTGTCTTCATAACTCAGGGCGTCGACATTAACAGACAGATGGTCCTAATGTAACTCACTAATAGACAGATGGCGTCTCTCACCTGAACCTGTCCAGCACATTCCCACTCCTCTCAGGACTCTCTGCCCTCTGAGTCCCACTGACACACTCCACAGGTTGGGCCCGGCCTTTTGACGCTGCAGTATGGACACACACACAGTTTAATAATTAACTCCATATCATATCACCTTGTGCACAGATCTTTGCACACACCGAGTAGCAAACAGGTTCTTATCAATTTGCACAACAGTGCTGCATCAGCTTTAAACACAATGTGAATGTGTAACACTGCACACAGCTGCACACAGCTGCACACACCCATGTTCATCTGACCTAATAAAACTAGTTCAACCTGCTGGCTGAGTCTGCTGAACATTTTTAATGTGAATGTATTTCAATCAGCGTGGGGGGACGATGTTACTGAACAGTAAAGGAAATATCAGTCATTGTGCTGCATGTGGGTAGAATTAGCAGCTTGTCTGTGTCTGTAACGCAAATTAATGGAAAAAAAATACAGAAATAAATGAAACTGTAAAGATCTGCTTAGTGGTGCTTTCTATACAGACCTATCTGCTGAGGTGCGAGCGAAGCCAGTGGAGCCGCCTTGAAGGAGGAGCGATGAAGAGGAGCTGATAAGGCAGAGGACGTGTCCAGCTTGTATTCATCCACCTGCAGGAGAACTCCTCTCTCCACACACCTGTACACGTATTCCACCCCGACCACAGGTGTGTGGTGTTTCTGAATGCTACGCAGCCTGTTGGAGCTTAGGTTGGATACATCGGTTGTCACTACCAAAGAGCACTGTGGGAAATGTAGGAAGAAATGAGAGAGAAGTCTAAGATTTTTAAATGTATTTATTGGTTTTTGGTCTCTGAACATAAAGCTGCAGAATGCACACACTGCAGCTTTGTAGCTGAAAGCACAACACAATCCAAAAGGCGTTTTGCACTGCTGGCCTGTGTTGGTCAGTCAGTGTGCAAATATATACTTTTACAAAAATAATGAATTGCTGAAGCTTCCCATCAGAAGAGAACCTAGCTCTATTAGGTCAGACTTCAGCATCTGCACCATCGTCACTAACACAGAGGGACGTCCTTCTGCAGAACGAGCACTTTTGCTCACTTGTGTGCTTCTGTTGGTACCAGACAGTCCTGTGAGGCTTTATGGAAGTGCAGCCGATTCATGACCAACTATTAACTACATGTTTCTATAGATGTGGGAGAATGACTTCGATCATTCGTGGTGCAGCTCTGGCATGTTGTGAACATTATACTGAAATAGTCACGTGCTGCAGCAGGTACCAAAGAAAAAAGCTCTTTTTAAGTAAAGTTGTTTAGTAAAGTTTCATTTGAGCATTCAGCCGTGAGGAGTGCCCCCTCCCCCCGCGCTGACAGCTCACTGACCTGTTTGTTGACCACAAACGAAAGGTTGCCTCCGTGACCTGTGACTGCTGATTTCACCGTCTTCTTCTCCTTGAACGACAAACCTCTGAGCTCGAACAGCACCGAGCAGTTGTCGAACACCGCCATGTCTGGAGACGAGTCTCGCACAGCTGCGCTGAGAAAACCCTGCTGGCGCTTCCACCAACTCCTGTTAAAATGCGGAAGTAACTCTCAGCAAAAAGTATCCAACGTAACAGATCAGTTAGAGAACAGCCACGCGGGACTCGTGCTCGTTAGTAAACGACGAATACAACAAAGCATCGACACGATCAGAAACAGCAAAGTAAAGGTACTGACGAAACACCCGAAGCACGCACTCGTCCAGTGACTAACTTAAAGCGAGCAGCAACATTTAACTTCCTGTCTGGTTCGGTTTTCAAAATAAAGGTCGTGACGTTAACAGAGGCGTTTCCGTTTCCGTCCTCGAACACCTCCACGACAAATCAGTGTCGAATCAGACTGAAATGTCACATATTCAGACCTTAACACAGTGGTTCCCAAAGTTTTTTGCTGGGCCCCCTTTGTTTTACAAGAAAAATGTTCGCCCCCCGCGTGCACGCACAAACACATCCTCCAACCACACACGCCCATATTTTGCTCCACTGCGGTTTATTTCACACCTCAAACATTTAGTAAACAATTAAGCAAATACCAGTAATCTGCAATAAATTACAGGTAGTAATAAAATAAACTACTAACTCTTTTACGCTGCGTCCGCACCTACACGGGTATTTTTGAAAACGCAGCTGTTTTTCTAGTCTTTGGCTTGAAATGAAGTTGGTTTGGAAACATATTCAGCGATGCTTCATCTCCTGCTTTGCCTTTCTGTAGGCGCCCAGTGCTAGCAGTGTCCAAGCATTTTGTTTTCCCCCCCCCCTTTTCATACCGCGCCCCCCCTAGGGCACGGGCCCCACACTTTGGGAAGGTCTGCATTAACACATGTCACCAGATATGACAGAAACAACCTGTTTTCAACTTGATCATGTGGAGCCATCCATGTGCTAATAATGAATGTGTCAAATATCCGTATTCTGCACTAATCTGTTGCACTGTGAACTGTGATAACCTGTTTCTATGTCACATCTCTGTCCTTGCAGTTTTAAGCATGTACAGAGTTTCTGACTGTTGTCTACAGTTGCTTTATTATACAATGAACTGGCTTATACTGAGCTTGCTTCCTCTCATATTGCTGTTTAAAAAAATGTAAACAGTTTTTTGTAAATTTTAACAGGAACAGGCAAGGCCCCATATAAACATGAAAACTCTTTTTGATGGCTTTCTACAATAGACATCAAATATTCTCCCACATCTGTAGCCGAAGTTCCCACGAATGTGGACCTCGTAGGCTGCTTTGCTTTCCCTCTTCTGTCCAGTTCAAACCAGCTCGATGGGGTTTCAGTCTGGAGGCTGTGCTGGACACTCCGTGTTTCAAGCTCACCATCTTGTTCTTCTTCCTGAGGTAGTTGTGGCACAGCTTGGACCTCTTTTTGGTGTCATTATCCTGCTGTAGGATGAAGCCCTGACAGACTAGGTGCATACCAGAGGGTGCTGCATTGCGCTGCAGAATGCGGCCATTTTGGCTCAGGGAGCCTCTCACTCTGTACAAGTCACCGAAAACAGCCCCAGACCATCACACTCCCTCCTCCACTTACTACGGCCACCATTAATCTGTGCTTGAAGCTGTTGTCCTGTGAGCCACTTATCACGCAAGCTGCTAACTACAGTGTGTTCAACACTGCAGAGGGGGTTGGAACAGCTGTAGGAGTTAGTAGCAGCAGCTTTCAAGGCCTCATCCGCCCCCATTACTGCAGAACAGCTTTAAACTGTTAACCAACATTGTGTTCCCTGAAAAGGCATTTTTGTATAATACTGAAATGTACATTATTTTACAGTTTTGGGTAACCTTACCCTTTTTTAACCTAGTTCACCACATTTGTACCATTTCAAACTATTCATTGGAAAATATAACTTGGAGAATTGGGCAGTTCTGAAAGTTTTGACCAGTTGTGTATATTCTTTAAAGTTTTCATACAAAAAATCAGGATGGATGACTTTTGCTCCTAAAGTATTTCTTGATGATAATAATAATGATGATTTTTATAAGTATTGTAACGATTGTTGAGGTTATTTTACTTTGACAGGTTCACTGTCTGTGCACTGTTACTGTTTCTTTAAGAGAAGTGTTTGGGTTGCAGGAAAGTGTGTGCGGGAAGGGGAGGGGGCTCTTGTTGTTGTTGGGTAGCGGGGGAGTGAGTTGATTGGTGGTGGTCAGAGGGCCCGGTGGGCCAGTGTCCGGCAGCCTCGCCTCTGTAAGTGCGCCCCAGGGTGGCTGTGGCTACAATGTAGCTGCCATCACCAGTGTGTGAATGTGTGTGTGAATGGGTGGATGACTGGATGTGTAAAGCGCTTTGGGGTCCTTAGGGACTAGTGAAGCGCTGTACAAATACAGGCCATTTGACTCTCCTCGGGATTTTCCTGTGCCCTCTTTCCTGTACCTCCCCAATAAACCGTGTTGCGAACAAAACTCTGGTGCTTGAGAGCAAATGTTACAAAAGATTAAGAAAAAAGAAATCTTTTTAATCCTATTGGGCCAACAAAATCGTTTTTAAATGGCAAATGAGGGATTATCACTGTTGACATTGGAAATACAGGTACTGGGGTCCGTTCTTCGTACCTCGCTAAGTAAGTTAGCTGGATTTGATTGTTGACGATTTCGCGTGATCTTGGATCGTTCGGTTCTCCGAAGCTCATCCGGGACTTGCTGTCATAGCAACAGATCCGTAAGCGTAAACCTGCTCGGGAGCAGGTTCACTTTATGTAAACAGGATTAGATTGCGGCCACTCAGGTATGTCCGCTTCATTTATACGAAAGCAACAGCGATATTCCACCACTGTTTCACCATAAATAAATATTATCAATGTAACTAAAGATAATGCAGCACTTGATCCTTTTATTGATGTCACACAGATACATACAGGTCATTTCCTAAAAAAGGGAAATGCACTATTAATCATTCTATTACATGTATGTGATTATTACAGATGTAATTCATATTTCAGAGTAGTAATTGTAAATTACTTCGTGTAATCAAGATGAGAGACCACGGCTATAAAAGCGAAGGTGGATTTGGGAAGTCTGTCGCAGTCATATCCTGTCCGTATACGCGAGCCACCCATTGCGGAAGGTGCAAGATTGATAAGGAGAGTTTTCAGAATTCAGCGTATATTGCGGGACAGACAGGATCCTTTAGCTCAGCGCGACAGTGTGCTCATAGAGAGATATCGATTTTCCCGTGAGGCTATTATTTACTTAACCAACTTGTTGATGAGGGGGTGCAGGACCACCACCTGTCTTTTTTTGCTCTGCCCTTTTCTTGGTTGCTGTTATAAACAAACAAACAGATTATTTCAGGGTCTCTTTCCAAGAGACTAAAAGCAACATAAGTGATAAATATTACCATTCTGTAGAATATTCTTATATTTCACTTTTACTTGTTCCCATGTTCTAGTGGGTCCTGTTGTGGCTCTAATGTGAAAGAGGATATAATGTAATATAATATAATATGATATAATATAATATAATATAATATAATATAGTGTAATATAATAAATCTACCCTACCGCCTACTGGTGTTGGCCAGAGGCGCTGATGGCGCGATATGGCAGCCTGGCTTCTGTCAGTCTGCCCCAGGGCAGCTGTGGCTACAACCGTAGCTGCTTCCACCAGTGTGTGAATGTGAGAGTGAATGAATAGTGGAATTGTAAAGCGCTTTGGGTGCCTTGAAAAGCGCTATATAAATCCAATCCATTATTATTATTATTATTAAATTACTTACGAGTTTAATTTGTCAGCAACTTTCTGCCAGCCCTCTCTCCTTGCTTTTGCAGCCTTTGCAGTGTTCCCTTGCGTTTTAATTAAACTCTGAAACTCCTGAAATCCCTCAATCAAGAGTTCTTGCTCTGCTGCCGAAAAAAAGTACGAAGAATGGACCCCTGGACTGAGTCTGTGAGCCTGATCCACAGCTGTCAGCTGGCTTTCTGCTTGTAAATGAAAACAGTCTCTGGACTGCTTCGTTACACAGAGTCATGCTGCCCTCCTCTGGATGAAGAGATGTAGTACAAAAAATGTTCACTTTGCATTGTTGTGTTTGCTCAATAGGCCCCAGTTTGACACATCTCCAATTAAATCAAAGACATCTTTTTCTACACTCAAAAAAGGAAATTGGGTGGTTGTTACATTTACAAAAGTCTAACTTGTAATTTGAACAAAATAATTTCATGTTTCTATGGTGAACATAATTAAATCACGTAGGCTCTGCATGAAATTCACCAACTTAATTCGTTTTTGTTGAGATGACGTGATACAGTCTAGTTCAGGGGTCACAACCTTTAAGACCCAAAGAGCCATTTGGACACAGTTTCCACGCAAAAGAAAACTCTGGGAGCCACAAATACTTGTTGACATCTAAAATGAAGATAACACTGTACATATTGTTTTTTACCTTTATGCTTTGTGTGAACAACTAAGGTGTGTTGCTTATGAAATCCATGACAGAGAAAATTACATTTTATTTATGTAATTAACACATTTTGAACTCTTAAAGAAATATAACAAAAGGAAAGACGCTGAACTAAAATGATCCAGCAAAGAAAAACTGTTGTGAGCCCTCCTTATATCTCCTTTGGGCTTTTGGAGCCTTGACCTGACTTTTAAAAAAATAATTGGAAAAAAGCTCGATGCTGCTAAAAAAAAAGTAGATATTTGCAAAATTCTGCCTAAATATGTATTTAACCTGGTTAATGTGTGCGGCGGGGTGTGGTCTGCAGCGCCGCTGCAGGGGGGGCGGACTCATCTGAGCGGCACCCGCAATCACGCATCGCCGCCTTAACGTCTGTGCTCTCTCTACTGTTGTGTTGGTGTGTTGGTGTGTGTCGGGCTGTGAGCTGCAAAGCTACAGCTGGCTGTGTGCGTACAGCAACCGTGTGTGAAAAGCGTGTTCATGCAAACATCGTCGGGTCTGCCGTGATATGTTTACAACGGGACTTCTGCTCCTGAACCTCTGCGCACAGCGTCTGCAGGTCAGGGATGTACGAAGTCAGAGGCGGAGCCAGACATTTGAAACACCCGGGGCTTAGCCCAAAAGGGTAGTATGCATGTGGGATTTGTTTTTTGTTTTTTTTGGGGGGGGTAGAAATGACTGAAAGATTGTTAGGAGGTGGTGGGTAGGTGTATTGTTGTTGTTTGGGTTTTGTTTTCCTTTTTGTTATAGGTTGGCGAGGCGGGGCTTGATGGCATTCCAACACACCTGCGACGCATCGGACGTCATCAGTGAGCGCTTTTAGGGAGCAGAGTCACGGACGTCTGGTGTCGGAGTATTGTCGCTGTCACAAGTGCCTGTTCCATTGCCTGTCCGTCTACCTAGGATTTTGTGTTGGCTATTGTGGATCCGCGACGGAGTGCTACGTTCCATCAGGCTGCGGTCACTGCAGCAGCTGTGGTTTGTGTGTCAAGTAAGCTCTCCAACTCTCTCCGTCCACTTGTGTTTAACGTTCGGCTATCAACGGTATGCCGTAAACTCTGTTTTGTTCCTTGTTGTCAGGTAGCTCCGGTGCGTCATCTGCCTACCTGCATACCTCGGCTCCGTCTCATTTCCTCGGTGTTAATCTCCTGGCACATTTTTATCTGTCACTGTATATAGCCCCTTCCCTTGTAAATATCCCCTACTCGTGTATATAAACTTGCATCACAAACTATTTTGTGTCCGTGTGTGTTTCTGCCACGTAATCCATCCGTGTCAGTCTACCTAACAGAATACTCCGACCACTTTGATGGATTCGGCAGAACACACAGGTCCCGCTTCCGGCGATTTACTCCAGAAACACGAGGAGTCTTTGTCAAGCTTGTCTCGGCAGTTGGCGGCGTCCGAGCAATGGGCGGGCCGGGTTAATGAGACCCTGTCAGCCATTCAAAAGACTTTGGCTCGGTTAGTTCCTCCTACTGTTCCTGCTGTTTCTGCCCCCCCGCCTGTACCGTCTGCCTCACGGGGTTCGGGCTCTGTTCGTGACCCCGCTCCCTCGGCTCTGGTGCCTTTTACGGGAGAGTTGGGCCGTTGCGGGGGTTTTTTGATTCAGGTTTCCCTGCTTTTTCAGCGGTTTCCCCAAGCGTTTTCCGATGATGCTTCTAAGATTTCTCATGTTATCGGTGCCCTTCGTGATCGTGCTTTGGACTGGGCCGAGTCTTATCTCGCTCTGCATCCCTTGGAGACTGTCACGTATGAGCAGTTTGTTCGGGATTTTAAGGCTGTTTTTCATCACCCCCTGCGCTCGGATGAGGCCGCGCGGCAACTGCACGGGCTCCGCCAAGGGGGCCAGTCGGTGGCGGAGTTTTCTATTGATTTCCGGGTTAAGGCCGCGGAGACGGGGTGGGGTGATGACGCGTTGCGCGGGGCTTTCATCATCGGGTTGAACGATCGCATGAAAGATGAGCTCTAGTTAATCTGGCTATTCGTATCGATAATCGCCTTTGCGAGCGTGAGAGGGAGAGGGGTGGCCGGTTCCGTGCTGGGAGTGGAGAGCGCACTGCTGTGCGCACAGTATCCCGTCCCCCTCCTCCCGGTCCGGCCCACGCACAGTCTCCTCCGGCGGCCGCCGCTGAAGAGCCTATGCAGTTGGGTCGTACGCGGCTGACGCTGGAGGAGCATCGGAGGCGGTTTGAGGGACGGTTGTGTTTGTATTGTGGCCAGTCGGGCCATTTTGTGTCCACCTGCCCGTTGCGGTCAAAAGGCGGTGCCCACCAGTAACTGTGGGAGTACTGGTGGGTGGCACTTCCTCTCTTTCCCAAGTTCCCCGCATGCAGCTTCCTGCTATCGTGAACGCCGCTTCTGGCACTTTCTCCACTAACGCACTTTTGGATTCTGGCGCTGAGCAGAATTTTATTGACAGCGGTCTCACGTGGCGTCTCAGTATTGAGACGAAACCCCTGCAGGTTCCCGTCTCCGTTGTGGCTCTCACCGGTCAGTTACTGCCCTCCGTCACTCACGAGACTGAACCGGTTTCGTTGATTCTTTCTGGTAGTCATCGTGAGCTTCTTCGTTTCTTTGTTTTTTCCTCCCCGGAGTCTCCCATCGTTTTAGGTTACCCATGGTTCGAGCGTCATAATCTTCATATCAATTGGTCCTCCCGTTGCATTGAGAGTTGGAGTAGCCACTGCTTGTCTCACTGTTTACAGTCTGCTCTTCCGCCTTCGCCTGTCTGCTCGTCTAAGCTGGCGCCCGAGGAGGTGGATCTTTCGTCTGTACCTGAACAATATCATGATCTAGGGGCGGTTTTCAGTAAACGCTGTGCGCTCTCGCTTCCCCCCCATCGTCCTTATGATTGTGGCATTGAACTGTTACCTGGAGCTCCGTTGCCCACCAGCCGGCTGTATAACCTCTCTGGTCCGGAGAAGGCGGCCATGGAGAGGTATATCACGGAGTCACTGGAGGCGGGCTTGATTTGTCCGTCGTCTTCGCCGTTGGCGGCGGGTTTTTTCTTTGTGGATAAGAAAGATGGATCTCTCCGACCCTGCATTGATTTTCGGGGTCTTAATGACATTACTGTGAAGAACAAATACCCTCTTCCCCTGATCTCTTCTGCTTTTGAACCTTTACGAAGCTGGACCTTCGCAATGCGTACCATCTGGTGTGCATGCGCCAGGGAGATGAGTGGAAAACGGCCTTTAACACTCACCGTGGACATTACGAATATCTGGTAATGCCTTTTGGGCTGACGAATGCGCCGGCGGTGTTTCAAGCATTGATTAATGATGTGCTTCAGGACTTTTTGAATCGGTGTGTGTTCGTTTATTTGGATGACATCCTTGTTTTTTCGCGGTCTTTTGAGGACCATGTTCAGCAGGTGCGCAGCGTTTTGCAGCAGCTTCTGGAAAACAAACTTTTCGTGAAAGCGGAGAAGTGTGAGTTTCATGCTCGTTCTGTGTCGTTCCTGGGCTATGTCCTTGCTGAGGGGCGGGTGGGGCCCGATCCTGGTAAAATCAGAGCGATCGCTGATTGGCCGACTCCTTCCTCGCGCAAACACCTGCAGAGGTTTTTGGGGTTTGCTAATTTTTATCGCAGATTTATTAAGAACTTCAGTCAGATCACCCTTCCGCTCACCCGGCTTACGTCCCCGGCTCGAGTTTTCAGTTGGTCTCCTGAGGCCGAGCAGGCGTTTGCTCGGTTGAAGGAGTTGTTTTGTTCCGCGCCCGTTCTCGCCCACCCAGATGGTGCCAGACAGTTTGTTGTGGAGGTGGATGCTTCTGATGTGGGTGCGGGGGTGGTGTTGTCGCAGCGCTCGCCCGATGATGGCCGTCTCCATCCGTGCGCGTTTTTTTCGCGGCGGTTTTCTCCGGCTGAGCGGAACTATGACGTGGGTAATCGTGAGCTGCTGGCGGTTAAGCTGGCTTTGGAAGAGTGGCGTCACTGGTTGGAGGGGGCGGAACAGCCGTTTGTGGTTTGGACGGACCATAAGAATCTCTCTTACATTCGGAGTGCGAAGCGGCTTAACTCCAGGCAGGCCAGGTGGCAGCTGTTTTTTAGCCGGTTCCATTTTACTATCTCGTTTCGCCCGGATTCTCGCAATGTTAAGCCGGACGCCTTGTCCCGTCAATTTTCCCCCGCGTCTGAGTCTACGGGGGTGGTTCCGATCATTCCCTCGTCTTGCGTGGTGGGGGCCGTGACATGGGAGATCGAGAGCCTGGTGCGTCAGGCGCAGCGGCAGGATCCGGACCCGGGTTCGGGCCCGCTGGGTAAACTGTTTGTTCTGGCGGCCGTGCATGCGCGTGTCTTGCACTGGGTGCACGCGTCTCGTTTTGCTTGTCATCCTGGCGTGCGTCGTACGGTTTCCCTGTTACGGCGCTTCTTTTGGTGGCCCGCTTTGGCGAGTGATGCCCGCGAGTATGTGCTGGCCTGTGACACCTGTGCGCGCAATAAGAGCCGTCATCTGGCCCCTCCCGGGCTGCTGCATCCCCTGCCTGTCCCTGGTCGACCTTGGTCGCATATTGCAGTTGACTTTGTTACCGGGTTGCCGCGTTCCGCTGGTCACTCGGTGATCCTCACCATTGTGGACAGGTTCTCCAAGGCGGCGCATTTTGTTCCTTTGTCCAAGCTCCCTTCTGCCCTGGAAACTGCTCACTTGCTTGTGGATCACGTTTTTCGGTTACATGGGATTCCTTTGGACATTGTGTCTGACAGGGGGCCTCAGTTTGTTTCTCGGGTGTGGAAGGCTTTTTGTACTGCATTGGGGGTGGGGGTGAGCCTTTCCTCGGGCTATCACCCACAGTCTAATGGACAGACTGAAAGGGCCAATCAGCAGCTGGAGTCCGCCTTGCACTGTGTGGCCTCCTCTGACCCCCGCTTCCTGGAGTGGTCATCTTGCTTGGATTGAGTATGCTTATAACTCTCTCACCTCGGCAGCTACTGGTTTTTCTCCGTTTGAGGTCTGTCTGGGATATCAGCCGCCGTTGTTTCCTTCTCAGGAGGCGGAGATTGCGGTTCCGGCCGTGCAGGATCATTTACGTCGCAGTCGGAGGATTTGGCGCTGGACTAAGGCAGCGCTGCTCCGGACCGTGTCTCAGACTCGCCGGGCTGCTGATCGGAGGAGAACGCCTGCGCCTCAATACGCCGTGGGCCAACAGGTTTGGCTGTCCTCTGCAAATGTTCCTTTGAAGTGCGTGTCCAGGAAGCTTGCCCCTCGCTTCCTGGGTCCTTTCACCATCCAACGCATCATCAATCCTGTTTCCGTGAGGCTGCAACTGCCGGCCTCCATGAGGGTTCATCCTACGTTCCACGTTTCTCAACTGCAGCCAGTCTCTCACAGTCCGCTGTGCCCACCCGTGGAACCTCCTCCGCCTGCCCGGGTGGTGGACGGCGGTCCTGTCTATTCGGTCCGGCGGCTGCTGGATGTGCGCCGTCGTGGCTCCCAGTTTCTGGTGGACTGGGAGGGGTATGGCCCGGAGGAGCACTCCTGGGTCTCTAGGGCCTTTATTGTGGACCCGGCGCTTATTGTGGATTTTTACAGGAGGCATCCTGACAAGCCTGGAGGACCGCCGGGTGGCGTTCCTTGAGGGGGGGATACTGTTAGGAGGTGGTGGGTAGGTGTATTGTTGTTGTTTGGGTTTTGTTTTCCTTTTTGTTATAGGTAGGCGAGGCGGGGCTTGATGGCATTCCAACACACCTGCGACGCATCGGACGTCATCAGTGAGCGCTTTTAGGGAGCAGAGTCACGGACGTCTGGTGTCGGAGTATTGTCGCTGTCACAAGTGCCTGTTCCATTGCCTGTCCGTCTACCTAGGATTTTGTGTTGGCTATTGTGGATCCGCGACGGAGTGCTACGTTCCATCAGGCTGCGGTCACTGCAGCAGCTGTGGTTTGTGTGTCAAGTAAGCTCTCCAACTCTCTCCGTCCACTTGTGTTTAACGTTCGGCTATCAACGGTATGCCGTAAACTCTGTTTTGTTCCTTGTTGTCAGGTAGCTCCGGTGCGTCATCTGCCTACCTGCATACCTCGGCTCCGTCTCATTTCCTCGGTGTTAATCTCCTGGCACATTTTTATCTGTCACTGTATATAGCCCCTTCCCTTGTAAATATCCCCTACTCGTGTATATAAACTTGCATCACAAACTATTTTGTGTCCGTGTGTGTTTCTGCCACGTAATCCATCCGTGTCAGTCTACCTAACAAAGATTAATTGGCTCTGTTTTGAGTTTTGTTCAAAAAAGAATGACTTCATATAGGGAAAAATATATATCACATGTGCAGGACACCTTAAACTAGTATTTTAATTAAGCAGCAAGGCAGAACAAAGTCAGGGCTGTATCAAGACACGAGGACTAAACCCCAATTCAACCAGACCCAGAACTGATCCAGAATTAAAACAGGACTACAACAGTTCAAAATCAGGACTACTTGGGACTTAACCAAGACAGAACCACAATCAGAACTAGATGATAGTAGCACTAAAAATCATCATATACCTGCACTACACTTATTTTTTTAATTCTACCAAAGTACAATATTTAGATTGAGAAAAGTTTATATAATTATTTAGCCTTGTTGTGCAAACAAGCCTGCAGAACTTAATAAATATAGAATTTGAAAAATAACAAACCTAAAAAGAAACACTAGGTACGAGATATGTCTGTGAAGGTTCTCAGTCATCCAGGTCATCGTAGTCAAAGGAGCTTGCAAAGAAAAGCGTCTGGACTTCTTTAAGTTACTTGAAGATGTTTCACTTCTCATCCGAGAAGCTTCTTCAGTTCTAAGGTCAAATGGTGGAGAGTCCCAGATATAAACCTAGTAGGAGTAACCCCCCACAGAGGGACAAAAGGACCCCTGATGATCCTCTAATCGCCTGAGCCAAGGTGTGAAACTGGGTGTGGGTCAGCCAGAGTTTCGGGTTCACTCTACTAACCTATCAGAAGCTTCTTCAGCTCAGAATGGAATCGTCTGGAGTTTCTTATTAATTAACAATAAACTTAGTGTACATGTACTCCTAAATTTGATGAACGTGATAAAAAACAGACAGCTCTGTCTCTCTTTATTCTGACATTTAACTAATTCAAAATATATTTCAATATTTATCTAAAACAAAAGTTTACTCTAAATTGATGTTGTAAAGTAAAAATGTTTTATGTTTTCTACCTAAAGTGTATGTAAATATCTGGTTACAAATGTGAATATCCTGCTGTGTACTGAAATCCCTCTTGGGCTACGTCCACACGTACACGGGTATTTTTGAAAACAGAGATTTTCCGTTTTCGTTTTAAAAAATAATCCCGTCCACACGTAAAGGCAGAAATGAAGGAAAACGCTGCTAGGAACATGCCAAAGCAGCAGGTGACGCTATATTCCTAACCGTGTAGAAATGTTGGCCAATCAGAAGTCTAGAAGCCTCGGCGGGAAAAAGTAAACAAAGCTGGGGCATAGAAGCAGAACCGAGTCGTATGTGTGGAGGGACAGTAACTGTGTGTATATGTAAGCATTTAAACACTGCAGAGAGTAAAATTAACAGTAACAGTATTGTAGAAATTCATTTCACCGAAACAATAACGTGGCGCACAGTGTGACGTCAAAAAAGGCGCACATCTTTGACGCTGCGTTTTCTCCGTTTTTTTCGTCCACACGTAAATGCAAAAACTGAGTTTTAGAAAATATCCACCCTGCACAGAGTTTTTAAAAATCTCCATTTTCAGTGACTAAAAACGCCGTTTACGTGTGGACGAAAGGTGCAAACGTGTAGAAAAATCTGCGTTTTCAAAAATACCCGGGTACGTGTGGACATAGCCTTGTTTTGCATAGAAATATACTGAACAACATACAAAGCATAATATAAAAAATAACATTTACCTGAGTTTTTTCTTTGAAAGAAGCCTCTAATGTCCATTCTTATATTTCAGTACATAACTGAAACCGATTTAGTCGGGGAGGGTAAGAACTGAAAATGTGAAATAAACACACGTAAGCTAAGACTCTAAAAAAAAATAGCATTTGTTCGGCTTTTCATTTCGCCATTTGTTGATTCACTTGAAGAGCAAGTAACGTAATATTGGTCAAGTGATCAGTTTGATATCAATCTTTCGTGATGCACCGTCATAGTTACATTATTTGTACAGTACGAATGATTTGCTTTGGTACCTGCTCAAACTTAAGCTCTCCTTAGTATGGCTGGCTCGGTTTCTCCAACAGTGCACTCACAGGCAGCAGCTGCCCCGCCCCCTCGCGCTTAGTGTCTGAGCTCGGATCATACCAATATCAGGGGGGATTCACGCACAGTCGTAAATTCCCACAGTGTGCACTATGTGCTTCGAACATTGTGTGTACTTTTTGTTTTATACAGTTGTCAGCCAGGCATCTAACTATGAAAAAATTACACTCCAAAAGAGCTTCTGACAAAACAACCTGGGCTTAAGCCCAGTAAGCCACCCCCACGCTCCGCCCCTGTACGAAGTCACTTTCATCTCTACAGGACTGTAAGCTGTCATCTGTGAGGCGTGAGCGCTGTTTGTTTTAACATAGTTCACGGTGGAGCTGCTGACATAATGTGGATCCGAAGATCCATAATTGGCCTACGTGGGGTTGAAAGTCTCGATAAATGCACGCCGTTTCGGCGGGTATACCGGCTTCCGCCAGTGTGACGCTTATTATGAGCGATGAAAAAATCATAGAATATAATTTAATTTTTATATTTCGATATCACAATAATCTTCCAATTTAGAACTACAAGGTAAAAAATAACTAACATAAATAAAATACACTTCAGCTAAATACTTCTAATTTATTTTCCCAAACCACATCCCAACTGTTACTGTGTTACAATATTGTTATAAATTCATACAGAACATGACTTTTTCTTCTAGATCTGCCGGATGTAAAACAGTACAGTACCTTTGTCAGGGACAAAGGTACCATATTGACATATAAGCAGTTTCATGGATAGGTGAATTCAGTTAAAGATATGGACTTGATTTCAAGTGTTGAAATCGCATTTGGTAGCTTTTCACTGGACCTGTTAATATAAAGTCCAAAGAGATATTGCAGGTAAAGGATAAAGCATAATAATAAAGGGTAAAGGAGGCTGAAAGCTTTGTGTTTGTTCTGTATAAAAGAACGAGCGTATTCACTAGCTGGGGAAAAAAGAACCAAATGATCATGTAGTATAACAAACTCCAGTCAAGAGATGCCTTCATTAATGTTAATACAGAATGTTTATAACAAGGTGGTTATACATTAGTGATGGGATTTCCGGCTCTTTTTAGAGAACTGGCTCTTTCGGCTCCGAACCGGCTCTTCAGGTTGTTTTGTTGCTTTAATTTATTTATTATTAACAATAATATAAAATTATGCACAAAATGAATTACTAATGTTAAAAAAAAGAAGTGGTTTTATTTATATATGTTTATATATAAATATATGCGGTGGCCCCTAGAGACAAAACATGTACAAACTCCAAAGCACATTTCTAGCATGAACTGAACTTCGAAACAGAGCTACTAGATCACTTAAATCACACAATTGAAAGCATATGTGTATTGTTTGTGTATTTATACACAAGCACTTATATATATTCAAATAATTTTAAAAAAAAGTTCATGTAGCTGTTACTACCACACACCAAATCTGGTCGTTGGTACTTGCTGGCTTGTGTAGCCACAAGATAACAAAAGCTCAACACTGCCCCCTAGCATCCTGGAGCACTTCTGTTGTGTTTTTTTTACATGCTTCTGAGTTATTACGTTAAATATAAATTAAAATATGAAAACAAAAAGAAGATGCATATTCTCTGTCATATGGACCTACATGAATAAACCTTCTGAATCCTTTATCATCTGCAACTGAAAATAGTTGTGGATGATTACTATACCTTTCTAATGTGACGTTGTTGTCCCTGGCTCTCTTTCTCTCTCTCTCTCCCTCCCGCTCTGTTCCTGTGCTACTGAGTGTAACTACCGCCCCCCCTCTCTTCCCAGCACAAAGCACAAGGCTGGCGTGCGGAGTGACGCGGAAAAAAAGTGCGAGAGAGAGAGGGAGGGTGAGAGAAAAAAAAAAAACCCACGGCTCGCGTCGTTCACGTCAAAGATCCGGCTCTAAGAGCCATTTCGTTCGCGACCGACACATCACTATTATACAGGAGACACAAATTAGCCTGAAAACAGAGACTGTCCAATTTTAAAGGCTTTAACTGGGCAGTAAGAATAGAAGTGCTATGTGATGCAGTCCCAAAAGTAACTATAAGAGTACTTATTAGTAAAACTCATTCTGGTATTAAACTGAACAGCCACTGAAAATGTGCACTCTAACCTTTTTTGTGTCCGCCTACTGGTGTTGGCCAGAGGGGCCGATGGCGTGATATGGCAGCCTTGCTTCTGTCAGTCTGCCCCAGGGCAGCTGTGGCTACAACTGTGGTTTGCCTGCACCAGTGTGTGAATGTGAGAGTGAGTGAATAGTGGAACTGTAAAGCGCTTTGGGTACCTAGAAAAGCGCTATATAAATGCAATCCATTATAACCTTTCTCACAATTTTAAAGGAACTGATTCAAAGACAGATCACAATCGAACCATTCTTTGGTTTGCTCATGCTCAACGTCTCATCTAAGTTTAATAAACTGTGTAGCTTCATAAAGCAACTTTGAATATTTTTTAATATTTAAAAAAGTAATAAATGTAAACACTGTCATTTACAGCCACCAGGGAACCATGTGGCCTCATGGCCTGAGTCTGTAAACAGCCATTCATATTCTTCTCTTTGGGGTGAAATAACTACATAATCAAAGCTTCTGCTGCTTTTTCAACTGTGATAATGTAGTAATGAACCAAATCACACTCTCTGCAGTCTTTCTATGCATGTACGATATTCTGGACTGTTGTTGCTATGGCTACGTATTCCCATTGCTTTGGTATACTATTTTAAACAAACAGCTGTCAGTTGTTTATAACAGAGAAAAACATGTGCATCAAAGAAAAAAGAAAAATAGTTATTTTTTATATATTGTTATAAGAAAAAATGAAAACAAAAAATGTGATAAAAATGTGATGGTAAAATTTCTAAATGTTTGATGTTTCAAACACGATCATTCCTTGTTGAGTCGTACAGAGATTTCGTCTGTTTCGTCTTTGTGAATGTGCCACTGAGTCAAATCAACAAAACTACAAAGTCAGAAAGCTGAATGTGGAACATTTCACACTAGGTCGCAGTGTTGGGTAAGCAGAAAGCCAATGTGTCGCCAACGAGACATTTTCAGACAGCGACAGAAGAGTCGCTGGACATGTGTCCGTCACCACGTGTCCGTCACCACGTGTCCATCATCACGCCTCCATCATCATGCCTCCATCATCATGCGTCACATCATTCTGCGTCCATCACCATGTGTCCGTCATCACACGTCCATCACCACGCGTCCATCATCACGGGTCCATCACCATGCGTCCATCACCGTGCGTCCATCATTGTGTGTCCGTCACCACGTGTCCGTCATCACACGTCCATCATCACACGTCTATCACCACGCGTCCATCATCATGTGTCCATCATCACGCGTCCATCATCACGCGTCCATCATCATTGCGTCCATCATCACGCGACCATCATCACGCGACCATCATCACGCGACCATCATCACGTCTCCATCATCATGCGTCACATCATTCTGCGTCCATCACCATGTGTCCGTCATCACGCGTCACATCATTCTGCGTCTATCACGACGCGTCCATCATTACGCATCTATCATCACGTGGCCATCATTGTGAGTCCATCACCGTGCGTCCATCACCATGCGTCCGTCATTCTGCGTCCATCACCATGTGTCTGTCACCACGCCTCCATCATTGCGCGTCTATCATCACACGTCCATCATCACGCGTTCATCATCACGGGTCCATCACCATGCGTCCATCACCGTGCGTCCATCATTGTGCGTCCATCATTGTGCGTCCATCATCACGCGTCCATCACCACGGGTCCATCATCACGCGCCCATCACCACGCGCCCATCATCACGCCTCCATCGTCATGCGTCACATCATTCTGCGTCCATCACCATGTGTCCGTCATCACGTGTCCATCACCATGCGTCCATCATTGTGCGTCCATCACCATGTGTCTGTCACCACGCCTCCATCATTGCGCGTCTATCATCACGCGTTCATCATCACGGGTCCATCACCATGCGTCCATGACCACGCCTCCATCATCATGCGTCACATCATTCTGCGTCTATCACCATGTGTCCGTCATAACACGTCCATCATTGTGCGTCCATCATCATGTGTCCATCATCACGCGTCCATCATCAGGCATCCATCATTACGCATCTATCATCACGTGGCCATCATTGTGCGTCCATCACCATGCGTCCGTCATCATGCGTCACATCATTCTGCGTCCATCACCATGTGTCCATCATCACGCGTCCATCATCAGGCATCCATCACCATGCGTCCATCATTGTGCGTCCATTACCATGTGTCCGTCACCACGCCTCCATCATCACGCCTCCATCATTGTGCGTCCATCATCACGCGTCACATCATTCTGCGTCTATCACGACGCGTCCATCATCACGCGTCACATCATTCTGCGTCTATCACGACGCGTCCATCCTTATGCATCTATCATCACGTGGCCATCATTGTGCGTCCATCATCACGCGTCACATCATTCTGCGTCTATCACGACGCGTCCATCATTACGCATCTATCATCACGTGTCCATCATTGTGCGTCCATCACCGTGCGTCCGTCATTCTGCGTCACATCATTCTGAGTCCATCACCACGCCTCCATCATCATGCATCACATCATTCTGCGTCCATCACCATGTGTCCGTCATCACGTGTCCATCACCATGCGTCCATCATTGTGCGTCCATCACCATGTGTCCGTCATCACGCGTCCATCATCACGGGTCCATCACCATGCGTCCATCACCGTGCGTCCATCATTGTGCGTCCATCATTGTGCGTTCATCACCACAGGTCCATCATCACGCGTCCATCACCGTGCGTCCATCACCATGCGTCCATCATTGTGTGTCCATCACCACGGGTCCATCATTGTGCGTCCATCACCATGTGTCCGTCACCACGCGTCCATCATTACGCATCTATCATCACGCGTCCATCACCATGGGTCCATCATCACGGGTCCATCACCACGGGTCCATCATCACGCGTCCATCATCACGCGTCTATCACCACGGGCCCATCATCATGCGTCACATCATTGTTCCTCCATCATTGTGCCTCCATCATTGTGCATCCATCACCACGGGTCCATCATCACGTGTCCATCATCACGCATCTATCACCACTGGTCCATCATCATGCGTCACATCATTGTTCCTCCATCATTGTGCCTCCATCATTTTTTTTTTTTTTTTTTTTTTTTTTTTTTTTAAATGACATCAGAAACAGCAGTATGCGACATTACGTGATGGCAGAGCTTCAGTTCATCCTTTGTCATTTTTTTTTTTTTTTTTTAATAAATAGGACAGGGGGAATGAATGAGAGAGAGAGGGGGAGAGAAAGAAAGAAAACCCAAGGGGAGAAGAGACGGTGAGAAGGGGGGGGAAGAGAGACAAAAAAAAACAAAAAAAAAAAAACAAAAAACTCCTGGGTCACCTGTATGGAGAAAAAACAAACAAACAAACAAACAAACAAACAGAGGAGACAGCAAACAACAAAGAGCAACATAATAATAGAGAAAACAAAGCACCATCACAATAAACTAGCTAGTCATAGATATCAGTATTTACTAAATAATAAACGATATTGTGCAGCACGCAAGATAGACAGCGCACAGTGTGCTTTGAGGCAGCAGCCAAGAAAGCTTTAGTCCGCGTCTGTGAATACCCATGTGTGCATACCTGTGTGGATCAGCATGCTTGCATTCCAAAGGTTTCTCCATGTAATGATCTGCTAGGGAGTGTGGGGGGGCCACAGCCCCGTCCTCCAGGGTGTGAAGCGGGTATGGAGGAGATCAAAACTCCAGACATCCAGAGGCCCCCAGAACACAAGAGACCATGGAAGACCAACAGAGGGGCAGCCGCGCCACTGTTCCAGTAAGAGCTGAGGAGAGTCCCAGATGAGGGCTCACTCAGCAGCCGCGGAGCAGAAGCCAGGGGGGGTTGCAGTGACGCGCCCGTGAGCTCCGCCGGCCCCCAGCTGCGCCTGAGTGACCGAGCCCTAGGCCGAGAGGCCGGGGGCACCCCACCTCCAAAGGGGCCCGAGCGAGCCCCAGGCCCCAGGCCCCGACAAGTGCCTCCATCATTGTGCGTCCATCACCACGGGTCCATCATCATGCGTCACATCATTGTTCCTCCATCATTGTGCATCCATCACCACGGGTCCATCATCACGCGTCCATCATCATTGCGTCCATCATCACGCGACCATCATCACGTCTCCATCATCATGCGTCACATCATTCTGCGTCCATCACCATGTGTCCGTCATCACGCGTCACATCATTCTGCGTCTATCACGACGCGTCCATCATTACGCATCTATCATCACGTGGCCATCATTGTGCGTCCATCACCGTGCGTCCATCACCATGCGTCCGTCATTCTGCGTCCATCACCATGTGTCTGTCACCACGCCTCCATCATTGCGCGTCTATCATCACGCGTCCATCATCACGCGTTCATCATCACGGGTCCATCACCATGCGTCCATCACCGTGCGTCCATCATTGTGCGTCCATCATTGTGCGTCCATCATCACGCGTCCATCACCACGGATCCATCATCACGCGCCCATCACCACGCGCCCATCATCACGCCTCCATCATCATGCGTCACATCATTCTGCGTCCATCACCATGTGTCCGTCATCACGTGTCCATCACCATGCGTCCATCATTGTGCGTCCATCACCATGTGTCCGTCACCACGCCTCCATCATTGCGCGTCTATCATCACGCGTTCATCATCACGGGTCCATCACCATGCGTCCATGACCACGCCTCCATCATCATGCGTCACATCATTCTGCGTCCATCATGGGGATGGACATGTCCGTCATCACGTGTCCATCCCCATGCGTCCATCATTGTGCGTCCATGACCACGCCTCCATCATCATGCGTCACATCATTCTGCGTCTATCACCATGTGTCCGTCATAACACGTCCATCATTGTGCGTCCATCATCATGCGTCCATCACCACTCGTCACATCATTCTGCGTCCATCACCATGTGTCCATCATCACGCGTCCATCATCAGGCGTCCATCATTACGCATCTATCATCACGTGGCCATCATTGTGCGTCCATCACCATGCGTCCGTCATCATGCGTCACATCATTGTGCGTCCATCACCATGTGTCCATCATCACGCGTCCATCATCAGGAATCCATCACCATGCGTCCATCATTGTGCGTCCATTACCATGTGTCCGTCACCACGCCTCCATCATCACGCCTCCATCATTGTGCGTCCATCATCACGCGTCACATCATTCTGCGTCTATCACGACGCGTCCATCATCACGCGTCACATCATTCTGCGTCTGTCACGACGCGTCCATCCTTATGCATCTATCATCACGTGGCCATCATTGTGCGTCCATCATCACGCGTCACATCATTCTGCGTCTATCACGACGCGTCCATCATTACGCATCTATCATCACGTGTCCATCATTGTGCGTCCATCACCGTGCGGCCGTCATTCTGCGTCACATCATTCTGAGTCCATCACCACGCCTCCATCATCATGCATCACATCATTCTGCGTCCATCACCATGTGTCCGTCATCACGTGTCCATCACCATGCGTCCATCACCGTGCGTCCATCATTGTGCGTCCATCATTGTGCGTCCATCACCACAGGTCCATCATCACACGTCCATCACCGTGCGTCCATCACCGTGTGTCCATCATCACGCGTCCATTACTATGCGTCCATCACCATGCGTCCATCATTGTGTGTCCATCACCACGGGTCCATCATTGTGCGTCCATCACCATGTGTCCGTCACCACGCGTCCATCATTACGCATCTATCATCACGCGTCCATCACCATGGGTCCATCATCACGGGTCCATCACCACGGGTCCATCATCACGCGTCCATCATCACGCGTCTATCACCACGGGCCCATCATCATGCGTCACATCATTGTTCCTCCATCATTGTGCCTCCATCATTGTGCATCCATCACCACGGGTCCATCATCACGCGTCCATCATCACGCATCTATCACCACTGGTCCATCATCATGCGTCACATCATTGTTCCTCCATCATTGTGCCTCCATCATTGTGCCTCCATCACCACGGGTCCATCATCATGCGTCCATCACCACGGGTCCATCATCATGCGTCACATCATTGTTCCTCCATCATTGTGCATCCATCACCACGGGTCCATCATCACGCGTCCATCATCACGCGTCCATCACCACTGGTCCATCATCATGCGTCACATCATTGTTCCTCCATCATTGTGCGTCCATCACCACGGGTCCATCATCATGCGTCACATCATTTTGCTTCCATCATTGTGCCTCCATCATTGTTCGTCCATCACCACGGGTCCATCATCACGCGTCCATCATCACGCGTCCATCACCACGGGTCCATCATCATGCGTCACATCATTGTTCCTCCATCATTGTGCCTCCATCATTATGCGTCCATCACCACGGGTCCATCACCACGCGTCCATCATCACGCGTCCATCACCACGGGTCCATCATCATGCGTCACATCATTTTGTGTCCATCATTGTGCCTCCATCATTGTGCGTCCATCACCACGGGGCCATCATCACGCGTCCATCACCACGGGTCCATCATCATGCGTCACATCATTGTTCCTCCATCATTGTGCCTCCATCATTGTGCGTCCATCACCACGGGTCCATCACCACGCGTCCATCATTGTGCGTCCATCACCACGGGTCCATCATCATGTGTCACATCATTTTGCTTCCATCATTGTGCCTCCATCATTGTTCGTCCATCACCACGGGTCCATCATCACGCGTCCATCATCACGCGTCCATCACCACGGGTCCATCATCATGCGTCACATCATTGTTCCTCCATCATTGTGCCTCCATCATTATGCGTCCATCACCACGGGTCCATCACCACGCGTCCATCATCACGCGTCCATCACCACGGGTCCATCATCATGCGTCACATCATTTTGCTTCCATCATTGTGCCTCCATCATTGTTCGTCCATCACCACGGGTCCATCATTGTGCCTCCATCATTATGCGTCCATCACCACGGGTCCATCATCATGCGTCACATCATTGTTCCTCCATCATTGTGCCTCCATCATTATGCGTCCATCACCACGGGTCCATCACCACGCGTCCATCATCACGCGTCCATCACCACGGGTCCATCATCATGCGTCACATCATTTTGCTTCCATCATTGTGCCTCCATCATTGTTCGTCCATCACCACGGGTCCATCATCACGCGTCCATCATCACGCGTCCATCACCACGGGTCCATCATCATGCGTCACATCATTGTTCCTCCATCATTGTGCCTCCATCATTATGCGTCCATCACCACGGGTCCATCACCACGCGTCCATCATCACGCGTCCATCACCACGGGTCCATCATCATGCGTCACATCATTTTGCTTCCATCATTGTGCCTCCATCATTGTGCGTCCATCACCACGGGTCCATCATCACGCGTCCATCACCACGGGTCCATCATCATGCGTCACATCATTGTTCCTCCATCATTGTGCCTCCATCATTATGCGTCCATCACCACGGGTCCATCACCACGCGTCCATCATTGTGCGTCCATCACCACGGGTCCATCATCATGCGTCACATCATTTTGCTTCCATCATTGTGCCTCCATCATTGTTCGTCCATCACCACGCGTCCATCACCACGGGTCCATCATCACGCGTCCATCACCACGGGTCCATCATCACGCGTCCATCATCACGGGTCCATCACCATGCGTCCATCATTGTGCCTCCATCATTGTGCGTCCATCACCACGGGTCCATCATCACGCGTCAAATCACATGGGCTAAATTGTAGCAGAACTGAGTTATATGTAAAGGCTGAAGATGTTGCCTGTGTTTTCACGTGATAATCACAGTTAAACCTTGCATCCCTTCCAGTAAGCGTGCCACTCACTGTGTTTAATTTGAGACAACAGTGGTAGTGTCCAGAAACAGGACACACTGTGTCCCTAACATGCTGATGTGTGCATCATTGCCAACATGACACAGTAAGACTGGAGGACAATATTTGGCTGAGGAATTTTAAACAACCAGCTTGGAAACTGATGCTGTGAGTAAGAATGAGCATGTGTAGATGTACGGGTTGCTGTGCCCAAGAACATTTTTGGATGACAAATTGGATGATATGCATCCTGCTGGAAAGGAAAATCAGCAATGGACTGACAGAGAGAACGGCAGGAGGCAGCTCTCCCACACACTCTTTCCTAAACATAATCATTTTTCCATCGCTTCAGAAGACATTACATCACTTATTTCCTGAATGTAACCCTTAGCAAAGCCAATCCCTAAATGAAATTATCCCTGAAATGTTTCCATTAAAATATTAGTAGTAGTTTAATATTTCATAATATGTTATTGGGCTTTTCTTGTCTCCAGCACAGAGGTGAAGTCGCACTTACCAGCAGCCTTATGTTGCAATTATCTGATCAGCCCATCATGAGAGCAGCAATGAAATGCATCAACTTTTGCAGATGCAGGTCAGAACCTGCAGTTCCAAATCAAACAGCACAGTGGGAGAAACGTGGTGTTAGAGAGATTAGCTGTGCTTTAACTTGCATACCTCCATGTTAAATGAGCTATTTCTAATGCTTAATCTGTGATGAATCTTAATCTATGAAGTGCATTACAAGTACCCACACAGTGTACTCACAGGAGTAAAAAGATGAGCACACTGCACACTCAGGGATTGTCCTGGCTACATAGCAGAAAGTAGGAGGCCACAAAATACTTTCCTTCTTCTCACATTTTGTGGCACATGTATGATACCAGCTAACAACAGCAGAGAGGCTCATTGTCTAGTTTCAACATTATGTTAATTTAGTCACCAGAGCAGATGGATCCAGATATTTAATTTCCACAGATTTTTACACTAGATTCCCTTCCTGATCACCTTCACACTGGCTATCTTTCATGTGTTAGAGATTTATAACCAGAACACTCTGAAGCCAATCAGACTGAGAGAGACAATCTGCAGAAATGATGCCATGAGTCATGCCAACACCAAGCACAGCTTTATGGGGTCTATGACATGTCCTCGCAATATAGGAAATGGAACACGCACACACACACACGCACGCACGCACACACACACACACACACACACACACACACACGCACGCACGCACGCACGCACACACACACACACACACACACACACACGCACACACACACACACGCACACACACACACACACACACCTCCCAGTGGGGATTCTTACAGCTGCCGTTCCTGCCTGCCAGGACTTGCATCATCAGACACCAGAATTCTCCAAAGCTTAGAAAAAAGCTTGTGAGATGAGAGCGTGTCGAAATGTGCAAAAAGTGTGAAATCATTGTATTCTCAGTATTGTATCATTCTTAGAGATGTCTTTATAAACCAAAGGAAATTTATTTTCCTAAGACAACCAGTCGGTATTTTCACACATGTTAAAGTCCATTTAACCATTTTCATACATTATGGCAACCAGACTTGTACTATTCCATTGAAAGAAGAGTGTATTTTACTATTTAAAACATTACTTTTATTGTTATGCCATTAATAATACAAAAAAGCAGGTAGTGACTGAAAAAACAGGACTGCAGATACAAGCTTCCTCTGAAATGTGCCCGAGCTCACCGTTAGATAGTGTGAGGAGCTCGGTAATCCCAAAGGGGCTCAGAGTAGAGCTGCTGCTGCTCCAGCACACCGAAAGAAGCTCCTGATGTGCTTCTGTCATTTGATTAGGCTGCCTTCTGACACGTCTTCTTTAAGGTTTCTGGGCATGTGAATGCAGTTACATTTTATTTTAACAGCTCCAGTTGACCATAACAGTCATCTTAAGGTACTTTATACTGTAAGCTAAAGAGCCTGCAATATTAAAGAGAGAATCCCAATGATCTCATGATCCCATGAGCAAACACGGAGCAGAACTGGGCTCACGGAGAGGCAGACATCTACCCAATCATCATCATCAGTTTATTTGTATAGCACTTGAAGAACACACCAGGCAGACCAAAGTGCTGAACAACACAGATCAAAAACTAGCAAAATTAAAAATAAAATAAAATAAATAAGAAAGGTGTCAGTTTCCTACAGAGTTAGGTGTTGTGATATTTTGATACCACGGTAGCATTTACAGGATATTGTTTTATACAGGAAAACCGTTACTCAATAAGGCCCATCTACTAGTTGTTTTTCTCTTTCTCTCTGACCCAAGAATTAATGTGTAGGACTCACAGGCTGGTACCCCAAGGTCGAAAACACCACAGAGATGAGACCACTTCCTTACTCCCATCCTCCCTTTTTCTTTATCTCCTGGAAAAGGCTCGTTAAAGGCTAGGTGGTTTGTTTCAGAATTCACTAATGAAAGAACTCTGTATTTTATGTCTAGGAGTGTATTTTGCTGGGATGATCATAAATTGTAGCTGAACTGATAAACTACACAAGGGATACTTTGCTCAGAAGGCAGGAAGACGTTTCCTTATTTAGTCTGTACCGGTTTGAACTGGGAAAGCTGACACACGAACCTTTTTTTCTCTATATAAACTGTTGTGTATCAAATAAACCTTTGAGTCGATTTGGGAAGACAACCTGAAGCAGTCTGTGTTTCCTTGTTCTCCCAAGCTGCTCCCGACGTCGTAACTAACCCAGCTGAATGGCATACCTGAGTGTTACTTTAAATAATTAGGAATCTTAGAAGGAAAGGACAGAACTCTGCTTATCGCTCGTGCCTTGGAGGGAAAACCGGGATGGACATTTTTTCCTTCAATTTGGCGTCAGAAGTGGGATGGACTGACAGAAGGTAAATATGCGTCTTTCATATTTATATAAAGACCGTATTATGCCTCTCTCAGTGATCGATCCATAAAAAAAACGGGATATGCTGACGAAGTTTCACTTAGTGATCCAGAGAGATACACTGACGACTTCCTCAGTCCCCGAATAAAGTAAATTAACCCTTGTGTGGTGTTGGTGGACACAGGAAGTTGCCTGTTGTCTTGAAACGTACGTTAAAAAGTGAGAAGTTGCTCACTCAGAAAAAGTGACACAGGAAGTTGCCTGTTGTCTTGAATATTTCTCGTTAAGTGAGAAGTTGCTCACCAAAAAGTGACACAGGAAGTTGCCTGTTGTCTTGAATATTTCTCGTTAAGTGAGAAGTTGCTCACCAAAAAGTGACACAGGAAGTTGCCTGTTGTCTTGAAACGCACGTTAAAAAGTGAGAAGTTGCTCACTCAGAGAAAGCTAGTAAATAATTAAATTAAATTTTGTTAAAAAAAAAAAAAAAAAAAAAACGAAAGAAAACTGAAAACGGGTCTCACAGACCCGATTACCATACAAGGGTTAAAAGCAGTAAATTAAAAGCAGAAAGACACAGGAAGTTGCCTGTTGTTTTACGAGAAGTTGCTCGTTAAGCGAGAAGTTGCTCGCTAAGTGAGAGTTGCTCACCCAAACAAAAATTGCTAGCAATAAATTTAAAGTGACCTCAGCTGTGCCGCAGCGAAAATACTAACCTAAATCCTCCTAGCGTGTAAACCCCTCTGGAAATCACTGAACATGGGTCAGAATAATTCAAAGACCACAGACAGGTCCGATAAAAAATCAAAATTACCTGTAAAACCAAAAAAAATTAAATTTAAAGTCTCAAACAACAGCTCAGTACGACTCCCATTTCCGGTTACGTGTAACCCACGTCCACGAATCGGCGAAGACTTCCATGATTACGTATCCAGAACATGCGGAAGTGCTTATGTGACTGACTTTGTTTACAACTTACGGACTGTAAGTACAATGCATTCTAATCTCTTTTCGGAGCCTTATCCCGAACGATTATTGCCAGAAACCAGGTCAGTAGAAATGTTGAATCAATGAAATAATACCCAGATTCGGAATACCTCAATAGATTAACAGTGATAGAGGATCTTCATTCACATTAGAAGTAATTCAAAAGTGTGCTAAAACTTTAATGACCTGGGTCAAATTACTTCCTCAAGTCCTCTGTGAGATTAGAATGACTCCATCTGCAGTAACCAAATTATCTCCATTTGAAATAAGATTATTTCCAACACCATGGTCAGCTTCCAGAGGGGCACCGCTAGTAGAAGGTGATGTATATTGCATTGTCCACTGATGTTCACAACCTGGTAGAAAAACTGAATAATAACTATCAGAAAGTTTGTCTCTCTCAGCCTTTCCCCTCCACAGTTCCACCAGTGGAGACAAGGAGATGCGTGTTGGAGAAGCCACTAAAACCAAGGACACTCTGGGAGGCCGCGCGTGTTCCAGCCCCAGACTGTACTGGCAGTGACGAAGAACCAGCATCCTTACGGACGGACAACCTCAGAGGATTCATGCCAGCAGGGTTAAGACCAGCCCAATCGGACCATCTCAGGCGTCGGATCAAGCAGATGACATCTCCGGCGGGCGAACGCCCGGAACTAGAGCAAATAAACACACGGGTAGACGACATCTCCGGCGAGCCAGCGCCCGGATCCAATGTACATACACACACACAATCACTGATTAACACACAACGCCTGAAAGAACAACAACAAGGTACTCAAACATCCAGCAGGAACAGAAAGCCAAAAGTACCACATGATGTCTAACCTGATAAAGCTAGACTCATTCCATCCTGATAATGGAGAAAATGAAATGCCCATTGTCATCACACGACGCTTATTCTGTGTCTCTCGAACCTGGGACCAGGCCAGGAGACAACTGAAGAACTGTTTTTCTTATATACTTTCTTATATATTTAGGTTATTTATCATATCCATCGCATTAACCTTAGGATTTCTCTTTGCTATTTTGTATTGTAGACTGCAACCATGTTCACATTTCTGCAGGTCATATTTTGCTGACTATACCTCATGCTCTATTTTGCAAGACACCTACTTAATGCACTCATCACGTTCCCTAAAATCAGTAAATGACAACATAGACGCCACTAATAAACCATTTTATGCACCCTCTAGAACAGGAGCTAACGCCTGGTATGAAAATGCCAGAACAGCCGCTCGTGATTTAGGAAACAGTAACTGTTATGTCTGTTCAAAGGCTAATCCAGAACAGGTAATAGTAGGATACCCCATATCCGGTTTCCCCCTCACTGAGGGACTAGAGGAAATCGGCGGAGATAATGCTCTCTTTAAAGACGCTTTACAGTTGACTCTGAGCCCTCTCGACTGCTTACTTGGACACACACACACACCAACTAACCCTGAGACTCCATTAGGCGAATTATTGAAGTTATCTAATGACACCGCAGGGACCTGCGCCCAATGAAACGCCCTAAGAATAGGTTAAAACCCTCACTGCCCTTAGGACAGATCCCTCTCCATTTTAATACTAGTATGATATGTCTGCGCAGACTAAAGTTAACTGGCCCAGACACACACATAGATTACACAAAGGATAACTACACATTCTTCTCTGACTCCCCAGGTGCACGCTGTAATGAGACATGGCTAGCTGTCTCTATGGCTGAAGTTTTATCCTATCTGGAGGAACACACACACAGTTCAAGTTCGAGCAGAGACTCGATCATTGTTCCCCCAGAGGGTGTCTTAAATGATACTGACTGGGGGGAGTTAGTTAAATCACACATGGTCACGCGCCTGACCAGACCAATCCCACATGCTTATTGGTTGTGCAATAATACTCTTAGATTAGCTCTACCTGTTAATTGGACCGGTACCTGTGGTCTAGTAACCGTTGATGTATGCTGTACTTTCATTCCCAATAACACCGCCCCTAACGGTTCATTCACACAAGCTATGAATAGACTTGAAGCATTGAAGATAGAACTAACTGCCAATACAGGCCACGGTCAGTGGCTAGATAAGTGGCTACAGGACACGTTTGGAAAATGGAGGGAACTAATTGTAGCCTTTGTAACCGTTGCAGCATGTTTTCGATGATTATTGTCTGTTGTGTGATACCATGTATACGCTCTCAGAATTTTTGATATTAAGCTTGCTCGAAGGACCAGTCACAGTTATGATTTGTCTTTATATTATGTTATTACATTCTGTCTTTATACTATGTTATCATTTCATGATAAAAGGAGAGAACTGTTGTGATATTTTGATACCACGGTAGCATTTACAGGATATTGTTTTATACAGGAAAACTGTTACTCAATAAGGCCCATCTACTAGTTGTTTTTCTCGTTCTCTCTGACCCAAGAATTAATGTGTAGGACTCACAGGCTGGTACTCCAAGGTCGAAAACACCACAGAGATGAGACCACTTCCTTACTCCCATCCTCCCTTTTTCTTTATCTCCTGGAAAAGGCTCGTTAAAGGCTAGGTGGTTTGTTTCAGAATTCACTAATGAAAGAACTCTGTATTTTATGTCTAGGAGTGAATTTTGCTGGGATGATCATAAATTGTAGCTGAACTGATAAACTACACAAGGGATACTTTGCTCAGAAGGCAGGAAGACGTTTCCTTATTTAGTCTGTACTGGTTTGAACTGGGAAAGCTGACACACGAACCTTTTTTTCTCTATATAAACTGCTGTGTATCAAATAAACCTTTGAGTCGATTTGGGAAGACAACCTGAAGCAGTCTGTGTTTCCTTGTTCTCCCAAGCTGCTCCCGACGTCGTAACTAACCCAGCTGAATGGCATACCTGAGTGTTACTTTAAATAATTAGGAATCTTAGAAGGAAAGGACAGAACTCTGCTTATCGCTCGTGCCTTGGAGGGAAAACCGGGATGGACATTTTTTCCTTCATTAGGAAAAGACACTAATCACAAGATGGCATCAGACTTTTTAGAATTATTATTTGGAAATGGATTATACCCTCCGATTTCAAAGCCGAGTAGAATAACGGATACATCAGCAACATTAATTGATCATTTATTAACCCTCTCGAGGCAGGCGTTGCAGATTTGCAACAAGTAAAAGCTCACAACCTGATTACCCCACATACATATTTTATGAGGTTTTTTTTACTCAGAAGTACCACTGCAGGTATTCTTTTGTGCATTAGCACAGTTTAGTTTATTGAATAATATTAACAGTGGCTTCATCATAAATGATATAAGTGATCATTTGCCTGTTTGTTTGTTTTTTTACCTCAGATACACTGAAAAAATGGGAATTGGCAGGCTTTTGAATTTGCACAAATGAATTTAGTTAATGCTACACAAGCCTTTCATGTTTCTCTTAATTACATGATTAAATAAAGTACCATTTACTTGATTATAAACAATACTGAGACTACTCATTTTTCTTGCATTGATTTAAAGTGACTAAATTAGAATACTAAAACCATTGTAATCATGTTTGACCACAACCGGAAATGATGCAATATATTCAAAGACAACAACTAAATATGATTGGATAATAAGACCTACCTTATCCAATAAGACAACAACATAATTTAAGGAGAGCGCAATTGACCGCCAGATTCTGGAAGACTGTTCAGCCACATGCAACCTTTGGCACCGAGTCAGTCATAGTGAGAAGGTAAGTAATTTAAATACATTTGTTTTAGTTGGGTACGTTTTCACAGAATTGTTGTAGTGCATGCTATATGAAACGTAATCTGTAATGTTGTTTTTACAGTGCTAGCTAAAGTTGGTATTAGCTTTGTGGCTAAAGCTGAAAAATATTAACAAATTGCACATAGTCGGGAGAAAGCAGCTGTTGTCGGTCAGATATGGAATTTATCCATGTGACAGAGAACTGACGTTTTTGATGGCTTAGCAAGTTAAAACGTCACTGAGAGAGCAATAGTGTTTGTGTTACTCGTGCTAGCTATGGCTACATTGGCTAATTAGTGTGGCTGTAACCGTCAGAGTTTAAGAAGCTGGGAGGGCCACAGTGCCATACCTTAATTCTTGCTGATGACACGCACTCAAGTTATAATAAGGATCCTGCCACCTTAGACGTGGGTTTGAGAACCTGTGTCCATAAATGCCAAATCATTTTTCCATTTAGTCATTGTTTTAGGTGAAGTGTCACTTACTTGACTATTCTATTGGTCACGCCCAAATAATACAGCAGGGCCCTGTGCTTCGTACGTCGCTTACTACATCCAAGATCAAATGAAACATCCAAGACCAAATCATCGCGCTAACTCTGAGCTCGCTATTCCGGTTCCCCGAACACACCTGTTGTTGACGATTAGTATAGCTGGATGAAGTAATGTGAGATCACTGGGTGGCCCAACAGGGGCTACGCATCGATAGTAGAAACATTGATCGGCAACCCTTTGATTGGTCGGCGAAAATGTCGAAGGAGCGCGCTCGGTATTTTTCGGCAGCAGAGCAAGAACTCTTGAGTGAGGGATTTCAGGAGTTTCAGAGTTTAATTAAAACGCAAGGGAACACTGCAAAGGCTGCAAAAGCAAGGAGAGAGGGCTGGCAGAAAGTTGCTGACAAATCAAACTCGTAAGTAATTCAATAATAACAATAATAATGGAGTGGATTTATATAGCGCTTTTCAAGGCACCCAAAGCGCTTTACAATGCCATTATTCATTCACTCTCACATTCACACACTGGTGGAGGCAGCTACGGTTGTAGCCACAGCTGCCCTGGGACAGACTGGCAGAAGCCAGGCTGCCATATTGCGCCATCGGCCCCTCTGGCCAACACCAGTAGGCGGTAGGGTAGATTTATCATATCACACCATATTATCCAATATTATATTACATTATATTATATTATAATATGTTATATTATATCCCCTTTCACATTAGAGCCACAACAGGACCCACTAGAACATGGGAACAAGTAAAAGTGAAATATAAGAATATTCTACAGAATGGTAATATTTATCACTTATATTGCTTTTAGTCTCTTGGAAAGAGACCCTGGAATACTCTGTTTGTTTATAACAGCAACCAAGAAAAGGGCAGAGCACAAAAAGACAGGTGGTGGTCCTGCACCCCCTCGTCAACAAGTTGGTTAAGTAAATAATACCCTCACGGGAATATCGATATCTCTCTATGAGCACACTGTCGCGCTGAGCTAAAGGATCCTGTCTGTCCCGCAATATACGCTGGATTCTGAGGACTCTCCTTATCAATCTTGCACCTTCCGCAATGGGTTGCTCGCGTAAACGGACAGGATATGACTGCGACAGGCTTCCCAAATCCACCTTCGCTTTTATAGCCGTGGTCTCTCATCTTGATTACACGAAGTAATTTACAATTACTACTCTGAAATATGAATTACATCTGTAATAATCACATACATGTAATAGAATGTTAATAGTACATTTCCCTTTTTTAGGAAATGACCTGTATGTATCTGTGTGACATCAATAAAAGGATCAAGTGCTGCATTGTCTTTAGTTACATTGATGTTATTTATTTATGGTGAAACAGTGGTGGAATATCGCTGTTGCTTTCGTATAAATGACGCGGACATACCTGCGTGGCCGCGATCTAATCCTGTTTACATAAAGTAAACCTGCTCCCCAGCAGGTTTACGCTTACGGCTCTGTTGCTATGACAGCAAGTCCCGGATGGGCTTCGGGGAACCGAACGATCCAGGATCACGCGAAATCGTCAACAATCTCATCCAGCTAACTCACTTAGCGCGGTACAAAGAACAGGCCCCAGATATCTACAAGGAGATAAGTTTGTTCAGAGTATGTTTTATTAAGTGATGTATTGTGAATTTTCCAACATCGGCCCAAAACAAATTAGGACCCTCCCCCCCCCTTTTTTTTTTCTACTTTGTGTAGAACATATGTGAGCTGCTTCTCAAAACATTATGTATAAATGAGGGAAAGACTGGTACTTTAAAGAAACCATTGATGCTCTTCTGGACTGGAATACCTTTTTTCAATTAAAATTAATGTTTTTTGTGATGGTGGAATCTTTTACCTTTATGATTAGAGAAGTCAAAACATCAGATGATGATAGCTTAACATCTAAACTCCCCATCTCTTGGCAAGTCTGAATTAGAGGTCTCAGCTGTATCGGCCTTTCTAGTGGATTTGCTTAAAAAGGAGATAGCTTAAGTCATTAGGTACATATTCCCTGACATTCTAGAGGTCAACCTTGCACAGTGTGTGACATTAAAGGGCATAACTTATAGAAATGGAATGGCACTGGCCCAAAGGGCAGCAGGTGGATTGCCAGAATACTGAAAACCCATATCTGCATTGTACCACAGCATATTCTACATTGTCAGAGAGCTTGGTGGCTGGTACAGAGAGCACGACAGAGCTTTTGAGCTCAGCCCAGTATCCACAAGAATATTCACTCTCGCTTCACTCTGTGAACTCCTTGATACTTATCCATTGGTTGACTATGAGATTGGATCAGTCCACATTGTGACTTTAAAAAGGCATATAGAAATAAAAGGTGTTCATATAAGTGTAATAGGTTCAGTCGCATGTATTTCATTAGATACATTCTTCTTTTTTATGTCTGATCTTTCTAACTTTGAGTATTGGGTATGGATAGCTTTCTGAAAACTAAACTGAAACGATTCTTTCTGAATGTCTGATATTTAATTCTTTTTTGCCTACAGAGTCCTATGGGGAGTCCTATGGTCCTAAAGACTGTTTTGGCTGACGGAACCTGTCGAAGGCTCACTCTCTAATGGAGCGCCTGAATCAACTGAGGATCTCATCGTTGAAGTCAAGAGACAGTGTTGTCTTCAGGGCAGTTTCAGACTTCAGTTTATGGATTCCTTGTTTGGGAATGAGTTTCTTAACCTTACCTCAGTTTCAGAAGTAGCAGACAAGGGGACTCTTAAAGCTATTGACATGTCAAAGCCCACCACATGGACATAAAAAAATAGTAACAGAGTTGGTGAAACTAAAGATGGAAAAGACTTTTTCATACAGAAGACGTGAAGTTGTTCGTGATGCACCAATGGTGGAGGCTTTCATGGCAAGATGGCCTGCTCTATTTGATTTCCATGAGGTATGGTTTGCCTCATACACGGTGTTCTTGTGGTATTAGCCTAAAATGGTTAAGGCACAGTTGTTATTTGACAGCCCATTTCTTCAGCATGAGTGATTGTGGCCTTCTTCCAGGTATTAAACCTTTTGAAGCTCATTCCTCTGTGCTCATGTTTTCAGATCAACGCTGAGTTTAAGAGAATTGCCACCATCCCCCCTCAAACAAAGTTCCTGGCTCAGCTGGATTTCCACTTGGACAACCTGGTGAAGTTGGTCAACAGAAGAGGAGAGCGTGGACTAATACTGAAAAGAATTGTGGCATAAATGGATAATGTAAGTGATTAAGCCTCAACATTCACTTAACATGATCCTCTTTGGATGAAACTTTATAATTGTGGAAGATTTCAAATGTTTCCCCATGATAAATTCTCTCATTTTGTATTTTTACATCTGCTTGTTTTTTTTTTAACCTTCACTTTGTCAACTTATTATTAATTGCCAGTAAACCTATTATTAAGTTGTGCGCCTTTACTTTAAAAACATTCATGTAAAGTACACTATTAAAACTTAAATGAAGGACAAGGGCTGAATGAAGATGCTAATTACATACATTTCATTTCAGTGTGAAGATGTTGATGCTGCGTCTGTCAAGGGAGTGTGTATCTACATGAAAAACCATCTGTTTCATTGAGAAGTAAAAGACTGCACTTCTGCAATTCTTTGCAGTTTTTCATTTTGTGTTCAGTAACGTTATACTGCTTATGTTTTTATTGTTTTCCCCTCATGTGACTGCAATGCAGGATAATTTTTCCTTTTGGTATCATGTTGTAAGAAATTTTTACTGACAATTTTTAGCAATATGTTCTAAGTCAACCTTAATGTCCTGCTTACATGTTTAAAATGAAGATTAAAATTCATGTAGGTGTTTGGTATTATGTAACAATGTCATTTAAGGCTCAACTTAGTTGAAATCTTGTACAGGTAAATGCATGTACAGAAGCTGAAACTGTTGTCAGATAACGCACAAGTTATATTTGTGTAAATCTGTTTATTCATAAAAGTGTGTTTGTGTGTGTGGGGTTTTTTTTTTTTTTTTTTTTTTCCCCCCCCAGGTTGTCTTAATTTAGTTTACATTTTCAATTGTGTAATTAATACAAATCTTATATGTAAGAGATGACGGGATCATCTATAAGCACTTTCTTTTATTTGCTGCTGAGGTCAGTTTTTTGTGAAATATTTGCAAATATATTCTCAAACTAACTTTTTCTTTGTTATTTCTGCAGGCTATCTTTAAAAATGTGTTAAGTTTATATGGATGTGATTTTAGACTTGTTCATGGCAGAATTGCTGCTTTCACTGATGTTACAGTTTAATAAAGGGGAATTGTTCAGTAGCACTCACAATTTTGGCTTTTTTGTCAGTAATCAGTTAATATTTCAATTGAAAAAATTAAGTAGGATTTAAAGCCATAATTTGTGTTGCAAGAACATAATTGCAATGTGTTTACATTACATAATATCATTGCGTACCACTGGCAAATAAAAATAAGTTGGTGTTAAACATTAAAATATATTGATATTATGCAATGCATTGATATTATGATAATAGATGATCAAACATGATTTTTTTTTAAAGTAATCTGATGTAAATAAAATACTTTGATCTGACAAGCATTAATTACTTGAGGGAAAGTGGAAAATTAAGTCAGTCATACTTATTCATATTATGTGGGACCGATGTACACAATAAAATCAAGTAAATTGAAAGAACTTTTTTTTTCAGTGTACCTTATATCGTAAGGAGGAGGAGGAAGAGCAATTGGACAGATGTATAAGGATAAGAAATATAAAGTCTATAAAATAGGCTAGTATTAATATTAAGGAAGGCCAAGAAAGAATATTATAACAAATTATTTCAAGAAAGAAAAATAATATAAAGGGTATTTGGAATATTTTCAGAGAGATATTAGGCAATAGGAACGTTTCCTTAGATTTGCCTAATTATTTTTATAAGGAAAATAAGATTATAAAGGACATGAATGAAGTGGTAAATGAATTCAATTCCTTTTTTGTAAATATTAGACCTAAGTTGGCGAATCTAATTAGAAAACATGATAAGCTAGAACAAAAGGATGATTGGAAAGGTGGAAGCAGAGTGGTTAAGTCTATTCTTAGCTGATATCGCTGAAAAAGAAATTGCAGCAATTCTAAAAAAGACTAAAAATAAGACATCTACTGATTGCCATGGTTTAGATATGGTTATGGTTAAAAAGACATTGGATTGTATAATTACTCCTCCTTGTTATATTTTCAATCTTGCATTCCATGCTGGTGTATTTCCTGACAGAATGAAAGTGGCAAAAGCGATACCTCTGTATAAAAAGGGAGAGAAACATAGTTTTAATAACTATAGGCCAGTGTCACTTCTGTCACAGTTTTCTAAAGTACTTGAAAAACTGTTTGTGGAAAGACTTGATAGCTTTATTGAAAAACATCAATTACTAAGTGAAAATCAATATGGATTTCGGAAAAATAGATCAACGGCATTAGCATTGATCACTACTACTGACGATATTTCATGTGCAACAGACAATAATAAATATACAATAGGAGTATTTATTGACTTAAAAAAAGCTTTTGATTCGCTGCAACATTCTGTTTTGATTTCTACGCTTAATACTTATGGGGTGAGAGGAATTGCATTACAGTGGTTAAGTACTTATCTAGAAAATAGGTCCCAGTATGTGCATTATTTAGACAATTCCTCTGAAAGACTGAAAATTGAATGTGGGGTTCCTCAAGGTTCTGTTTTGGGGCCAAAACTTTTTAATTTATACATAAATGATATTTGCGATGTGTCCAAAATGTTAAATTTCGTTTTGTTTACAGATGATACAAATTTTTATTGTGCTGGGGATAAATTGAAAGAATTGGCTGAATTCTGAAATGAAAAAACTAAAAAAAATGGTTTCAGGTAAACAAATTATCTTTGAACTTGACAAAAATGAAATTTATGATTTTGGAAAGGTAAAAGAGGATGAAGTAACTCTGTCCATTGATAGAGTTCTGATTGACAGAGTTACTGAACTCCGTTTTTTGGGGAGTACCATTGGATGATAAATTAAAATGGAAATCTCATATTGAACATGTTAGAAAAAAGATGGTTAAAAATATTTATATTTTGAGTAATGTCAGAGATATACTTGATTATAAGGCGATGCGTATTTTATATTTCTCACTAATTTTCCCCTACCTCAGTTATTGTGCTGAAGTGTGGAGGAATACATATGCGACTAATATAAAGCCTCTATACTTGCTACAGAAGAAACTGGTACGAATGGTTCATAATGTTAAATATAGAGAACATACAAATAATCTGTTTATAAAATCGAAATTGTTGAAATTTGAAGACTTAGTGAAATTACAGACATTATTATTTATGTTCAAGGCAAGAAATAGTACATTACCTCTTAAGTTACAAAGTTTGTTTGTATTGTGTTCAGGAAGTGGTGCCAGCAGAAGGAAGTTTGACTTTAAGCACCAGTTTGCTAAGACCACACAAAGGCCAATGTGTCCGACAGTCAAAGGTATAAGAATATGGAATTCTCTTCAAGATAATCTCAAGAGTTGTACAAACATGCACCGTTTTAAAATGTGTTACATACTTAAAAGGATAAATCAGTATGAAGAACATGAAAGTAATTTGGGCTAAATGTGGAAGGAAATTTTTTCATTGCCATTTAGTAGTGCTGCATGGTTTTTTGGGTTGTTGGCGCCCTCTTGTAAGAATAATTAGATTGCAGATAGGGGGCAGGTGCTAATAAGAATTTATTCTTCTTCCAGCTCCTTTTCACCCATGGGTGCAGTGTTATATTAATGGGAAGGAGGATTTGTATGAAGGAAATGAAACACTGTTGAACCATGTGTGAAATAAATAAAGAAATAAAATGAAATGAAATGAGTTAAAAGCCAGGGATTAAAAATAGGTTTTCAATCTGGACTTAAAGACCTGCACTGATGACGCTTGTCTAATATGGAGGGGAGGGTTATTCTAAAGCTTCAGAGCCGCAATTGAAAATGCTCGGTCTCCTCTGCATTTCAGCCGCGACTTAGGAACCGACAGCAACAGCTGCTCAGCTGAACGGAGCGAGCGAGGAGGAACATGTGACTTCAGCAAATCAGATAAGTAGACAGGAGCCAGACTGTTTAAGGATTTAAAAACCAGTCAAAGAACTTTACAACGAATCCTAAATTCAATGGGAAGCCAATGCAAAGAAGCCGGAACCGGAGTGATGCGATCGAATTTCCTACTATCGGTTAAAAATCGTGGCGCCGCATTTTGCACTAATTGCTGGCGTGACAAAGTGCCAGACCCAAACCCAATTAAAAGGGAATTACAATATTCCAGACATGAAGTGATAAAAGCATGAATACGAGTTTCCAAGTTGCGTTTGGTAAGGAAAGGCTTAACTTCCGATTTACATGACCATCAAAGGTAAGTGTGCAATCAAATTTAACACCAAGATTTGTGATCAAACTTTTCAGATGGGAGGTCGAATCACCAAAATCAACATCTGGAGAATCAGTAGAGCGATGTGGGCCAAATAAAATTGTTTCCCTTTTGTGATCATTAACATTTAGAAAGTTATTTGCCATCCATGATTTGACATCGCTAAGACAGTCAAGCAGAGATTGACATGGGGAAGTATCCAAATGACTAAAGGGTAAGTAAAGATGACAGTCATCGGCATACAAATGAAATGACACTCGGTGTTTACGAAAAATCGCACCAAGACAGAGTGAATACAGTGAGAAAAATAATGGCTCGAGGATAGATCCCTGGGGGACACCCCAAAGCAGAGGGGCCACAGAGGACGCGGTCAACCGCAGCTTAACACAAAAACTCCTTTCGGAAAGATTTGATTTTATCCACGACAATGCCAAATCAGAAATTCCCACACAGTGGTGTAAGCGGGAGATCAGCAGGTCGTGGTCCACTGTGTCAAATGCAGCTGTCATGTCCAATAAGACAAGCACAGCATATTTACCACGATCAGTCGCAACAAGAATGTCATTCATAGCTTTAACAAGAGCTGCGAAAGGGCTTAAAACCGGATTGGAAGATTTCAGACAGCTGCGAGTCATTCAAGTAGTCTAACAGCTGGGTACGTACAATCCCAGGTATGTTAACTTGGCCTTGATGGGTTAAGAAACCTGGCTTAACTTTTACTTTTAGTCAAATAAAATTTACAAACATAAAGAAAATAAACAGGACAAAAAAAAAAACAGAAAGGAAAAGCAAGGAGACAACAGTTAGCTAAAATCAATACTCCCATTTAAATGCACGGTTGTCCCCCAGCAGCTGAGCCTATAGCTGTTTAAATGAAGGGACTGATCTGGTCCTAACCAGTTTGTATGTCTTCAGCCTGGAGGAGAACCAGGACCAAGATTACATCTCTCAGCTGGAGCTTGAGACTCAGGAGCTGGCCAGAGGGAATGAGGTCTGGGCTTCTCTGTTTAGACAGCTGGAGCTGGACAAGTGGAAGAAAATGGATGGATTGGTAACATGTATGGCTCTTAATCATGGAAAATAGGACACTCTTTTGTACTGCATAGTGCAATAACAGACAAAGACGTGATTCCTTTGACACAAACAAAGTAATACCACACCAAAGCTCTTAGTATTATGATGCATTGCAATTATCTCCTTGCATAAAACAAATTTTTTTCCTGATCTCTAAAGTCTCTTTATCAGTAAAAGACCTTCCTGAGGTGCTTGACATAGCTGATGTTACATCAGCCGTCCTGGATGTCGTCATCATTTTTGCTCTTAAACACTGGCTTGTAACGAGGTGACTGCCTGATGTTACGAGGTGCTGTCTATTCAAGTGGCTGATGCGTAGCTACACTTGTTTTTCCGCTTCTCTTCCTTCTTTTTCTTTTAATTTTCTCAGGTGTAGTTGTTGGTCTGGTAGGTCTCTGGGGTGTTTTGTCGTGGGCCAACCTATCTTCAGCTGTCGGTAGTTCATTTACCAGACTTCAGGTATATGCAGGACAGGCGGTGCTATGATTCCCTACCAGGCCATCTGTATCGATATGGTGACTCTATGGTCCGATTTCAGCGTAAATCACTGGTTGGTTTGCTGTTCAAAGTCTCGTTTGTCCCTTTTCTTCCTGTGTTCCTCCTGGCTGTCCACTTGAGTTTCCCATTTGAACCCTGCCGGCTCAAGAATCAACTCACCTATGATCTGGTAACCTTGAACACTGTTTCTCCTCCTCACCACCATCTGAACCTCCAGATGCCATGACCCACGGTCAGTCTGCCTCCTCCTCTCCACCTGTTTTCTGAGGAAACTCACCTGCCAACCCAGTACTCCCCCATACTTACCACCTCAGAAGCTCAAGTAAGATTAGCTCTGGTTCAGTTCACACGTAACCTGTAATATTCTCTTCCATTAACTCTCATTCTCTCCTCCTCAGAACTCTCCCTCCTCAGCCACAGTCCTTTCCTCACTCTCCTCCATTATCACTGCATTCACTTAAGTAAACATTTCTGTTTGCCGACTCTGCTTTTTGGGTCCAGCCTGCCTGACATTATGACAGGTGGCACAATGAGTGAGCTGAAGGCTTATTCACAGCTGAGTGGTAGTAGTTATGGATTGCAGGTTTTGGTGTATTTAAATAATAAGTAATTGCACTCAGTCTAAAATAACTGATGGTTATATTATTAGTGATTAAATTATTGAAATAACTTTAATTAACATAGAAAAATATGGAAACTGTTTGACGATCAAGTTCAGGTAATGTTGCCAGAATTTAACATTTTGGAGGAACTCCTGCTCGTATAATAAACCATACAGAGAAGTTCTGAGGTTAGAGGGGCTGACTCTTCAGTTGCTTGTATCTGAAGTAAAATGTGCATATGCAATAGCTCGACTAAACTAACCAATCTGAAAATAAAGTTCACATGAATCCAAAAGGTCTCACTACAAACTACATGTTACCCTCTAGTTTAAATAAAATAAAAATAAAAATTGAAAAATAAAACCATGCACCAAATAAAGTGCTTATTTTCATGTTGTTAGGCTTCTCATTCAATGTAGTCCTTCCATGAAAGTATCATATACACAACATTTCCACAAGATAAAAAGCATCTAAATGAAATGTTGATACACCCACACAGCAGCAGGTTTCTCTTAATGTCCTGCAGCTTGTCAGAGAAAATGTAAATCAAATCAAATCTTTATGGAAATAACAACTTCTAGTCCAGCGATGTCTGTACAGGAGATTCTTTAATCATGGTTCCTGTAATCTTTCATCATAGTGCAAGTTTATCTTTATCATATGAACTAAAGTGTGTTTCCACAGAGCTGATTACCCGCTCCGGTTCAGAGGCTGCCTCTGAGTACTAACGGTCTCTTAGATTCGAGTGTTGCAAATGTGTATGATTGGCTCAGTACTGGGATGTGTTAACATTAATGAAATAGGAAATAATCTCCTCCAAACTGTACGTTGTATTTTTGCACATTTGGTGAAATAGGCTCCCCGCAGGACTTCTCTCACAAGTTGTTCTAAATTCATGATGAAAGCGTTTGATGGAGCAAATTTCAGTTTTCACGCTGCGAGACATTAGAACAGCTTGAGAAGCTGAAAGCTTGGTTGGATTCTTTATGGATTTTATATTTCTTTTCTTGTTAAAGGTGATAATTATTTTTTTAATTCCTCTAAAACACTGAGTAGGTTTTTCCCATAAGTTCAGTATTTTTTTCAGCAGCTCACCTTGAGGAGCTGCAGGCCTAAAATAAGGTTTAAAAAGTTTTATATAACACATTTTAGATTCTGTCTCTCACTTTATGCCAGTTTGATTGTCTGCCCCGTGTTGGACAGCAGAGCTGGGCTGGCTGTTTAGAGCAAAATGAATACTGGAAAGATTTTGGCACATAGAGATGAATTGTTCATCAATCACTAATCTAATAGTGCATTAATGTTTGAACATCAACCACTGAACGGTTCTAAAGAAAGTGAGAGAACAGCATCTTTACTCCGTTTGTCCTGCTGCATGTTATCGACGTATTCGTCTCAAAGAAACTTCCTTGACTCATGAGACCGCGGGAGGAGTGGGAGGAAACAGAAGCAGGCATGGGGAGAATATGCAAATCTGCACATCTTCAGTATGTTCATTGCACATGCTATGCTTACTTGTGATACAGTCTTCAATATTTTACAGTCTGTGTGTTTTATAGGTATAATGTTTTAGCCCTTTTCTCTTCACCAGAGAGATGAAGAAAGCCTTCTAACTATGCTTTGTGGCTGAAATGTGAGTGCCTTGTTAGTCCCATCCACAATCATGTTTCTTTGCTTCTGTTCCTATTTTGAATTCCTTGCCCTGACCACTGCAGTACTCAAAGATGTCCATTAGGAGGAGCTCTGACTCTAGTGGTCCATACCAACATGGCTTGAGCAGCGACACGGTAAAGGGTTGTTGATGTGAGGACCCCTCACAGTAAAATTTCCCTTAATACGAGATATCACCTCAAATGCTAGATTTGTGTCTGGATTGGCTCAATTCTCAAAAAACTACCCCCCCCCCCCCTCCACACACACCTCCAGTAAATTTAAACTCATCCTTCCTCAGCATTTCTTTTATCTCTCTGTCAGCCTTTTATACATATTGTACTGTAGCCCATGTCACATCAGCTGTCACATGTATTCCTTCATTCTCATTGTGAATCTCAGCCTCACATGAGGAGAGAGAGGCTGTTGGTATAGCAGCAGTATGAGGTTATTTTCATACAGAGTTTCTGGATGACAGCAGCTGCCTTAATGCAACACAAACAGAAATATGTTTAGCATGCAAGGGATAAGATTTGTACTTGGTTTGAGGGTGTCAGATGAAAAAAAATTGAATAGAAAATGATGCAATTTCCCTGAAAGTGTACAAGTTGCCTCTGTTTTCAGACATTAACAAACATAACAGGTGGAAACATGATGTTGAGGGTCTTGAGGATTGGTTTAATGTGGTGTTCGAAATATTTAAAATGGAAAAACTGACATTCCTTTTAAAAATTCGAAAAGACAAATTCTACAGAATATGGAATAAATGGATTAGCTTTGTGTCCCCCATCCGCCCTGAATTTAGGTAAGACCAGCCCTGAATTGGTGTATCTCCCATGTATCGTACAATGTCAGGTTGACCCTCAACTTCATAATATGTACCTAATGTAGTCTTTGTAGTTAAGTTAAACATGCTGCATTATGTAACACGCTGTTAAGCCAACGAGTTTATTTATTTTTTTGCTATCAGAATGTAAAACAAAAGGACGAAGAAAAAGGGTTTTTTTCCTTTTTGACTAAGTAATGTCAATGCACTTTATTGTAACAAGTCCTTTCTTTTTTCTTCAATAAAAATATAATAAAAAAAATAGAAACATGTTGTTGTGTGTTAATGATGTCCAAAGTTGACCTATAATATGAACATTAACATGCAGACATGCCATAACTGAACAACCCTGTGGAGCTACAGTGTTTTGTAGTCTCACCTCAGATGATTAGTGTTCATCAGATGACATGTTTTTTAACATAAATGCTGAAAATCTGTGGGATGCTTACAGCTTTCGGCTGATTGTAATGGCATGAATCTCACCCTTGCAGCCAAGGGACATCGGCATTCATTCATCTTCCTGCATTGTGTTTGGGCTGCTAGTCTATTCTTTACATCGTTTCGGCTTTCCCACATTGTCACATTTCATTCTGTTATCATCATTTTCCTCTGCCCTACGATCCAATCAGCTTCTGTCCTGTGTGCTTTAAGTCTCAGCGCTCGTCTGTCATTTTGTCTTTCGGGCTCTTATTCATGCAATCATGTTAATCATGTTTATGCTTATTAGTTGTATTTTCAGTCACATTGAATACTGGCAGCAGCATCTTCAGCCTCATCATGATTCCTGATAAAGTGAATCCAAAGTCCTAATGCCTCTCCGTGCAGGGGAGCGAGCTTACACATTGTATTGTGTCAGGTCCATGACCAATCCTCCTCACTGCAAATTCTCCCTGTCAACAAAGTCATCCAATCTTAGTGCTGTGCAATTGCAAGAGCTCACCTAAGTCACTGTGCTCTGCTAGCCTTTGACACCTGTCTGCAAGCTCTGCAGAGCACAATCAGAACACTCCTGTACAAACTCCCATGTTCAGCCAGAAGTCATCCCTGGCTTCAGCTTCCATATCCTCGCCCATGGTTTTTTGACCCAGTCAAAGTTTGGACGTCTTTGGTATGAACATTCATGCTCAAAACTTAAATTCATCCCTGTAGATAGATTTAAAACAATTATGCAGAGAACAATGGACCAAAATTCCTTAAGAGTTATGCATAAGACTCATTGGTAGTTATTGTAAATACTTGAAAGCAGTTCTGCAGCCAAGGGTGGCAGGTATTAGGTTTTGTCTGCAACTACTTTTTCATAGGATAGCTTTATTCCATTAATAAATCAAATCATCATTTAAAAAGTGCATTTTGTATTAACTCTATTGACTTGCAGCTGGGTGAAGTACTGATACTGTGATGGGCATCAAATACCTTTTTTTACATACACTGTTAAAAAAACATCCTAAAAAAACTGTAATATTCCAGCAGCTGGGGCGCCAAATAATACCGTAAAATAACAGAAAATAACTGTCCCTTAAAAATACAGTTATTTTCAGTAATGAAAATACAGTTCGTTGCCCTAATTTTACATGGGATTTTGCCTTTTACAAATGCTTTTAAACATTAAATTAGGAACATTTTACTGTGATAATCACATAAAAATTTAGTTTCTAAGTGTAATTAACAGATTTCATGAATATGTACTGGACTGCACTTGAATTAAGTGTGCTCCCTGTAAGATTGTTGGTTTTATCTGTAACAAAACATCCAAAAAACCCTTATTAAACAAAACCTCTGATTACAATTACATCAAGATTATGTTATTTCTTGATCATATGTTGTGTATGAGCAGTTTTAACATGTTTATTTTACTTATAAGACATGAAACATGGTTTCAATCATTAACATGGATTTTATTGACAAAAAGACAACCCTTCCTGGAACAATCCAAGAACAACTAACACTTATGCATGAACAAAGGCATATAGAAAAAAAATCCAATTCAAATGCACGTTTGAGCACAAAAGAAGGGGAAACTGCCGCCTCGAATGTTCATCTGCCTCTCCACATCTGGAACAAGGAAAAGGGGAACATTTGAGGCACATAACCTGCAGGTTTCGAAGCAGCTCTAGCTTTCTGAAAGTCTCACATTTAGGGCTGCTGCTGGCCATTTGCGTTCCCTTGGAGAAATTTGCAATGTGATTATATACTTAACTGACTGTTGTGGTCCTGGGTCGGTGACCCAGTGTTTTTGGTTTTTGTACTTTTACTTTTGATTTCATAATGGTTTGTGACTGTTTGTGTTTTGTGTTTTCTGTCCTAGTGTTTCTAGCTCCCTAGTTTCGTGGTGCATCCTGAGTTCTGATTTTTAGGTTTTGTTATTTGACCTCCCAGAGTTAATTCTGTGGTCCCTTTGTTCTGTGTCATCTGGTGTACCCCCTCTAGTGTAGTCAGGTCTCCGTGTAAAGCCCGCGTCTCCGAGTCGGTGTCTTCACGTGTGTTTTGAGTTTCCTGCTTTATTGTGAAAGTCTGTGTCTTATGCCAGTGTATTCAATTTGCGTTTCCCCTGTCTCGTCTTGTCAATCGCAATCAGTTGTGCCTCCCTCCTGTGTGTAGTTTCCTCGTTCCCTTCTGTGTATTTATAGTAGAGATGGACCGATCCGATATTACGTATTGGTATCAGTCTAATACTGACCTAAATTACTGGATCGGATATTGGAGAGAAATAAAAAATGTAATCCGATCCATTAAATATCAAAAAAGCACCTCACAAAACTTGCCACACGGTGTAACTCGGCTCATAACCGTAGCACGTCGCAGCAGTGTGCGTCACCTGATAGAGCGGCTGTGTGTATTTGTAGCCTCGCTACCAAACCAGCATTTCATCTCCGAGGAAGTTTTCCCAGAGAGAAGTAAAGCAAGTGTGTAAGTTCATCTCTGAATGTTTGTAAAGCATTCCTGCGTTAAGCTTAACAACCGATATATGGAGCGACTGCCTCTCTCTCTCTCTCTCCTGCTGCTACTTCAATCATGAAACTGATCAATGATCAGCTGATCGGCTTTTCTGTCGCGAGTCCGTCTCTCTTGTTTGTTTTTGGCCCACTTTGCACCAGAAAGAGGAAACCAGCAGCTGAACAACAGCAGCACATTTAAGCTTGATAATCTGTTGTTAGAATTTATTTAATATTACTTTCTACACCAGGATCTTTTTCTACGTAGCTGACGGCTGTAACTGTGCAGGGGCGGATCTAGAAAAGTTTAGTCAGGGGGGCCGATAGGGCATGAACAGGGAAAAGGGGGCACAAAGACAGACTTTTCTTTCTTATTCTCATTTAAAATGTCGAGCTTTTAATAAATAATTATCTGAATCTTACATTTTACATCAAGTTTAAATTTGATGTAAACTTGATGTAATGTCCATTACTGTATATAGTGACTATTAAGTCTAATATATATACCCTAGTAAGCTATAGTACTTTTTCCTTTGGGAAGGTACCATCTGTGCAGTCTGCAATTTTGTTGAAGAAAGATGTTGAATCTATTTAATATTTCTTGAAAAATAATTGATTTCTGTGCATTTTTTTTCACACTGCATCAAATTAAGGTTGATTACGTTGATTAAGCATCATGAGGTGGAGTGTGAGGGGTGGTTCCCTATTTTATTTTATTTTTTGTTGTTGCTGGGAGTTGGAACCCTATTAGTTAGGTTGCTTAATATTTACGCTAAATACTCCTTAAAATACCAGAATAGGGAGGACGGTGCAGGCTTAAGTTTATTAGATTGATCAGTATTGCTGAACTATGAAATATTTTTTTTGCATACAGGTATAACAGAATAGCTTTAGTGTAGTTGTTGTTTTAAACTTGAGTATGAACTTATACAAAATGCAGCAAGATATTTAAAAAACAGTTTTGTTGATTAAAAAACACTATATCGGATTCATATCGGTATCGGCAGATATCCAAATTTATGATATCGGTATCGGACATAAAAAAGTGGTATCGTGCCATCTCTAATTTATAGAGTTCACTCATGTTAGTTGCTAGTCCGTCTGTGTTTCTTCCCCACCTGTTTCTCCCAGAGTCATCCATTCAGGTTCGTTTTGGTAGTCAGTCCCAGTTTAGGTCACCTTGAGGTTTTGCTTTGCTCGCCGTATTTCTGTTTGTGCCACCTGTGATAATAAAAGCTCGCTCACCTCCAAGCCAGTGCCTGCGTCTGGATCCTGTCTCTCACTCTTCACACGTCTGCCCCCCGCAGCCGTGACACTGACAAGTTAAGGCAGTCTATTACAATGAACTGAGATGAAGATATTACTTAAGACAATGCTACACCTATCGCAGGACAGAGTGACAGAGAAGCCTGTCAGCAGACAGTAACATACTAACTGGCTAGCACTAACGCTAGCTAAATGTGAATAGGATTTGCAGCCTATATTTAACTTTTCCCCTATCAAGCGGGCCACCCGTGCTGTTGACACTTACCATGAACCAGAGACCAGTGCTAATGAACAGCAGATTATGTTATCCTAGATAAAAATAAGAACTTCTTGTGCTTGCCACTCGTAGTCCACAATTTTGGTGATCAATGTCAGAACCTTTGGATTGACTGCAAGGTTTTTCTTAGACGTGTTCCGCTCCACTTTGGGTTTATCCTAAGGCACCTGTCGAATGAAACACAACAACTTCATTAAGAAACTGTCAGGGTCCTGGGTCTCCTGACCCAGCGTTTTAGTTCTTTGTGATTTTTGTATTATTGTACTTGTGTGTGATTTATTCTATGGTTTCTAGTTTTGATCCCTTGCCCTTCATGTCTCTCTGTGTCCCCTCTGTTCTGTGTAAGTCTGTGACTGCATATTTGAGTTTCCCTCTGTGTCTTTTGGTTCATCGAGTCCTCTGCCTTACTGGTTATGTCTCTGTGTTTCTTAGTTGCTGTCTCCACCGTGTCAAGTTCGCGTCTGTGTCATACTTCCTGTTTTACTTCGAAGGTCAGTGTCTTATGTGAATGTGTTCAGTTTACGCTTCCTTGTCTCGTCAGTTCTGATTTCCCCCAGCTGTGCTCTCCTTCTGTGTCTCATTCTCCTCGTTACTTCCCAGTGTATTTAGTCCCTGTGTTTCTCTGAGTCAGTGTTGCGTCGTACCCTCAACAAGCTGTGTGTGTTTTGCCTCTGTGTTGCCAGTGTTTTGTCTCCAGTTCAGTATTTCTGCTAAAGTGTTTTAGTCCACCAGCGTTTTTGTTTGTCTTTTGGTGAGTTTAGTTTAGTAAGAGGTTTTCCAGCAATAAAGGTGCGCTTTAAGTTGTACTTCTGTGTCTGAGTCCTGCATTTTGGATCCACCACTCCTGCTTGCCTGCCTGCCACACAGCCAACCATGACAGAAACTGAGGACTGGACTGTATGTTTTTTACATCTGCAATAAATCTAAATGTAGATTGAGCTTGCTTTTGAGTGTGTGTTTGGACATACAGGTCATTGTGGAACAGAGAGGTGATGCAAAGATGTTTGGTTAACCTGTGAGTCTTGCAAATACTGTTTCAGGGTAGTGAAACGTCTGTGAACATCTACTACTCCAAGGTCTCTTTCTATAACTTGACATGAGCATGAATCAAGGATATTTCAGAGACAGCCATCTGAAATGCAAATATGAATTATTTGTTGATTTATCAATCTACAAATCATCGCAACACTCAAGCATTGCTCAGTCTTATGCGTTTTAGCTGCAAATGAAAGGAGATCTGATGATTTGATTTGGATTGCATGACTTTAGATTTCACTGTCTCATCATTCTTATGTTTCAATCCATAAAATTGGCTGGTGCCGCCTTACCGTTGCAAGAATTCCAAGGTTGCTGCCTAGCCTACTGGATAAGAAATGTTCATGCAGAAGAGCCAAGCATCAGGATAAGTGCGTTGCTGAAATAGTGATATGGCCATTCACAATGGCCTGATCCACAGATAACATGAAGTGCTCGGCTGCCAAAGCTGAGTTTCCTGTTGTGTACATGAACAAGAAACAAGGGGACAAAAAAACAAGTCCACACATGACTCACGCAACTAACTGCAATGTTACAACTAACGTATATCAATTACATACACTGGCATGCAGTTTGGGCCCCCCAGTCAACTGCAAGGTGTCCAAACTTTTGCTGTGGGCCTTTTCTGTTTTTTAAAAAAAAAAAAAATATGAAAATGATTTTATTTAAAATTAAATGTCATCTGTAACTTTATGACATTTGGAGATTATTTCATCTTCCACTTGCTTAACAGTTCATATGAACTAAAATTTTGACCATGGGTGCCCAAACATTTACATTAAAGCACCACAACTGCGACAGGTGTAATCTTTTGACATCCGTAAATGCAGCACAATACTCACCTTTACACCTTACTGAATAAATTTGAGAACTCACGCCACTAATCTGCAGAGGAAGAAAAAAAACCTTATAAATCATGAAACCTGCCAAAATCCAAATACATGTCTGCAATGTACGTTTATATGTAGTCAAATAATTCGCCTCAGCTGCTTTAGTCTACTTCCTCTCCACAAAATAGAATAAAATACTTGTCTTATCCTTTACATGTCCATTACATTTTACAGGGCAAAGCTAGCACAGTGGGCTACTTCTATTTCCCTCACTTTATCACGCAGCTCATCTTGGTGCGCACGAGCTAGAGTGGAACAGCTCGCCTATTAGCTCTTAAGTTGCATACTTAATTTCACATTAAGTCAAATGCATCAGTGGCCGCTGTGGTTGCGGCCCCCATAACGGGTATTAGCGCTCTAGAAACTATCCGCGTTGCAACTGCTGTGTTTACACGGTTACAGAAAGCTGGCAGCTAAGAAATTAGCAAACAACAACTCTGCTAGCCAGCAAGCTAGCGGCTGGTCTAACTAAACCTTACACTGACAGACGACGTGCTTTGCCTTCATAGCTAGGGGTTCCATGCCTTTTACCGTCTCAGTAGACTACGAGCCACAGTGGCCAAGTTAATTCTACTAAGCTGAGTTTGATACACTTGTCTTGCAGCACTGCATGGATGATCTTTCACCAACCTCTCTCTTCCACCGCGCTTTCCACAGCCACACGTGCAACCTTGTGGTTGTTAGTTCAAATTCCTCATGTCGTTATGTGTCCCAACATCCAATGGCATGTCACATTGTTTTCATGACCACGCCCTCACCCCAGGTGCAGAGGCCTATTTCTGTTCAGGAATGTTGTGAATACTTTGGGATTTATTGCAATTGCTACCTCTACATTTATTTTTTTTAAATACATAATTAGCACAGTGTGGCCGTGCAATGTTTTATATGGGTTTTTTTTTCGTTTTTATTCCTATTAATTATATTTTCACTTTTTACCTCTGAATTATTGAAACAGAGCTAGATGACATTTTCAGCAAAATTATAATTCAAATACTCCTTTAATTATTAATTGTTCTCATTAATTTTTAGATCATTTTATATATTTTTCCATAGTTTTCCATTTGAATTTAACAGTTCAATCTTTCAAATAACGGACAAATATTTATGAAAGTATGATACATTTGTGAATGTATTTTAACAATCTAAATATGCATATGTACAGAAAAATATATTTAAAAAAGAAGAGAATTATGTTTTATTACATTTACAGTGATTTTATGTTATTTTACATTTGACATGTAAAATCACAGTCTATTTATATAAATGTAATGATATTGTAGAAAAACAGTACAAAACTGTAAAATACACAGTAAAATACTTTGATATTACATTTTTTTTTACAGTGTAAAGTAAAATAAGATATTACTTTTAATGTTTAATAATACCAACATTATTCATCTGTATTTCTTAGGCTATTATATATAACTACAATTCATCTTTATTCATTCTGTTACTGTAACAGACTTTGCTAATATGACTGGCTACGGGGGCTAGCTTGTCAGCTGCACTTGAATGTACAGGTAGATGTATCAGAGGCTGAACACCACAGTGCCAAATTGGTGAGATAAGCCATTAGTCAGTGTTGCGTTGACGTCTGGTTTTAAGGCCAAATTACCACTTTGTTTATGTTTATTTTTATTGAGCTTAAATGAGGCATAATTAATGCAAAACACTATGCTTGATGATTATTCATCACAAATGATTGTTATGGCATATGTTTGGTCTGTGACATATCAGAGTTACCATACTGCAGTCTGCTGTGCTACTTTACTGTGCTAAGCACACACTGTACAGAGTGCAACTCTACCACCTGCTGCAAATCTTAGTCCTGGAGTCCAGAACAGATTTATTTTGCCATCATCCAAACAGATAAACAGAAGATAAACAGTCCCTTTGTTTATATTTACTTCCTGTAGTCCTGTTGTAAAATGCAATGATTCTAATGTTGCCATATGGTGCAGACGCTTTGTGGCAGAATTTAATTTTAAAAAAAAAAGTCAGGTAGAGTATGAAGTCAATGGAAATCAACTGCAGTAACCAAAGCTTTTAAGCGGAAAGCAAATAAAGCACAGCTGACAGTGAAAATGTGGGGATGACGTGACTCTATACACAAATAAGGATGGTTGGGAGTGAAGGTGCGGTTCTTGGGGCCGGCTTGGATACCAACGACTAAGATGGAAGAGTTCTGAGGGCTGCCTGTAGTGAAGGACGATTCCAGACACAGGATCCCTCTGGAGGCTTGGGAAGAGGCCCACGATGACGAGTGGAAGCAGAAACTGTCCGGAGGCTTGGCAGGAGGCCGGCAACAAAGGTGGGGCAAAAGCATGGCAAAAAGGGAATAACAAAATAGCTTTGGAGCACTAATGATCTGACAACAAGTGTGAAAAACTAGGCAAAGCTGAACTAATCAAAAAGCATGGGGAAGGAATGTAAGCATGGCACGAGAGACAAATGACTCTCAACAAGAAACAGAAAGTACCATGGCAAACAGATATGAGAGACATCATGAAGGCCATCATGAACCTAGTACAGGGGTGGGCAATTCCGGGCCTCGAGGGCCGTGTCCTGCAGGTTTTATATCTTACCTTGGGTCAACACACCTGAATCACATGATTAGCTCGTTACCAGGCCTCTGGAGAACTTCAGGACACGTTGAGGGGCTAATTTAGCCATTTAAATCAGCTGTGTTGGTTCAAAGACACATCTAAAACCTGCAGGGACACCGGCCCTCGAGGCCTGGAATTGCCCACCCCTGACCTAGTATGAATAACTAAACCAACAGAAACCAGAATGTAATGGAGCAATAACCAAAGAATAAACCTGAGACAACATAAAGATGCAGAATACCCCAAAACTGTAAAACTAAGTAACAGGAAATAAAGAGAGTAAACAGCAGAAAGAATAAACATATGTTTGGTTTTTAGGTTCATATGGAGACTGACAGCTACAAATGTAAAGTTGCCAAACATTTTAGATTTTGAAACGGGGCACCGTCGTTGCACCAGTCCTGCAGGTTCAGGTCGAAATCCTTGCTGACATCTCATTTTCGTTTTACAACACAAGATTTCTGTCTAAATAAATAAATTAATCTGAGTAAATTCCCAGATGATTAAACATGCAACTATTTTGCTGGTAATACTTGAAATGAGTAAAGAAAATCAACAGTCTATTTATACAAGATAATTCATAATTTTATTGGAGGTTTATATAGGCTGGGTCTGATTATTGGGGGGGGGGATTACACCCCTAACCCCCCTGGAAATTACGCCCCTGATATGAACATCAGACAGAACTGCAGAACAGACATAGTGCAGCCAAGTGCAGTATGAATGTGTGTGTGGTAGATGAATGAGACTTGTAATCAAAGACTTTGAGTGCTCAACTTCAGTAGAATGGGGCCATATTAGTACCAGTCCATTTACCATCGTTTTAAAGGGACAAATCGGCTCCATGCATGTGTGTAAAAGTTTCAGATGGTTTCAAAAAGAATATTGTGCATTTGCACATCATTTTATATTATATAAAAAAGAGTGTGTATACTTGTGTCTCTGCGAACTCAGTTTTGTGCATCTGGCCACAAATCTCTCAGAGCTGAACTACAAAATGACTGTTCACCATAAATAACAAAACGGAGCATCAGAACATGAAACGTTTTTATTTAAATGACCTTCTTCCACCTTCAGCTCATAATGTAATGAAAAGAATGTTCACTGGATGTGAGTACCGAGCTAAAATCAAGGTCGGGCTTGGAAACAGAACATGCTAGGAGACAATAAGCTTGCTTGTCAGAGGAAAGAAAATTATCCAACCCAGTTGGCAGTTCTGCATCATGAAGCACTAATAGAAGCTCTGCAGATAAAGTTCAGGCACAGGTGCTAACACTTCCAGAGAATAAGGTGGAATAGATTTATTTTGGAGATTCCCAGTCAGACAAAATGCAGCTACAAGTGAAATGTGACGCCTGCTGGATACGGCATTAAATTAGCCCATTTTGTTTTTGCTCTTGCTCGCTTGCCAGGTTTCTGATAACATATCCAATATAGAGCTGGCAGCAAATTAATGGCTCCTGACATAATAAACAGAACTTGATACTGTTTGTTTAGCTTGTGGGTGTGAAAGCTATTCACTTCATAGATGTTGGCAACAGGCTTGAATTAATTTATGGACCATCGATATCTGCAGTAAACAGCAAAGACAACTGCAGTAAATATTTACACATTTCTAATGTTTGACCATAAATATTATCATTTGAAACAGATGAACAATTACAATTTGCTCTAGCATGTACACTTAATTAGTATGCTTGTACGCTGAATATTAAATAGATTAAATACTGTTGTCTGCCTGATCCTGGGTTTTACTTTGTGGGATGTGATTCTGTTTTATTGATTTGACTTTTTGATTGTAATCTGAGTTTTCTTTGTTTTTATTATCTTTAATTTATGTTTAGGATAAAAGTCCTTATTGTTTTGTCACTTCCTGTTTTATTTTGTTTTGTTTTACTTCCCTCATCTCTCTTGCTTCTGACCAGCTGTTTTCTGCCTGCTTCCTATCCTCTCCTTATCTTGTTTGTATATATTGTCTGCATTTCCCTCAGTTCTGCGTCACATTCTCCCTTTTCTCTCACTGCTGCGTTTTTCCTAATGTTTCAGTCTGTTTTGCTCCTGCCTTGCTTGATACTGTCTTGTTTAATCCATGAGCTGGCAGCAAATGAAACCAACTTTGTTACTAAGTTTCTTCTGCCTCCCGAGTCCTGCTTGTGGGTAGTGACAGCCACATGAAGCCGCGTGAAGCCTTGAAGCTTTCCATCCAAATACAATTGGTTCAAAAAAGGTTCATTTGTCATAGATTTATGTGCACACAAACCCCCCTACCGTTCAAAACCTTTATTGTCATTTCAACTGCTTAGTGATAATCTTTTGGCTGTCTTGCAACAGTGTCAGCATGGAATAAGTCACTGCCAGAAAAGAAATAAATAGTTCATCCGTGAATTTAAGTTACCCGTAGCAAATCTGTAGAGTTTTGTATATATATATATATATATATATATATATATATATATATATATATATATATATATGTATATGTGTGTGTATATATATATATATATATATATGTGTGTGTATATATATATATATATATATATGTATATATATATATATATATACACATATATATATATATATACATATATATATATATATATATATATATATGTATATATATATATACATATATATATATACATATATATATGTATATATATATATATATATACATATATATATATATATATATATATATATGTATATATATATATATATGTGTATATATATATATGTATATATATATATATATATATATATATATATATATATATATCTATATATGCCTAGATCAGGTGCTGTTGTACCAGTTGCTTGGCACACAACAAACACAGACATGAGTACTATGGCAGAAAGACATTTCATTATTTACAGGCTTATTATGTGTAAAACTTCATTTGGAGAGAACAGCTAAAAATGTTTCCATACAGAAGGAAATCCTTCTCCTTTTAGCAGACCCTGTGAAAACAAGCTCTGGACACCTCTGTGTCCAGGCAGTTAATGCGAGACAAATCCAGCTGCTTATTAAAGCTTTCTGGTTTGATCAGAAAAGAAAACATTGGTCCAAACACCTGAAAGTCCTGAAAACACATTGTGAATTCTTTCTTGAGTCTACGGATGTATCCGTGTATTTCCACAATGCTGATGCTGTGCTGAGCGGACAGCTGAAGCATTTGAAGTGTTGGAATGTGGAAATTTCAACATCGCTTGAAAAAACTGCCAGCTAGCAACGTCCCTCTCACCGGTAGGTTAAATGATTTTTAGCCAATTACAAGTTGAATCTGATAGTTGGGGTTGTTAGCTAACATACCGCCATTAAGAAGCAGCACAACTAATGTGTCTATGCGAGCTAATTTGCAATGTGCACTGGTGGCCTAGCCATTTATTTTGAAAGGCACCCTCTCAGATTAAATCACTTCGTGTTGTGCCATCAGTTAACCCTTCGCGTGCCAGCTGTGGCACGAGTGCCCAGGGCTGCCGACCCCTGCGCTAGCAGCATGGCCTTTTCACCTGTCTGTCCTCCACGTTCCTGCTCATTGCATCAGATGTTTAGTTACTCCTCTGCCTCCTTTTTCAGTAGTGAAAAAGTAGTGCACAATAGGGTTTCTTATGAGAGAGAAGACAAATACTATTTTCCCCACTCGGTGACACACCCGCCAAGGCTCAAAATCTGGTAATTGGTGATTCTGTTCTCAGACATAGACTAGAGACACCGGCAACCATAGTCAATTGTCTTCCAGGGGCCAGAGCAGGCGACATTGAAGGAAATTTAAAACTGCTGGCTAAGGGTAAACGTAAATTTAGTAAAATCATAATTCACGTCGGCAGTAATGACACCCGGTTACGCCAATCGGAGGTCACTAAAATCAATATTGAATCGGTGTGCAACAAAACAATGTGGGACTCTGTAGTTTTCTCTGGTCCCCTCCTCAATCAGACCAGGAGTGACATGTTTAGCCGCATGTTCTCCTTAAATTGCTGGCTGTCTGAGTGGTGTCCCAGAAACGATGTGGGCTTCAGGCTCCCAAACAGACAAAAACAAACTAAAAACCAGCAAAAAATGATTTAAACATAAAAAATCACAAAGAAAGAACAATACAGTATCCACGCTAACAAACAGTAAAACATTAGTGATTAGAACATGCTGTAGGTATTACAGGTACTGCACTGCAGTGGTTTGTATCATATCTATCTAATAGACTCCAGTTTGTGCATGTAAATGGAGAGTCCTCTTCACACACTGAGGTTAATTATGGAGTTCCACAGGGTTCAGTGCTAGGACCAATTCTGTTTACATTATACATGCTTCCCTTAGGCAGCATCATTAGAAGACATAGCATACATTTACACTGCTATGCAGATGACACCCAGCTCTATCTGTCCATGAAGCCAGATAACACACACCAATGAGTTAAACTGCAGGAATGTCTTAAAGACATAAAGACCTGGATGGCCGCTAACTTTCTGCTTCTGAAAATCTTAGAAATATGGTATCTAAGCAGATTCTTACTCTGGATGCCATTACCTTGGCCTCCAGTAACACTGTGAGGAACCTTGCAGTCATTTTTGACCAGGACATGTCCTTCAATGCACATATTAAACAAATATGTAAGACTGCTTTCTTCCATTTGTGCAACATCTCTAAAGTTAGAAATATCCTGTCTCAGAGTGATGCTGAAAAACTAGTTCATGCATTTATTACTTCCAGGCTGGACGACTGTAATTCATTATTATCAGGAAGTCCTAAAAACTCCCTGAAAAGCCTTCAGTTAATCCAAAATGCTGCAGCAAGAGTCCTGACAGGGACTAGAAAGAGAGAGCAGATTTCTCCTGTTTTGGCTTCCTGTTAAATCCAGAATTCAAAATCCTGCTCCTCACATACAAGGTCTTAAATAATCAGGCCCCATCTTATCTTAATGACCTTGTAGTACCATATCACCCTATTAGAGCACTTCGCTCTCGCTCTGCAGGCCTACTTGTTGTTCCTAGAGTATTTAAAAGTAGAATGGGAGGCAGAGCCTTCAGTTTTCAGGCCCCTCTTCTGTGGAACCAGCTTCCAGTTTGGATTCAGGAGACAGACACTATCTCTACTTTTAAGATTAGGCTTCAAACTTTCCTTTTTGCTAAAGGATATAGTTAGGGCTGGACCAGGTGACCCTGAATCCTCCCTTAGTTATGCTGCAATAGACGTAGGCTGCCGGGGATTCCCATGATGCATTGGGTTTTTCCTTTCCAGCCACCTTTCTCACTCACTATGTGTTAACAGACCTCTCTGCATTGAATCATATCTGTTATTGACCTCTGTCTCTCTTCCACAGCATGTCTTTATCCTGTCTTCCGTCTCTCACCCCAACCAATCACAGCAGATGGCCCCGCCCCTCCCTGAGCCTGGTTCTGCCGGAGGTTTCTTCCTGTTAAAAGGGAGTTTTTCCTTCCCACTGTCGCCAAAGTGCTGCTCATAGGGGGTCATATGATTGTTGGGTTTTTCTCTGTATGTATTATTGTAGGGTCTACTTTACAATATAAATATAAATATAAAGTGTATACTCAATATAAAGCACCTTGAGGTGACTGTTGATGTGATTTATAAAAAAAATTGAATTGAACTGAATTGAATATATGTTTATAAATCACAACAGCACTCAAATAATTTCCTGAACCAGCAGCCAGGAAAATGAGAAAAAGCCTCACAGTACAGGCAGAAGTGCTGGACAGTTTGTATAGTGTGCAACAGTGTTGTATTAATATTTATGTTTTCAGGTCTTTGGGAAGACTGGAAATGTATTACATGAATACAGTCCATTTCAAATTACGAGGTAAGGCTGGCAACAGTATTTATTATATATTTTAATACATTTATCAATGTAACAGCTCTATTATTTAAACACGGAAGATCTGAGTATAATTGCAATTGCATATTTGTCTATTGGTTAATTTGGTTAAAGTATTCCTTAAGTGTATTCTGATGACATTTAAGATAATGACAGCTTTATCCTCGTAGCTGCAATCTCTCAAAGTATAGAACAAAGATAAAAACAGAGCACAAGAGAGTTGTTGTGGCTGACTTGGTTAAGCAGGTGACCCATATCCTTAAATACTACAGGGGCCTTGGTTCGACTCTGTCCTGGACCATTTCATGTGTGTCATTATTCCTTCTTCTCTTTCTACCATCCTGGCTGATATAAAAATTCAAACCAGTAAGTAGGCTGCCTTTAATTTTTTTTTTTTTTTAAATAAGGTCAAGTACAAATCTGATGTTGTTTCAGTTAGACTGCTTTATAAAGGCATATAGAACAATACAGAAATATACAAAACAATAATTTGTTCTTTATTTATTATTATTTCTTTGTAGATAACAAGAATAAAATTAGCTAATTAAGTTACTTTCACAATATTCTTATTGATGCTAGTCAAACGAGAGGCCTACAGGAGGAAACATCTATGTTCAATGTCTGGGTAACAAATCTGAGCTTTGATTGTTATGTAAGCAGGGTTACACCACCGCATGTTAACAAGAATGGCAAGCCCCACGCCATTCTGTTTACCACTCCCAGCTCTGTCCGTGTCACGCGAACAGTGTGGAAGACTTCCATGCCTTGCATCCATGATTTGGAGCATATCAAGCTACACTACCGATGTTCCCTTTGACTCCATGCTAGCGCTGTTAGCTCATCGATTTTGTTTGCTAGCAACCGAACACTCCTCACTATAATAGACAGCAGATACAGCTTATACCACCTTCTCTCGTTAAGCTGTCTCAGCGTCTTCCTTCTGTAGTGAAGTAGATTCTGGCGTAGGATCTTACGTGATGTCCACGAATGCACCACTGACATCCACACCTTCCCAGCCGACAATTAGCAGGCTTATAAGAAACAGCTGCGCTTCACTACCAGAAGGAGGCATTTGGCAGTCTTGTCCATCCAAGGTGGCTGAGAGCATCAGGCAGCTAAGCGCTGCAGACCTCTCCAGGAAAGCTACTCAGTTTAGTATTGCCTAGTGATGGCCAAATGAAGCTTTCTGAAGCTTGTGTTGAAAAACGGTTCATTACTCGAAGACATCTGGTGGCCAAAAATATGAAGAGCAGCTTGAATCCACAAAATAAAACCAACTGCTTCATAATGACTGCTCACTCTACAGAGTGGAGTTCTGTCTGATATTGGACCGCCGTTGTGTTGCTTTGAACATATATTTTTTGGTGGTTAAAAAAATGTGCTGTATTTGGTTAATAAATAATTTTGACCAGTAAACTCTCCTTGTTTAAACATGCACCATGGTGTGGTCTTCCTTTGCTTGTGACTTCTTGATGTTGGTAAATACAATAATTGAAAAATACCACATTACATATATATACATATAATAATGTACAACACATTATGGAGTATGCTTCTGCCCTGAGGTCCTGCCTCCATGCACTTATGCAGTTAATCACTAGACGGGTGTATTTATAAATAATATTATATTAGGGAAATTTTCCCAGACATATTTTTGACCTGGGGGTAGAATTGATTGTGAAATGGAAAAGGAAAATGCTTATGAACTTGCAAATGAAAAACATGATGCATTTAAGGTAACCCTTTTTCATTTTTATTTAAGAAGAGAATTTGTTCCACTGTGCGATGGCCGAACCTGTTCCTTTTCGTGGAGATCATTTCTCCTGCATTAAGGAAAATCCCTTCACATGGCCCAGAGGAGGCTGGAGTGCAGAGAAACTGGTAGAGATGCAGTTATACAGTCTACCTGGGCCCCACAAACTATCAGCTAAAGAGAATAAATACATTCAATTGCTGCACATTTGGCAGACTAACATTTTAGGATTAATTAAACAATAAAATATATATTTTTACAACATTACATGTAAAGAGTCAAGTGGAAGTTTTTCTAAAGTTATTTAATGATATTTATATTATGGAAGCAGATTTTTGACATTTTACTTTTTTCCCGTTTTCAGATATAATAAACACGCACAAAACAAAAGCAAACGGCCAGAACACAAAGCTGGAAAACCCACCGGATTGACAAAAATCAACTCAAAATCCTCCCACACAACAGAACCTCCTCTATTCCTCGCTGGCTCCAAATCTCTCAGTGGAATGATCAGTGGTTCGCTGTCACCATCAAAACACTCCACAAATCCCGCGAATGATTCACTTCCTTATAAACCATTGAATCAGACACCGAAGCAGTTAGGCTCTAAATGAAGCTTCGGACGTCACTGATCACGTGACTCTGGCCAAACGAATCAAGCTTCGACACAGTCTGAAGCAGTGTGTTGATTTTTTTGACACACGCACCGGAGCTTCAGCTTCAAGCGGGCCATCACTAGTATTGCCCTTTAGAGCAGGGCCGGCCCGTGGCATAGGCCGTATAGGCAAATGCTAAGGGCGCCGTCCATCAGGGGGCGCCACGCCAGTGCCACAAATGTTGAAAAAAAAAAAAAAGTTGGTACTATTATTTCTAAATACAAAAAATAATCCCACGTTAATTAAAATGCAAAGTAAAGCTTATTTAATAGAAATATTATTTGTTACAACATTACGCCCCCCCTCCCCGCACGATGCGCCCCCTCCCTTCCCGTATCATGGTTGCTTTTGGACGTCACCACATCAAAAAATCAACACAAGATGTCAAAACGGCCAAAACTGTCAGGTGGCCAGGGAAGAAAAAAGAGAAAAGAAGAGGAGGAGAAACGAGAAAAAGACAGAGGTACGTTAGCCTACATGAAATTATTTGTCTGAATGTGATAGTAACCTAAATTTTTTGCATTAAGCTAATGTTACATGATTCGCTAATTGCTAATCAATAAATAGCTAGTTAACTGTTTTAACGTCAGTTAATATTGTGGAGGGGGCTAAATTGTTATGGAAAATAATAATGTAACGTTAGGTAATTACAGTACTCCCACCTTTCCCACCATTCCTCATTTGTATTCATCTTTTAAGCAGGTGTTTTTTGTTTACATTGTTATTGCCTTCTGGTTAGCTAACGTTTACCCTGCAGGTAATAGTCACTTTTCCACCCCTGTATATATTATAGTTGTAAGCCTAGTTGTTAAAGTGCACATCATTAATGTTAATTAAGCAATATCACATGAGAGGGAATGCTGTTTTTTAATATGAGCACTGCTGTGATTCGGTCAAAGATAATCATAACATAACATTCTCATATGATATTATACTGTTACTTTGCATTCTGCTATTCAGCATTTCACTGTAATGATGACAATAAATTGAATCTAATCTAATTTGCATATCAGTTAACATCATACATATATCTCTTTGGTTTTTCATTTATATTGCGATGCTTTCATAACGAACAGTACTTTGGGGTGTATTTGTTTTATGTAGGTCTTTTACTAATTTAACGTTTTATGCTTTCTTTTATTGTTTTAGTGGAGGTGCGGCCGCTTGCTGAGGGGCTAGGCACATGAGGTGGAATCCCCTCCCCGATGCATGCGAGTGTACACACCGGGCATAGATCGCACCATTTAGAGTTTAGTGTGAGTGAGGTCTGCAGTGAACTCACACGGGTGAGTAATTGGTGGCACCCTTGGGCACTCCTCCCTGTAGGTTGCCTCCTTAAGTGGCCGGTCTCCACCATTTTGTTTAGTTATTCTTTTAACACGTTGTGATTGTTTTAGGGTAGCATCGTGGTAGGGAGTCTGGTCGTTTTGTTAATAAAGTGTTTTATCTAATTTGCCGTCACAACCCAGCTACCTTAGGTGCCTTTTTGATTTTATAATTCTGTGTTTAGTAGTTCTTAAACTTTGATTTGTAAACTTCCTTTGTCTCACCTCTGCCGTTAATAACGAGTCTGTGGGCTTTGGTAGCCAGTGCAACCCTTACATTAGAAGTCTTTCCTGGGGTGTAACGCCCTCCCCCAGGTGGCGTTGTCAACATCTTAGTTACCGTCCCCGGTTATTCCTCATCGCGACGCCACACTTCTTCTCCTCTTTTGTCCTCCACTTATGCATCTGGTGTGTTTCTTCAGCTTTCAGCCAGTACGTCCGTGAGTCCGCTTTTATTACGAGAGACGGTAACACAAATGTTCACATTGGATTTAACAAGAAAACTTTAAAACTAGAAAATGAGACCAGTGTAGTCGATGGAAAAATGTTTCCATCGACTACACTGGTCTCTCTTCTAGGAATCAGTTCCAAGTCTACACTTAAGATTGGGCTTAAAACTTCACTTTTTGATAAAGCTTATAGATCATGCTGGATCAGATGACCCTAAACAAACGTTCAGAGATTAACAACCGATATGGAGTGACTGCCTCTTCTCTCTTCCTCTCCTGTTGCTACTTGAAATCATGAAACTGATCAGCTGATCGACTTTTCTAGTGCGAGTCCCATATCTCTTGTTTGTTTATCGCCCACTTTATGCCAGAAAGAGGAAACCAGCGGATAAACAACAGCAGGATTTAGGATGTTAGCGGGCAGTCCATACGTGGAATATCACATACAGAAGATACAGAAAATATGGATCAGAATCAGCATACTTTATTAATCTCTAAGGAAATTATGTGGGTTACAGTTGCTCCAGTACAGAAACAGACTAGACTATTTAACAATACAATATGTTACAGATTTAAGAAATAGCACAATATACACAAATCACTCAATAATAAATATCAAGGATTGACAGAGGTGATTACAAGTAAATAGAGGATAGCACTGGCCACAGCAGACTCGTAGAAAATCCTGAGCATTGTCCGACAGATGTTGAAGGACCTCAGCCGCTTCAGGAAATGGAGACGACTCTGGCCCTTCCTGTAGAGTGCAGTGGTGTTTTGGGTGAGATGGGTTGCAAATAATATGTAAGTTATAGACCGTTGTAGCAATCGATCATAAACGTCTTACAGTGTAACAGATGTCAAGCTAAAGAGAGAATTCACAAGTTTAAGGGTTTGTAAAGATGAATTGCCACCAAGCGCTGCTAAATTCGTGGGCCCGTAGTCCGTGTCAATCGTCGTAATGAACCAGAGAATTGTTTCATGTCTTTGTGGTTTAGAAGGATTTAAGCTAACTACTGAGAGATGCACATGAGATCAGCGAAAGCATGAGGTTGTGGTGTAAACCTTTGCTGAACAGAGTCAGTGTGTCATGTCATGAGATGCTTGTGTAAATGAAAATGCTAAACTAAATGTAGAGTCAGGCTAAGCTACCTGCGCTAATCCACTTATTAGTCTGTACAGGTATTTTTGGGCTAAAGCCGCACTGTATATTTCCTGGATAATTAGAGGAAGTGTAAATTGCTTGTTCATTCTAATAAGAGCGAATACAGTAGTAATATATTAAAAGGCATTTATTTGAAATGAATCTAGTTTGATAAGAACAGTTAATAAAACTGACAAATAGAAAAAACAGTAGTTGAAAACAGAGTTCATTGTGGTATTCGTCCATACAGTAAAAATGCATTTTTGTGATTTATTCAGTTCATGAAAGTGATGTATGTGGATATAACATTGTATAAATACAGAGAAAGTAATGTCATTGGTTATAATCAGTGTTAGGAAGGTTACTTTTAAAATGTATTCCATTACAGATTACATGCCCCAAAATGTATTCTGTAACGTATTACGTTACTCGATGAGAGTAACGTATTCTGAATACTTTGGATTACTTAATATATTATCATGCTTTTTACGACTACGTGAATGTACTATTGCTGTGATTTATTAATGTTACTGAAGGTCTGCGGCTCCGAACCGTAGTAAAGGGACCTCTGGCTGATACGTCGGGTTCGTGTCGGCTCGCAGCTGAAAAATACCTGTACTTTGTTGTCTGGGTCGACTTTGCTAGCGAGAGACAGAGAGAGGCGTTGAAAGGCTGCTGCAACAGAACTTATTGTTTTCGGAGGAAAACACGAACACGGTGTACAGTCGAGTCTTAATAGCTTACTCACAGCTGGGCTCGTCAGGCTCTCTTCTTGGCTGCAGTGGTTATTATTATATTTACATGCTTCCAGCTCCTGTTTTTCCTCGGTGACAGCTCGTACTTTTCCTTTTTCTCCCTCCTCGCTCACAGACACATAACAGGTATGGCAGTCCATTCTCCCTGCAACACGGACTACACTGCCTATGATGCTACATTCTTTAGAACTATACCTGTAGCATTCTGCCTGTTAGCTTAGCACAACAACAACAAAAAGGTGCTCTCTCACCTGAGAGCGTGTCACCCTGTAACCATGGCAACCGTAACGCTGCTGCCTGGAACAACAGAATATGTCAAACAAACCCAAACAGTCCTGACCGGCCACAATATGAAACAGGAAAGTACCGCAGTGTAATCCATTTATTTCAACAATGTAACTGTATTCTGAATACCACCTTTTTAAACGGTAACTGTAACGGAATACAGTTACTCATATTTTGTATTTTAAATACGTAACGGCGGTACATGTACTCCATTACTCCCCAACACTGGTTATAATAGGAACCGTTTCAGCACTACTGGGGGCGATCGTGGCTCAAGAGTTGGGTGTTCGTCTTCACCTACCGCCTACTGATGATGGTCAGAGGGGCCGATGGAGCAATATGGCAGCCTCGCTCCTGTCAGTCTGCCCCAGAGCAGCTGTGGCTACAACTGAAGCTGCCTCCACCAGTGTGTGAATGAATAGTGGAATTGTAAAGCGCTTTGAGGGGTCCCGAAAAGCGCTATATAAATGCAATCCATTATTATTATTATTATTATTACTACTACTACTACTGTGGTTTACAGTGCCGTCAGTACGTGATGAGGTAGTGTACAGACCGTGCACGCAGTAGCTCCTGGTAACCTGCCATTTCTCTGTTTTTGCAGTTTCTGCAAAAATACATGTGCTGCACAGGAGATGAGTCAGCCCATCATTTTCTACAGTGTAACATATAGTTTCCAAATATTTTGAAACTACTCAACTCAATTATAGAATATTTTCCAAACATTTTTAAGAACTGTAACTAGTCTTAGTTATTATTAGGGTTATAGTTTAGATTCATGGAAGTACAGTTCCTGCAAATCTCAAGAGTCAACATCTCACACAATAAAATGAGATAAAAGCTTTAATAAGATGTTCATGGTAAATCTTCGTCCTCCTGTCAATTATTCTGACTGAACTCAGTCACTTTCACCGGTGCTGCTTCCCTGAAATTTAATTTCATGCAGCTCTCACCATGCACTATCCTTTGGTTACGCTACTGCTATTAGATTTACATTGTTACAGCTTAAATTTGAAATGATTCAAATCTAATAACTCAACTCACATCCTTATAATATTAATGTGACGGGCCTTTCGGGCTTGATCGCATACCACTGCACTGCACAAATTAGACATTGTCTTAACAGACAGCATGCATGTATCATCTTTAGACAGAATGTGAGGTAAATTTTGGAGGTGGGGTGATTCACACAGGCACACTCCCACACAGAGCAGATTTAGAACTAGCTCATGCCTGTAGAGCTCGGACAGACACTGAACAGTCATCAGACTGAATTTTTCACAGTGTGTTTTATGTTGGACTGAATCAGTAATAACTGAGTAGGAGGCTGACAATGCTGTAACTACATGCAAATATGAACACATACCACCTCCTAATCCTGGACGAATTCAACTGGCTCCCATTTGCACATTGCAAATTGTATTAAGATCGTACCTGGACATAAAAACACACAGTGGAACACTATCAGTCATGGACTGGCCTCCCTAGAATCCAGACCCCAACATTAATGGAGCCTTTTATTTCTTTATCTTGGCAGATAAAAAATAAATAAAAAGCAGTCAACATCCAAAAAAGAGCTTTGAAATGTCCTTCAAGAAGCTTGTAGAAAAATTCATGAAGACCACTGGAAGAAATAACAAGTGTGTTACAGACTAGTGATGGGAATTCTGGTTCTTTTTAGAGAGCTGGCTCTTTCGGCTCTTCAGGTTGTTTTGTTGCTTTAATTAATTTATTATTAACAACAATATAAAAATTACGCACGAAAGGAATTACTAATGTAGAAAAAAGTGGTTTTATTTATGTTTATATATAAATATATACGGTGGCCCCTAGAGACAAAGCACGCACACACAGGTGCTCTCTATTTAGTCATTAGCACTCATCAGGCAACGTCTATGTGCAACTGACTGCACTCAGACCAAAGGGGGCTGAATAATTACGCACACCCCACTTTGCAGTTATTTATTTGTAAAAAATGTTTGGAATCGTGTTTGATTTTCGTTCCACTTCTCACGTGTGCACCACTTTGTGTTGGTCCTTCACCTGGAATTCCAATAACATTGATTCATGTTTGTGGCTGTAATGTGACAAAATGTGGGAAAGTTCAAGGGGGCCGAATACTTTTGCAAGCCACTGTAGATCACTTAAATTACACAATGGGAAGCATATGTGTATTATGTATTCAAATAATTAAAAAAATGTTCATGTACCTGTTACTACCACACACCAAATCCAGTGTTTTCCTGGCTTGTGTAGCCACGAGGGAACAAAAGCTCAACACTGCGCCCTAGCATCCTGGAGCACTCCTGTTGTGTTTTGTACGTGTTTTGGAGTTTTTACGTGTTTTGAAGTTTGTATGTGCTTTGTCTCTAGGGGCCACCGTAAATATACTTTTATTTATTCACTCCACATAAAATGTAATAAATAAATCATATAATACAAAAATCAACTATTCACATCTCTACTTTTAACTATTTAAATTTTCAGCTTTTTCCTTTTACAAATTTAAAGTGAAACAACACAAAACACTGCAAACCACAACACAATTAAATATAAATTATAATATGAAAACAAAAAGAACATGTATATTCTCTGTCATATGGACCTGCATGAATAAACTTTCTGAATCCTTTATCATCTGCAACTGAAAATAGTTGTAGATGATTACTATACCTTTCTAATGTGACGTTGTTGTCCCTGGCTCTCTCTCTCCCTCCCGCTCTGTTCCTGTGCTACTGAGTGTAACTATCGCCCCTCCCCCCTCTGCCCAGCATAAGGCTGGCATGCTGAGTGAAGCGGGAAAAAAGTGCGAGAGAGAGGGTGAGAGAAAGGGGGGGAAAAAAACCCAAAAACCCTCGGCTTCCAATAAGGAGCCGGCTCGCGTCGTTCACGTCAAAGAGCCGTTTTGTTCACGACCGACACATCACTACTACAGACACAAACACTTCTTTAACCTTTGCTTTGACATCTAAGGTCATGAAAGGTCACAAAGATCAACTTTAAAAAATCATGTAGGTGTTACATCAGTGTCCATTCTTCCTACAGGCGCACTGTGTTTAACCATTAGTCCTTCCTATTTAACAACGCGCGAGCATATATAGTGTATGCAGTCTGTGCGTCTGATAAAAAGAAGCCAAAAACTTTAAGCACCATGTCTGAAATAGCAGATGCAACATGATGTGTTCCCTCTCGCTGATCAATGACAAACCTGTAAAGACCTAACAAAAAGAGTGGAACAGTATCTCTGCTGTATCAAGCTTCCACCGCCTGAGTCACCCGAGGACTCGTATGGAAGCAGTCGAAGATGGTGCCATCAAGAATGCTACAGGGGAACTTACTTAACTCTGTCATCCAATTCCAGCAAACATATGTGACGACTCTCAGAGGACGGGTTTCATTAGCTGTCGCAGTCACAGTCAGGATAGAAGCAGCCATTAAACTCAAAACTAGTCTGCTGTTTGTTTCTCCAATAACAACAGAAACATCCAGAAAATATGGACCCATTTGCTTCCCTGCAGGATTGAAAGGATGTCAAATAAAAATGTTTCAGTTCTGAGGTATCCATTGTAGCCACTGCATGGGTGTGTTTGAATATGGTTTTTGTTGACATCTATAGTTGTTGGTCCAAAATACTGCTATGCTTTTGGGCTGGATGAAACATGCTCATGTAGCAGCAAAAGAAAAATGCTGCTTTTGCAGCGCTTTTCTTTTTGCAGCATTTTTCTTTTTGCAAGTGTTTTCTGAAGTTGCAATCCGTTTGGCCTCTCAGGGCCACTGTAGAAAGAGGCTATAAAACTTTGTGAAATAAAGCCAGTCGATGTGTTGAGTCAGGGAAGCTCACTTCTGTCCAGTGACAGTAAACCTAAGGTGCGTTGTTTAGGGTATACTGAACCAGTGTTATTGACCTCAGAGTCTGGGGACCACAGTTACGAACGCTCTATCGCTTTTTCGTTTTCAGGCTCGTATGTTGGACGACCAGCAAGCCCTGATCACATGACCTCAGGGACCTGCTGGGGATGTACGGATGTAAAAGATCTCTGATATAGGTTGGTGCTTGTCCATGTAGAGCCCTGAATGTCAAAGTCAAAATCTTGAAGTGGATTCTGAATTTTATGGGGAGCCAGTGCAACTGGATCAGCAGAGTTATAACGTGAGAGTATTTACAAGACTTCGTCAGAAGCTTTGCGGCAGCATTCTGAACAATGCTGACCTCTACATCGGAGAGACCAAACAGCCACTTCACAAGCGCATCGCACAACATAGAAGAGCCACCTCCACAGGACAAGACTCAGCAGTCCATCAGCATCTAAGGTCAAAGGTCACTCTTTCGAGGATGCCATTGTTCACATTTTGGACAGAGAGGACAGAGGGTTTGAAAGAGGAGTGAAAGAAGCATCTATGTCCACTGTGAGCGACCATCTTTGAACAGAGGGCGGGGCTTATGACACCAACTGTCTGCCATCTATAATCCAGTTTTGAGATCCCTTCCCAGACGCCTTAACGCCCACTCACATCCTGGGCCATCTGACCTCAGGAATTCGCATGATAAGGTGGGGCCAGGTTTCACAATGAACACACCCGAAACTCTGGCTGATTGGGACCCACACCCAGTTTCCCACCTTGGCTCAGGCGATTAGAGGATCATCAGGGGGTCCTTTTGTCCCTCTGTGGGGGGACACTCCCACTAGGCTTATATCTGGGACTCTCCACCATTTGACCTTAGAACTGAAGAAGCTTCTCGGATGAGAGGTGAAACGTCTTCAAGCAACTTAAAGAAGTCCAGACGCTTTTCTTTGCAAGCTCCTCAGACTACGATGACCTGGATGACTGAGAACCTTCACAGAAATTCTGAACAATGTCATTGAAACTTTCTTTGAATTAACTCTACCATGGATGGCTCATGCACTGAGTGAAACAACACATACAATGTGAGAATGTAATCAAAATGTTCCTTGTAATTAAAGGGAAAGTGTGATTTTTAGGACACACTCAAGCATAACATTAGCTGGAATAATGTTCAATTATTACCAGCTGTTGTTCTTTAGCTGGCTCGCTGTCACCGGTCTGAAGACAGGAGTCGCATGTCTGGTCCGCTGTCGGTGAGTAAGCATGTTTATGCACATTTTGTGTGTTAGAGCCCTCAGTTTATTTCAGGAGATGCACCACGAGGTGAGGAGGAAGAAGATGAGAAGGAATGAATACATAATGAGAAAAAGATGAAAATATATACGTACAATCACAATGGTCACATTTGAAATAACTATTTTTGATCTTTAAATTAAAAATGATTTATAAAGCATGCTACATGACCAGCAGTGTTGGCTTTAGAGATGGCATGACACCACTTGTTTATGTCCAATACCAATATCAATATCATAAATTTGGATATCTGCTGATACCGATATGAATATGCAGGCATAAATCAGCAAACTGCCGCATTTGATTCCCAAAGAGCTATGAGCTGAAAATGTGACATGTCTTAGCATGGTGTGCCGTGTATCCTTTAAAAAAAAAGACAACATGGGTCCAAAGACCAAAGACTCCGTCTCAAGATTAACCGGACTGTCAAGGTCTGCGGAGGCAGACCGTGCGGAAAGGTGTGTGGTGGACCCAGGTGCGAACACAAACGAGGATGCAGGAGTGGATTCCAACCACAACGAGCCTTTTATTATGGCTGAAAAACTCATGGAAAAGAACAACAAAGTAACTGAGGGAAAACCTGAACATAGACTGGGAAACTATGACTCTAATGAGATTTAGACTGCAAAATACAAACTATGGCTGGGATACTATGACAAGGGGTAGGGGAGATAACACAGACGACGCGAGACAGACTGTATGAAACACAGAGACTAAATACACATGAGGGATGATCAGGGGAAGTGGCCACACATGGGAACACAGCTGACACACATGAACTTAACGACAGGACAGAAGGAGTGAAACTGAATACACTGACCGTGAATACAGACTTTCAAAGTAAAACAGGAAACATGGAGATTAGACAAGACACATGAACCGGGGAGACGTAGTACAGGGGAGATGACATAACCACACGAAGGGCAAGGGAGACTTAATACACGGGTAGTATGTACAAATGGCTGGACTGCCTTAGTGACCCTAAACAAAGAATAAACATCAAAATAGGCTAAAACACAAAACACTGGGTCGCACGACCCAGGACCATGACAATACCCCCCCCTCAAGGGCCGGCTCCCGACAGCCCAAAACCGAGAAACCAAACAAAAACAGAAAAACCCCACCCAGGGCGGGAGGCGGGGGACCAGGACGGAGGGACCAGAACAGGAAACAAAACGAACAACAGAACACACAGGAGCACAAGACCAAAGTCAAAACAAAGTTCAGGGGGCCGACCCAGAGCCCACAGGCACAAGAGTACACGGGTCACATGGTCGGGGGGCTGACCAGGCGGGCGGCACAGGTGACAGAGCCGGTCCGGAGGCCGGCCGCGCAGAAGGCAGCGGCGGCGACGAAGGCGACGACGGAGCAGTTCAGGGGGCCGACCGCGCGGAAGGCAGCGGCGGCGACGAAGGAGACGGAGCAGTTCAGGGGGCCGGCCGCGCGGAAGGCAGCGGCGGCTCCCAAGTGTCAGGCGTACCGGCCGAGGCTTGGAGGGCACAGGACCAGGCGACGCTGAAGCGGAGGCTGGCCCAGGCGACGCTGAAGCAGAGGCTGGACCAGGCGTAGCAGAAGCAGAGGCTGGACCAGGCGTAGCAGAAGCACCGGCGGAGGCTGGACCAGGCGTAGCAGAAGCACAGGCGGAGGCTGGACCAGGCGAGGACGAAGACTCGGATGAAGCTGGACCAGACGAAGCACAGGCTGAAGCAGGACCAGGCGACGACGAGGCGGCCGCAGGTGGCGGCTGGACAGGCTCCTCGGGCCCTCCAGCTGACGAGGCATGAGGCTGAACGGGCCCCTCGGACCCTCCAGCGGAGACAGGAGGCTGAACGGGCCCCTCGGACCCTCCAGCGGAGACAGGAGGCTGAACGGGCCCCTCGGACCCTCCAGCGGAGACAGGAGGCTGGATGGGCTCCTCGGGCCCTCCAGCTGACGAGGCATGAGGCTGAACGGGCCCCTCGGACCCTCCAGCGGAGACAGGAGGCTGAACGGGCCCCTCGGACCCTCCAGCGGAGACAGGAGGCTGGATGGGCTCCTCGGGCCCTCCAGCTGACGAGGCATGAGGCTGAACGGGCCCCTTGGACCCTCCAGCGGAGACAGGAGGCTGAACGGGCCCCTCGGACCCTCCAGCGGAGACAGGAGGCTGAACGGGCCCCTCGGACCCTCCAGCTAACGTGACGTGAAGCGATGGTGTCGCCGCAGGGTGCCGGATAGGCACACCTGGGAGTCCAACAGCAGATGCAGGACAAACAGTTATGTAGGCCCCTGGCTGGACTAGGAGCTGAGGAAACACAGGCTGCTGAGGCACAAACCCAGAGAGAGAGAAAACAGGTAGAAAACAGTCTATAGGGCTTAACATCTTGGCATGAAAAACCGTGAAGTGAACAGTGGTAGGGACCACCAGTTCAGAGCCAGCAATCATTAGGTTCCCAGAGTCTGCATCAGTCCAAGGTGGCTCGCAGGTTACTGGCCCAGTCTCAGTAATCCTAGGAGAGGCCAACATAAGCTGGTTGGACTTAACCGATGGTAGTGTGCGGCTCAGAGGAGCTGGTTCAACCATACGGAAAACAAGAATTGCCACTCGATCCACAAAAACAAGGCTTAGATCATCAGGAGCTAACTCCTGAAAAAACAGTAAACACACAGGTATGGACCTAACCAATGTCACCGTGGTAGCATGACTGTGGTGTGTTGGATGGATGTGTTTGTTGGAACCTGCACCCGCAGTGATCTGTGGCGTCAGAGTGATGACTATATTGAGTGGAGAGACAGATACAGGCAAAACGGTACGTAAACCATTAACTGAAGCAGGTGACACCTCAGGCTGAGAGTGAGTGGTTACAACATTGTTCGAGGCTAAAATCTTATCCAGTGATGAGTTCACAGAGACAGGAGAAAACGGTGTCACATTAACCCTGATCTCAGCCTCCATCTCCTGAGTGGAGGTACTGGTGCTGGAGCAAAACAGTTCAGAATCACCCTGTGTATGACCTTCAGGAAGACAGAATTCATATTGTGACGTTACACAGTCCAGGTTACCATGATCAGCATTTATGTTTTCATCTTGACAGGTTAGAGTGAGTTCATGATCGGCGTTCACCGTTTTCAGTTCATTAAACACAAGAGTAGCAGGGAAAACAGGATCACTAGTCATGTTACACTTTAATCCATGATTTGCCAACTCTGCAATATCCTTGCTTACTGTGGCTTCAGAGGGCCCCGGAGTTGAGAAAACACAGTTCTTGAGGTCAGGCTCAGAAACAGATAGCTCAGACTTGGATGGAACCTCAGACATGGTAAAAGACACAAAAGGAAACACCTTCACCCCACTACTCACACTATTACCCTGAGAATCAGTGGAAGTCTCTTTCAGTCTATGTGTAGATTTTGTGGTCCCTGCAGGATTGAGTGAAGCAGTCATGATCGGCTGAGAAGGACTGTCCCTAGCCTGTGGCTTGGTGAATAGCTCATTGCTAGCCATATCATCGGCTAAGTCTGTAGTTACTTCACATGCCGCCCGCTCAGAGGAAACTTGGCTTGACAGAACAGGTTCACTCACCTCCGAGCATCGGGTGATGCGGTGACGACGCGAACGCCGTTTTTTCTTGGCCGTGGGCCCCGTTAACGCGGAAAGTGGAGCCTCCTGCGGTGACGCAGAGGCTGAGGAGGCGAGTGTTGGCGGAGCGTCAGGCGGGAGCTCCTGGCAACTCCGGGGGCCCCCAAAGGCCAGGCGTGTCCCGCGGAAAATCTCACCGTAGTGAGGAGCGAGCCCTGGCTTCCCCCGTTGCTCCTCCTCCAGTTGCGCGCATGCGGCGCTCTGCCGCTCCTCGAGGTCGAAATCCATTACCTCCACAGCCTCCTCGTGTCGTTCAGTGGAGGGCGAGACATGCCGTAGCGATGAGCGACGGCGACGTGAACGCCGCTTCCGTCTTGAAGTGGACGCGGATGGAACTTGGTTTTCTGTGGTGACTGGCTCCTCGTCTTCCGACCACATCCGCGCCAGAAAGGAAGTGGGAGAAGAGTAGTCCGATCGAGGCAGCGAGGACGGGCGGCCGGTCCGAGGCGGGGCGGCTGGCGGAAGCTCCTCCTCGGAGATAAGCCAGGGCTTCCAGCGTAGCTCATCCTCCCGATACGCTCGCAACACCTGCTGCCGCTCCTCCTCACCGAAGTCAACAGCCTCGGGCATCTCCATGCAGGCAGGCGGTGGCGAAGATGCGGAAGCTGATGAAGTGTGAGCCAATGGTGTGTCCGTGGTGAGCCTCACCGTTCCGACTCTGACCGCCACTGGCTCATGAGGCGGCGGGGCAACGGTGCGATGGCACGGCTCTGGTGAAGGTGCACGCCCACCGGGCCGCTGCTGCTGCGGACGGAGTCGGAGAGCGGAGATGAGAAGGTCGCTGACGAGGGGGTGCAGCGTCTCCCATAACCAGGGGAACACAGACACGCACACCCCTACCTGGCGGGCGAACTCCTCCCGTTCCTCCTCACTGGAACAGTGCAGCCACTTGTCGCACAGCGACTCCACTGTCCGGACAATCTCCAGTCTTTGTGTCGCTGGGTCCGGCATGCTCGCGTCGTACTGTCAAGGTCTGCGGAGGCAGACCGTGCGGAAAGGTGTGTGGTGGACCCAGGTGCGAACACAAACGAGGATGCAGGAGTGGATTCCAACCACAACGAGCCTTTTATTATGGCTGAAAAACTCATGGAAAAGAACAACAAAGTAACTGAGGGAAAACCTGAACATAGACTGGGAAACTATGACTCTAATGAGATTTAGACTGCAAAATACAAACTATGGCTGGGATACTATGACAAGGGGTAGGGGAGATAACACAGACGACGCGAGACAGACTGTATGAAACACAGAGACTAAATACACATGAGGGATGATCAGGGGAAGTGGCCACACATGGGAACACAGCTGACACACATGAACTTAACGACAGGACAGAAGGAGTGAAACTGAATACACTGACCGTGAATACAGACTTTCAAAGTAAAACAGGAAACATGGAGATTAGACAAGACACATGAACCGGGGAGACGTAGTACAGGGGAGATGACATAACCACACGAAGGGCAAGGGAGACTTAATACACGGGTAGTATGTACAAATGGCTGGACTGCCTTAGTGACCCTAAACAAAGAATAAACATCAAAATAGGCTAAAACACAAAACACTGGGTCGCACGACCCAGGACCATGACACGGACATGAAAGTCTTGTTATTAAGAAAGACAAAGTAATATAGCAAAAACCGGACATAGGAAATGTGAAACGCACTCAGCACATCAATTGATCCCTTTATTTGTCACTTTAGGCTCATAAAACTGCAATAAACGGTAAAACTTACCAAATATGCATCTGCACAGCGCTGTGTCTTTAAATGCCCTTTTTTGCTTTGTCTGGTCCTTGCCCCCCCACGTGTCTCATGTCTTAAATGTGTATGCAAGTGCTTGTGTGTTTACTTCATGCAATTGATGATAGAAACATGTCATTTAGTTTTCCCTAAAGCCTGATTTTCAAGTCATACAAAGAATACACCAAAGTATTTGCAGTACAAAGTATTTCTATTCCCTTTTGTTGGATATTCATTTGTTAGTTCTTGTAACTGCTAAAAGTGTTTACTAGTTTTTGCCTGTCAGATATATTTGTTATACCATGTAAACTGTGTAATTCCAAGATTTTCAAACTTGCCTTGTAATAGTGGCCTCACAGAGTCTCTGGAATCTACAGAAAAATCGCAACAAGATGACATTCAGGAGTATAAACTGGTGTTTTGAAGATAAGAGTACAAGAGAGGCATTGTGATTCAGCGTTAAAACTATTTTAAAAGCATACCATCTATAGGGAAGACATCGACATCAGACTCTGCATGCTGGGGAGATCGCAAAGCTGTGTCGGTTTGTGTGTTGTGCCGGAGTGGCGAAAGCTGGGCGGGGCATTATGGTGCCTGCTGTCAGTGGGCTGGGGGGCAGACTGTGGAGTGGTGAGGGCTGTTTAGAAAAAGATAATTTATTGAAAGAATACAGACTAGTGATGGTAAATTTGATTCTTTTTACCGAATCGAGTGTTAATGAGTCACTCACCAAAGTGAATCGGATTTTTTGAGTCATTTGATTCACTGAGTCAGTCGACCAGAGAGTGCAAAAAATTTTACATTTTCACTCAAACTTAATTTGTTTCCCTTTTCATGTAAATCCCACTGCTAAGATGAATGATTAAAAACAACAACAAACTATTTTATAGAGAAAAAAGAGCAAAAACATTTCTAAAATTAAGCAACTTCCTATCAAAATTGCTTAATAAACATTTATTTTGTTTATTTGTATTTTATTAGTATTTTCCTTAAGTGTGTCAAATATATATTTTCTCATCTAATTATATGTCCACTGCGCTGTGAGCCAGGGGGCGGTAATGCGCCTTAACATTGGTGGCCAACCAAGAAGAAGAAGAAGCTGTGAGCCAGGAGGGAGTGAGTGAGTGATTCAGAGGAGGGAGGGGGTGAGTAGCTGAAATGTGTTGTTAGCATGTTAGCAGCGCGATGCTACTCTGAACCGAGGAGCTATTTTCTTGATGTGAGCTTCTACTCAGGGTTTTTTCTTCCAGTTCAGAGCAGAAATGCTTTTGTTACGAAACTGGTTGTTGTTTTCCCCCCACAATATTAATTATAAGCTAGATATATTTCTACTAATGGAATTAGTTTGCTAACAGCAACAGGGATGAGTCAGTGAGTCAGTTGGGCTTGTGAATCATTATTCACGAGTCAGTAAAGTGATTCTCGAGTATTGAACGATTCGTTCACGAATCAAACATCACTAATACAGACAACTTGTCAAAAAAGTCCCTGAACAGTTGTGGACTTATTATATTATATGTGTGTGTTCTGCACTGCTGCTGTTCCTGCGTTCCATGTTTGTGTATTGGCAGGTGTGTGTGTGTGTGTGTGTGTGGACGCGGTCGTGAGGCACCTTCAGGCCTGGTGGGTGTGGCCCTGCCAGCTGACCGGTCACACCCAAGGATCCTCACACACACCTGGCGCCGATCAAGCCTCGTCGGAGGAGCTACAAAGCAGTGTGGCTGAGAGCTCCTCGACGCTGGATCGTTGAGCGAGTACCCGTCAGTGTTCCCAGCAAAATCAGTGAGTGCGAGTCTGTCGCTTTGTAGTTGTGTGTTAACGGCTTCCTCTGTGGATTTTCCAGCAGGAGTGCGGGAACGGAAGAGCAGCGAGCACAACTTTCACGGGAGCGGAGACACAGCACGGGAGTTGGAAACTCACGGGGATTTATTGTGTATTGTTTACTTCACTGTAAATAAACGCACTGCATTAATCGCACAGAGTTCTGCATTTTGGGTCCTCCTTCCCCACACGCCCACGGTCTGCCGACCATGACAAAAATAAAACTCAATCATACTGGCTCTGTCCACGGTGTATTGGTTTAGCCTACTCTTATGCTTATGTCTCTACGCAGCTGTCCAGGAATTGTATCAACATGATGTGCGCACGTTATCTATTTCGTTGCCACAAATGCCTAATTTGTTACCACATTATACCCAATTCGTGCCCACAAATTAGCATTGCGTGCGCACGTTATACCTATTTCGTGCCCTCGAAATAGTATTTCGTGGCCACAATTTATTTATTTTTTGGACCATGTCATCAGAGGGGCTCCGTAAATGTCAGCTAGACCGATATTAAAATTTATGATATTGTAAAAGTAACTAAAATGGCGCCTGAAGCCTGTTGTGGCGTGAGCTCTGTGTCTGCTCTAGAAACTCAGAAATTCAGTAGATCTGAGCCGTACATTAAATACTCACATCAGCCTGTACTTTGAATTCTGTAAGAGCTGTATAAAACACAGCCATGCATAAGTGTTTTGAATGAATAGAAATGTGACACATGAGAAAGTGTGTCTGTGACTGTTCCTGTGTAACTTATTTTCAGACTAGTTAACAACTAGTTAACGGTCATTTGATGTTACCAAGATAATGTCCTTTTGTAATATAGTTACATTTTCTTTGTATATTTCATTTATCCACCATCATACATTAAGCCAAGAAGAGGTCGTTATACTAACAGGAGGTATAAAAGCCGGGCCAAAGTTCAGCACGTGGTTAAAGTTTGTAATCCAGCCGGGGTGTAAATATCACTCAGCAGCCAGTCGTAGAGCTGAAGCATCAACACATAAATCTACCCGGCTTAAATCACAAGAGCACCTCTGACCAAAAAGCTGTAGATTTTTCTTGTTTGCACAAATTAATTCAGATTCACATTAATTGTGTTCACAGCTCCAACAAAATGAGGAAGAGGAGGGAGAAACACAATTAGATTGAATCACAATTGGATGGAAGGCGAGGACAAGGAGAAGGAAGCTTAGGATGAGGAGGAAGAGAAGCAGCAGGAGCATCTTTAGGGATCTCTGTGATGTCATTGAGGTTTATTTCATTAATATGGTCCTCTCACAAAGAAACATGACTTGTTTTAGTTCACTTACTTTCTGTATTAAATAGTGATGTGCAAAATGTTGTGGAAAACCACAGAGCAGACACGTATACGGCATCTGCAGGTAAATGAACATCAAATCTCTCAGACTGAAATCTGTATTATACTTTTAGTCTTAAGAACATATGTTGTATATCTATCACCCTTATGATAAAACCAATGTCAGCCATTGGTTTATGGACTTTGTATTTTGAAGCCTCAACATTTGCTTTATTGCTATGTTGGTTTTTGTGAGCCTTTTGGGACCATATTAGGACGAGGGATCAGAATCTGGAGTCGTGCACACTACTGTTTCATTTAGTGTGTATCCATAAGATTCGTACAGCAGATCCAAGTTGTGCCTTGAAAACAGGAACGTTGTCTGCATAGAGGAGAACTGTAATAGCAGTAGAGCTGGGCGATAGAACGATAACGATATGTATCGCGATATAACTTTTACTCGATAGAGAAATTAAGCTATCGCGATAGACCTCGCCGCTCTTGTCCTCTTAAAAAAAAAAAAAAAAAAAAAAAAAGGTCAGCCAATCCAAATTAAGTAGCGCAGAGCCGAACCAATCACAGCCGCAGCGTCACGTCGCATGACTTGTTACGTACAGCACAAGTGCCAAGCCGCACGTGTGTTTGTTTGGGAAGCAGCCAGCGGGTAATGGAGCCAGCGGGTAATGGAGGAAATGAGTGTGCCGACTAGAAAAATCAACCGAGCGTACACCGAAGAGAAAACAGATGATGGTTCCAACGCCGGAGAGATTGTCGAACGGAAGAGCCATAGAAGTTCCGTAGTGTGAAGGTATTTTGGCTATTTCAAGTCTGACAAAAAACAGAGTAGCGTGCACTGTAAATTGTGCCGAAAGCAAGTCTGGAAATACAATAAACTGGTGCATGCGTCACACTGTGCGCCACGTTATTGTTTCGGTGAAATGAATTTCTACAATACTGTTAATTCTACTCTCTGCAGTGTTTAAATGCTTACATATACACACAGTTACTGTCCCTCCACACATACGACTTGGTTCTGCTTCTATGCCCCAGCTTTGTTTACTTTTTCCACCGAGGCTTCTAGACTTCTGATTGGCCAACATTTCTGCACGGTTAGGAATCTAGCGCCACCTGCTGCTTTGGCATGTTCATAGCAGCGTTTTCCTTCATTTCTGCCTTTATGTGTGGACGGGATTATTTTTGAAAACGGAAAATCTCCGTTTTCAAAAATACCCGTGTACGTGTGTACGTAGTCTCAGTCTCTGACTGGAAGCGCTAATTCGTCATTCGGCTTTTGTCAGACTAAAGTAACTGTTAAAACTGTTTGAAAAGCTAAGCTATACAACAAGGAGAGATTGAGAATTTCCTTTTAGTTCTCAGTTTATTTGATATTGACAAAAGTTAGTCAGTTTTGTCTGTTCTTCTGTAAAACAAACTAAGATTTATTTTTAGAATTAATACTTTGTTTCTAAGTGGAATTGACAGTTTAGTCAATTGACTCCCTTTCATACTCCCGCACCAGTTGAAGGGTGTTCCTCCCAAAATGTACGGCAATATGTCTGTGAAGGTTCTCAGTCATCCAGGTCATCGTTGTCTAAGGAGCTTGGAAAGAAAAGCGTCTGGACTTCTTTAAGTTGCTTGAAGACGTTTCACCTCTCATCCGAGAAGCTTCTTCAGTTCTAAGGTCAAATGGTGGAGAGTCCCAGATATAAACCTAGTGGGAGTGTCCCCCCACAGAGGGACAAAAGGACCCCCTGATGATCCTCTAATCGCCTGAGCCAAGGTGGGAAACTGGGGGTGGGTCCCAATCAGCCAGAGTTTCGGGTGTGTTCATTGTGAAACCTGGCCCCACCTTATCATGTGAATTCCTGAGGTCAGATGGCCCAGGATGTGAGTGGGCGTTAAGGCGTCTGGGGAGGGATCTCAAAACTGGATTATAGATGGCAGAGAGTTGGTGTCGTAAACCCCGCCTCTGTTCAAAGATGGTCGCTCACAGTGGACATAGATGGCTTCTTTCACTCCTCTTTCAAACCATCTGTCCTCTCTGTCCAAAATGTGAACATTGGCATCCTCGAAAGAGTGACCTTTATCCTTAAGATGCAGATGGACTGCTGAGTCTTGTCCTGTGGAGGTGGCTCTTCTGTGTTGTGCCATGCGCTTCTGAAGTGGCTGTTTGGTCTCTCCAATGTAGAGGTCTGAGCATTCCTCGCTGCACTGTACAGCAAACACCACATTGTTAAGTTTGTGTTTTGGTGTTTTGTCTTTCGGGTGAACCAGTTTCTGTCTGAGCGTGTTGCTGGGTCTGAAATACACTGGGATGTCATGCTTGGAGAAAACTCCTGAGTTTCTCTGATACACCGGCTACATAGGGGATGACAATGTTGTTGCGTCTGTCCTCCCTCGCTGGTGTCTGATCTTCTTTTCTGTGCCTCTTTGCTGACTTTAAGAACGCCCATTTAGGATAGCCGCACGTTTTGAGTGCTTCCTTTACATGTGTGTGTTCCTTCTTTTTCCCTTCAGGCTTAGAGGGAACATGTTCTGCCCGGTGGCGTAGGGTCCTGATTACTCCAAGTTTGTGTTCCAAAGGGTGATGGGAGTCAAAGAGGAGGTACTGGTCCGTGTGTGTGGGCTTCCGGTAAACTTCGATGTTGAGGTTGCCATTCTCTTCAATGTGCACAGCGCAGTCCAGGAAAGGCAGACAGTTGTCCTTTGTGTCTTCCCTGGTGAACTTGATGTTTTTATCCACAGCGTTAATGTGCGCAGTGAAGGATTCCACTTCTTGTGTCTTGATTTTGACCCAGGTGTCGTCCACATATCTGTACCAGTGGCTGGGTACTCTTCCTTTGAAAGAGCCAAGAGCCTTCCTTTCCACTTCCTCCATGTAAAGGTTGGCTACAATAGGTGACACGGGGGAGCCCATGGCACAGCCATGCTTTTGTCTGTAAAAGCCTTCGTTGTACTTAAATATGTAGTGGTGAGGCAGAGGTCTAACAGTGTGCAGGTCTGATCGGGTGTGAAGTTGGTCCTGTCCTCCAAGGAGCTGTCTTCTTGTAGTCATTTTCTGACAGTCTCCACAGCCTCCGTGGTGGGTATGCAAGTGAAGAGAGAGACTACATCAAAGGACACCATGGTTTCATCTGGATCCAGGGTAAGTTTCTGGACCTTGTCGGTGAAGTTGGTGGAGTTCTTGATGTGGTGTGGGGTGTTCCCCACGAGAGGAGCAAGGATGGTAGCAAGGTGTTTAGCAATGTTATAAGTGGCTGAGTTTATGCTACTGACTATGGGTCTGAGTGGGACAGCTTCCTTGTGGATCTTAGGAAGTCCACAGATGCAGGGTATGGCATCCCCTGGGTAAAGGCGGTGATATGTAAGGCGGTCAATGATTTTGTCCTTTTCAAAGTCTTGAAGGCAAGCTATAACTTTCTTTTTGTAGCTGCTTGTGGGGTCTCGCTTTAGGGCTTCGTAGGTATTGTTGTCACTGAGGAGAGTAGTGATCTTTTTATGGTAATCTGTAGTGTTTAGGACCACGGTGCATCTTCCCTTATCAGCTGGTAAAACAGTGATGTTGCGGTCTTTGCTCAAGGAAGCGACGGCCTTCTTTTCTTGTATTGTGAGGTTGGATGGAGGGAAAAGCGTCTGGACTTAAAGAAGTCCAGACCCTTTTCTTTGCAAGCTCCTTTGACTCTCATGTTCCTTAAGTACATCTACCCTGTTGAACTTATTATGGGAAATAAATATTTAGATAAAAACAAGCTGCTGATTATTTGATTGATTGATTGGTAATTTATTTCAACATGTGAACAATATACAAGTACATTTCACATTTTACTTGTGAGCAACGGCACATTTAAATCTTACAAATATAGTTATTTGGCTTATATCGTGATAGATATCGTTATCGCCTGAAATGAAAAAAACATATCGTGATATGAAAAAATCTCATATCGCCCAGCTCTAAATAGCAGGCTTGTATATAGTGAGGCTTTGTGCTCACATTTGCTGCAAACACTCGTTTTAATTCTGTCACCCTGTTTTGATGCAGAATTCACTTGAAATCAAGAACTGGACTTGTTTTTTATGTGTTCTTGTGAATTGATTGTGTGTCGCATAATTTGATTTGACTTTCTGCGAGGCAACAGTCGTCCGCCGGCCAAAGAATCTGCACCTCCTGGTTCACATGCAATTTGTGTTTGTGTGTTCAGAGGCGGCGGCGAGTGGGGAGACCTCAGCTCATCCAGCTGGAGAGCCTGACCAGGAGTCGTCGAACTTTAACTCGGCTCTTCCAGGGCACCCTGCAGACTCGGCTGCTGGCATCGACGAGGGAGTGCGGCCGCCGCTGGGATGACGTGAATGCTAAACTGGAGTCCATCACAGGTCGACTGCAGGTATGCGAGTCAGACCTTCTGAGGAGGGTTTCTCTTTTCTCTCTCTCTCAGCTCCTTGTCTCAGAGTGGGAGGGATTTGAAGCACAAAGGGAGGAGCTTGTCGTTTGGTTGGCTGATATGGATGTTCGCCTGAGTGAGGTAGAGTTGGATGTCTCGAGACCAAAAACTACACACAATATTCGGAGCGCATAGCGCACAGTCATAAATTCCCCCTAATTTTGGTATGATCCGAGCTCAGGCACTGGGCGACTGAGCACAGCACTTACGCATGTGAGCGAGGGGGGAGAAGCTGCTGCCTGCGAGTTTGCTGTAGGAGAAGCGCAGCCAGGCAGAGGAGAGCTTAAGTTCGACCAGGTACCAAAGCAAATCATTCGTACTGTACAAATAATGTAAATATGACGGTGCATCACAAAAGATTGATATCAAACTGATCATTTGACCCATATTACGTTACTTGCTCTTCCAGATGGCGAAATGAAAAGCCGAACAACAACACTGCTGTTTCTTTAAAGAGTCTTTGCTCACATGTGTGTTTATTTCATATTTTCAGTTGTTTCCTTCCACGGCTAAATAAACTCTCTAAACTGGTTTCAGTTATGTCACGACTGGGGCAGCAGCCGTGTGATGAATAAATGAGGACCCAAGATGCAGACGGTGATGGAGATGCGAGTGGAGGTTTATTTACAGTGAAAATAACAGAAGTGAGGACAGGACTGAACATAAACCTAAACTGCGTGAAACTAACAAACAAACCTGGAACATAAGGTCAGCGGGAGAAACTCAGAGATGGCAGATGAGGACGGCAGAACAGGGAGACGTAGAGAAACATAGGGAATGAACACAGACGACGCGACGAGGTGCACAGGCAGACACGCAGTGTAAATACACACACCAGGTAATTAGG